>NW_009648369.1:1975197-2033334 GCF_000708025.1 Charadrius vociferus
CAAAACACTAGAGTTTCCATAGGCTGAACTCTGAAGCTGACTTACCCGTTTCATTGATTCTCTCAAATTTATTCATTCCATACATCATCAAAACATCTGAATCCCAAGCTCTTTTCTCCAAATCCCCATCTACGACCTGCTCTACTGCCTCACACTTAGTGTCACAAAACTCTCTCTTCGACTGGGGCTGGTGTTGACTGCCTTGTTGGTTGTGTCATTATTTCATGGCATTGCAAGATGATACAGCAAGACGATTTGTCTTGCATTAGCTGTTTCAGTGTACACAGGAACCTCTATGTCAGAGAACTTCTTCCAAGTACAATGTCCTTTTTGCAAAATTGCCTGAACCATGCAACTCTGTTTTGCACAACAGTAATAGGAAAACAGTTGATCAAGAAGTCTGGAAGGTCCTCTCTAGGTTTTCAAGCATGTCGTTCGATTTTTGCTGTCCATGTTGAGGAAACTGGTCATTCCTTTCAAATTTCATATCCAAATAAACTTGCAAATCAGAACTGGAAACAAAGTAATGTACTTGCAGGCATCCTCCAGAGAAAGCGAGGCTCTTGCAGGTGTGATCCCTGAAAAGTCTACCTACCACTCATCTATACATTACCTTCATCCATCTGTCCATAGGCACCATCAGTGTACAGTGTAAGCATCCCCCATTTCCAATACAGTACTCGAATTCTTGGCCTGCTTGGCATTTTCTATCACTATGCTTTGCCACAGCTGTCAGATTAGTCAGTTTGTTTTTTTTTTCCTGTTTTATCTGAGTTGGCTTTATTCCCAGATTCCAGATAAAAGTGATAGTATTTTGCTTGACCATCCCATTCCAAGCGTTAAACACTGTGACTTCAGGCTTGGATGCTTTAATGGTGTGCTAAAACTGTCCAATTTTCACCGCCTGCCCTCGCCTCTGCCCACACACGCACACACGTAGCAAGCCACTGGATTGCAATGCTGGGGTTAAGCCAGTGTGTGGAGGCTCTAACCGAGAGCGTGTTTAGCCGCGAGTGGTTGGAAGCTACAGGCGAGTCAGTAGGGTTAAAATAAACACAAGGTAGAGACCATAGAATCTGACTACTGATATAAATAATAATAATAATAAAAAAGTGGTGCTTTTTTTAAGATTTTCCCTTAAGCAATGGTAGGGCACTGACCTTACAAAATTTTGTGATGAGAAATTACTGAACAAATTACTGACATTCAAATGAAACAAAAACTCCATCTTCAGCAAAGTTCCCTTAACGGGATGTCTTCTGAAAGACAAAGTGCCTGTATCATTTGGTATTTTATTTACCCCACTTAGGTCTCTCTGTAGTACACTAAACCTTTTATGTAGGACTATATATTAAAAACAAGAGACATCTATAGGTCACTTCACAATGCAGTGCAGTTCGGTACCTCCCACACTAAACTGCAAAACTGCATATCTCTGGGTTTGGATTATTTTAAATTTAATTCTCTTGGTGTCACTGATTGTCAACTATCTAAAAGGTCCAGTTTAGGCAATATCTTATTGCTTTACTCAATTTAGTTGTTAAAACTTAAGTTACTGTGCTGTTCTACTCACCTGGCTCAAAAATTATGGAAGTTTTCACCATGCAGATCTTTAATACAAGCAGCTAAAATTGTAATGTTGGAGGGCTGCTTCCTCTCACCTCAATAACGAGAGCTAATTTGAATGCAATTTTAGCTTTAGCTTTTTTATAAATCAGGAGCACTGCCTCTCTGAAGATCTATTCCCAAGTCAGAAGTCAAGGTGCCCAGTACAGGCACCATTATCTAGAAGATGTCCCTTCCCTTTCTGCATCTTACCACATGAAACACGAGAAAGAAGATCGTGATCGGTTTTGGGCCCCCAATGAAAGAGATATCGACAAACTGGGAAGTAATCAGTGAGGGGTCATTAAGATGGTTAGGAGACTGTGGAATTTGACAGGTGAAATGAGGCTGATTAAGTTTGTTTGTTTAACCTGGAGAAAACTAAAGGGGATAGTGGGTATCTAATTTCTGTCTTCCACCACCTACAGGGAAGATGGAGCCCGGCTCCTTTCAGAAGGTTGTTGTTAAAGGATAAGCTGAAAAGGATGGAACAAGCAACCACAGATATTTTGATTTATGGAGAATAACATTTACATAAGGGCAGGAAAATATTGGAGCAGATGCCCAGTGATGCTGTGAAATCTCTGCCTTCAGAGATGTTCAATACTCAGCTGGTCAAAGTGCTCTTCTACCTACTCTAATTTTGCCCTGTTTTATACTGAAGTTTGGATCAGAAGATCCTCAGACATCCTTTCCAACTCAAGTTATTCTATGAGTATGTCATTCTGTCAAAATTATCTACAGTGCAATAGCAGTCAAAATATCTGTGGAGGATCCTCTAATTCGGAAAGGCAATGGAGAAGCACATTAACATTTCGTGCTTGTTTTCCTTTTCTTTGGAATTCCCCAGAGCACCGTCATTTGCTACTTGTCACATTAGAACAAAACAGTGAATCTTTTGGCACATGTAACATTTTATAAACAAAGGAACTGAGTTGTTTGGATTCAACAGAAAGCCAGAGGGACACTAACACAACCATGCAAAACAGTTAGAGGAGTCAAACTTCTGAAAGAGCTTCTTAATTTCAGCTCAATTACCTATTTCAGTGAACACTGAAAACAAATGTTGATTCCAGAAAATCCAAAAGGTAATTGGGAGCTTCTTTTGCAAATTCTGGACACTGCTAATGTGAAAATATTCTCTGAAGCTCCTGGCATTCATAACAACCTCAGTAGCTGTCAGTTCGACTCCTTTTCATTTCAGATATAAACTGGAAGCATTTTTTTTTCCTCCCTCAAGTCAACATCTCATACTTTACCTCCATGCAGCTACTAGGAATGCACTATGTATGTGAAAAGGGATCACACGATGAAAGTAAATTAAAATCCCCTTAGAACGTTTCATACTCAAATACATAAATCCAGAGCTTCTTCAAGAGCGGGATTCTGGACTGCAAGATTTCAGTAGAAGGTTAGGTTCTCAAATCAGTGTTTTTATTTCATTTTAAAAGAAGAATGATATACAGAAAATGATAAAAGGTGAATAAAGAGACCACATGCTAGTATATAAATGGACAGAGGCAGAAAATTGGTTTCTTAGGTTTTTATTTAACACAGCTTAGAACTGGTGGCAGCCTATTGCTCTGTATTTGAACCATGCCACACTTAATAGATCATAAACTGTTACATCTACCCTCTTTTTCTTCCCACTGTTCAAAATTGACGACAAAGGTTGCAGTTCGACTACACTTTCTTGATCACCCTGTAAGTGGCGGTCAGGCACCTGAACATTAGTTTCTGTGTATGCATCTCTTTTGTTACAGAAATGATGCAGCAAAGCTGTTGTGGTGGGTTGACCCCGGCTGGATGCCAGGTGCCCACCAAAGCCACTCTATCACTCCCCCTCCTCAGCTGGACAGGGGACAGAAAACACAATAAAAGGCTCATGGGTCGAGGTAAGGAGAGGGAGAGATCATTCAGCAATTACAGTCACAGGCAAAACAGACTTGACTTGGGGAAAATTAATTTATTACCCATCAAAATCAGAATAATATAATGAGAAATAAAAAAACCCCAAACTTAAAACACCTTCCCCCAACACCTCCCTTCTTTCCAGGCTCAACTTCACTCATGATTTTCTCTCTTTCCTCCCCCACAGTGGCACAGGGGGACGGGATATGGGAGTTGCAGTCAGTTCATCCCACGTTGTCTCTGCTGCTCCTTCCTCCTCAGGGAAGGACTCCTCACACTCTTCCCCTACTCCACGGTCTCCAGCAGGAGGTCCCTCCCATGGCAGACAATCCTCCATGAACGTCTCCAGATAAAATCCTTTCCATAGGCTGCAGTTCTTCACAAACTGCTCTGGTGTAGGTACCTTCCACAGGGTCACAAGTCCTGACAGCAAACTTGCTCCAGCGTGGGCTCTTCTCTCCATGGGTCCACAGGTCCTGTGAAGACCCTACTCCAGGGTGAGCTTCCCACAGAGTCACAGCCTCCTTCATGCATCCACCTGCTCCAGCGTGAGGACCTCCACAGGCTGCAGGTGGATACCTGCTCCAGTATTAACCTCCATGGGCTGCAGGGGGACAGCCTGCCTCACCATGGTCTTCACCACAGCCTGCCAGGGAATCTCTGCTCTGGTGCCTGGAGCACCTCCTCCCCTCCTTCTTCACTGACCTGGGTGTCTGCAGAGTTGTTGCTCTCACATATGCTTGCTCCTCTCTCCAGCAACAGCTGCACATATATTTTTTCCCCCTTCTTAAATATGCTAGCCCAGAGGTGTTACCGCTGCCGCTGATGGGCTTGGCTTTGGCTAGTGGCGTGTCTGTCTTGGAGCTGGCTGGCAATGGCTCTATTGGATGTAGGGGAAACTTCTAGTGGCTTCTCACAGAAGCCACCCTTATAGACCCCCACTACCGAAACCTTCCCATGCAAATCCAATACAGCTGTATTGCAGCTGACGTGGCACAGTCTCCCCGATAGCAGTAGATCACAGCTCCCTCACTCTTAACCATCCCATTTAGGTCAGTACATTTTCTGTCTCTCTAGACCTTAAGCTGTTTTCTTCATTGTTTTAGGCTGAAGGAATTTACCTAGTCTGCAGGCTTATTCTTAGCCTCTCTTGCTGGAAAGCCATTCTTTTTCTCTCATCTTCTGGCTATGAGGGCCACCACTGTGTTTTCCCTTCTGTAAACCTTTTTAAAAAACCCACTGTTTTTCCTTCTAACACTGCCTGTACCCTCCTTCCCCAGTTTTATTAGGCAGCTAAGTGGGAGAGCTGGGAAGGGATATGGAGGAGTGAATTATTTATCTCTTTTCTTCTCAGACAGGCTTAAATGAAGAGGGTTTGAATTTGAGGTCTTAAAAATATGAAGTTTTAAAAATTCCCCTGGGAAATTTAAGAAAACCCACAGAGGTTTAGCTGAATCTTAAGATTAATAGCCTACATATTTTTTTAACTAAGCTGTTTATTGTCTGGAACTTGACTTATTTTACTGAAACTAGGGAGAAAAAGGAGGATAAAGAAAGGAAAAAAAAGTATTTTTTTAGGTACCTGAAAGTAATGTACACATATGTATGTAGCTAAGGAGACAAATATATTATACCTACACCATTCCACAGACAGTGACAAGTTGGTCTGTATTTTAATGTAACCCAAAAAAGGCATTTGAGAGACTAATTTTGGGCTGACAGTTTGTTTGTACAGTTCATTATGTTTTCAAAAAGCTAAAATCCTAATCCCAAACAAGACCTGGCCTTGGAGCACAGCAGCCATAATAAGATAATGCAGTATATAATGCCTGTGTCACTGTACGGCTGCCATAGCAAGAAAGACACTTTTACAATTAAGTGCATTAAAATAATCTTCTCTGGAAGTTCAGATTTTGTGATATTAGACTCCACACCTAAACTGTTCAGTCCAAACCCTTCCATTTCTTTGTGTTGTGCAAAAAGCAATTTTAATGCTAAATTTGCTTTTGATATGGTCCAATAACAATGAAGTCTAATAAAATAACACTGAGTTAAAGGCAAGTCTGAATTGTTGGCTTTGCTATCGTTTTACCTGGATTTGATAAACGACATTGCCTGCATGGTAGACAGTACGAGTTGTCATATTTTTCTAAGATCTTGTCTGGTGGAAAAGGTAATGTATTTTTTCTTCTCCCTCTGAATTTCTCAGTGTGGTAATTGCTACGTTTTTTTTAATTTAATTAAATTTAATTCTTCTAGATGAGAACCTTTAGGTTGTTCTGTCAGGATGTCCTTTGATGCCAGGTGCATGTCAAATTCCTGGACACACACTTGGGTTAGAGACTCTATTCATACTTTGCACATTAACAAATGAATCATCTAGAAACCATATTATCAAATTTTCTTTGACAGCCCCAAATTCATTTACTTGACATTAGCTTTTTTTTTTTTATAAAGCTTGCATGAATTTTTCCTTTAATCTTCCCATTTGCTATGAAAGAAGGATGTAAAGAATTCAAACTTGCTGACTTTTCATTATTTTTTTTCTGTCTCTAACTTCTTGCTAGAAATTTTGCAGAATTGTTTTAGCTCTGTATCAACATTAGGACTCTGGGATTTTTTAGTTTTGGATACTCCGAAAGATTAAATATACAAGGTCAAAGATATGAACAGAATCAAGTTGTGTTGTAAGACTGTTTTTCTTTTTTTTCCACAATTTTTTAGTTTTTTTCTAATTCAAGTTTCAATAAAGAAATTAATTAAACTGTGTTTTGGTTTTGAGGAAACCTTGTTGACTATCCTTATAAAGAAAATGGGGAAGAGGAGCTAAAAGAATTGTTGGGTCCCAGAAGGTGAAGGAATGTACAGGTTTTTGGCTGGGATATTAATTTTCTTCACAGTAGCTCTTACAGTGCTGTGTTTTGGATTTGTGACCAAAACAGTGTCAGTAACACACCGGTGTTTTAGCCATTGTTGAATACAGCATTGAAGCCTTTTCTGTTTCTCATGCTACCCTACCAGCGAGTGTGCTGGGGGTGCACGAGAAGCTGGGTGGGGACACAGCCGGGACAGCTGACCCCAGCTGACCAAGGGGATATTCCATACCATATGATGTCGTGCTCAGCAATAAGAGCTGGGGGGAGAAGAAGAAACAGGGGATGATGTTCAGAGTTATAGAGTAGCAAATGTTAGGCATGATGAAGCCCCGCTTTCCTGGAGATAGCTGAACACTTGCCTGTCGATGGCAAGTAGTGAATGAATTCCTTATTTTGCTTTGCTTGCACGCACACTTTTTGCTTTCCCCAGCAAACTACCTTTATTTCAACCTATGATTTTTCTCATGTTTTCTGTTCCGATTCTCTGTACTGTCCCACTGGGGAGGAGTAAGCTGTGTGGGCCTTAGCTGCCTACCGGGGTTAACAACAGGGAAAAAAATCCAGTCATCAAGGATGGAAGTGGAGCGAAAGGGTCAAGATAAGAATAGCTCCATTTCTGTTTAAGACACCTCTCAGAAAACTTTGCCCAAAGCCACAGACATCATGATTTTCTACGCTTTCTCAAAAATGTGGGACTTGCCCATATGAGTGGAAGATGGAGGGAAGAAAAGAATTTCATGCTTTGAACTTTGATTTCCTGTCTGCAAGGATGAGAAGATTGTCCTTGTCTTTCCTCTCTTCTGCCTTCTTGTACAATAGGGCTACCATTTTCTTCTCTGAAGAACCAGACAATGGCTGCAGCTGAATGCAGCAGGATGTGTTGAATTTTCTGCACTGTCTTCTCAGTGGAGGTTCACATTCTCAGAGTTGAGTGGCTTGCTAGACTCACTTTTAAGAACAAATTTTGTCTCACATAAGGCTGAATGCAACCTTTACAGGATTTTTTTTTTTTTTTTTTTTTTTGCATTCTGTGCTAATAACTTGTGATCTACTTCCTCAGACTTGCTGGAATCACTTCAGCTTGAGGACTTGGACAATGCCCTTCATCTCTGTTCCCTCCCTGTTGGTTTGGCAGTTCTCCAGGCTCATAGTCTTTTGTGCTCAAGGTTTTGAATCTGACACTTGGGGTGCTTTGTAGCACATGTTTTATAGAAGACATGAATGGATATTCATTCATAGATATAGATTTTTTTCCTGTCATGACAGCAACAGTAGAGGACATGGACCACCAAAGTAGTCACTGTGGTCATCTGGAAAAGCAACTAATTGCTGAGGTCAAATAAAGTGTACAAACAGGAATGAGGTTAGTGATTAAGAAGTGGGCTGATAAGGAGAGAAACCAAGCAGTGAACCTAGAACAATTTATTGAATATAACCTGATACATTAAGACTCCATTCCCACCAATGCCCTGCAGAAGCACAAATAGCTAAGATAAGAGTAATTGTAACCTGCTGAGGGAAAACTGAGTTTGAGATATATGAGTGCCCCTTGATAGCTGCAATTATATCTGCACAATACTTCAGCTGTGGGTAGAGCCACCTGACATCACTGTTTCTCCAGGGTATAAATTCTTTAATTGCATACATGACTAGAAGTGTGAATTAACCTGCATAAGTGTGAGACAGTTAAAGAGTGTAACAAGAAAAGTCGCACACATCACACATTTTTTGCTCAGAAACTGGATCCTTTTCCTTCAACACACCAAGCCACCATACTCATTTCATGTGGAACTGCACTTCTGAGTATGTTGAAGAAAATTTGCCTTGCGCTTAATTGCTGGTTTTTCTACGGGTTTCTTTTCCACCATCACCTCTGCCAAGAAATGCTGCCTTCATTTCTTCTTGTGAAAGCTACATGTTTAACATAAACTTCAGTATTATAAAGAAATTAATTATTATTCTAATCAGTTTGCTGGTGTCTATCTGATCCCTTCGGAGTCATATATACTTCTAAGATAGCCTCTTTTTTTCTACTATAAGCCAATCTTCCTTCATAACTTATGCACTCAGACCCTTAATCATTTTGCATGGCCTTTGCTGCGCCTTTTCATTATCAGCAACGTCCTTCCTATAATAAGTAGACTTGATTCAGCTGATACTCATTAGATATGCTGTCTCCTCCAAATACCAAGTGTTCCTGCAATATTCAGAGGAATTTCAGTGAGTGTGGTGTGGGGAGGTGAAAGCAAGGGAGACAGCCATCTAATCTTCCAAACTTAAGTGTCATTTGGTTTGCAATGACTTTGAATATCAATTTACATAGTTGTGAATCAGCTGTCATGCTTGGTTGTATACCGTGCTGACTCCATGTATGATCACGTCCCTTTCTAACACTTTCCTGTCACCGTGGTCTTGCAGAGGGGGGAAAATTCTGCATTTGCTTGAGATACAGTGATGTGAGCTGACGGGGTCTCTTTAGCCCTTCTGAACAGGTCCCAGTTCATTGTTTTAGGAGATGGACAGTGCACTGATATCAGCTTCTGCAGATACTCTGCTCATAGGCTTGATCTATAACTAATGACATCTTGATTTGACCCCGAATTTCTTTAGCAGTAAGATCAACACTAACAATTGAGGTCAAATTATGTCCCCTGTAATTCTGATGACTTTAAAAGGGCTGTGCAACAGGTAAATTAGCAGGGAATTTGGCTTAAGGAAACCAGAATTGCACAATATTCCTAATGCAGTCTCATTACTGCCCTATTTAACAGAAAAAGACACTGATTATATATACAATGTAAATCCCAAGGCCTTTTCTGCTTCTGCCAAACACTGTAGAGAGGGATTTACTGCATTATCCATTATCACGTCCAAGTCTATTCTTGGTTTGTATTGTGCTTCATTTTAGGCTATAGTCTCTGTGGATAGTTTTGATCCTCCCTTCTCTCATTACTTTATACTTCTCTATGCTGAACTGCATAAGCCAATTATCAGACCATAAACCTCATCTATCCAAAACATTTTGAATGCGTATGCTCTGTGCCTTTGTGGCTGATGCCCTCCTCCTATTTTGTGCCATTATCAAACAAAGGCATATTTTAAATATTGTCATGCACGCCCCCCCCAGCCCCTTTCAAAGTCATTCTTAATTAGATAATGATTAATTAGATGTTTGTAAAGTACGTTGAGAAAACAAAGTGTTATAGAAGTGCAAAACATTATTATTAATATGCATCATTGTCAGTGTTATTAATACTGAGCTTTGCTGTGGCAACCCTGTCATTACTGTTCGTCATCCTGAATTGTCCTCTCTTTTCCAGCACAAACCATTTCCTCTTTACAAGTCAGCTTTTAATCCAATTCAGCGCATTTACCCTTTGTAATGTGCTCTCTGACTTAGTAAAGAAATCTCTCTGTAGTGTCATGTGGCACCAGGAGCAGTTGTGAAATGCAGGCAGATTATATGACCATCCTTTTCCCTTGCATTAACAATCCAGCAATGTGTTCAAAGAATTCAAGCCAAATTGGCACACATACTTTTCTTTTTAAGAATCCATGTAGTATCACCCTTACCGGGGGGTCGCACTATATTGTGAGTACCCCTGTTGTGCAGAAAAAAATGCAGAGAACAAGACTGCTGACCTCGTCAGATGAAGCTCGGCAGGGATGCAGAAGATTGTCTCGGTGAGTTTCAGGCGATGAATTAAAAGAGGGAAAAGAGGGAAGCCACATTTAAAAGGGACAAGGCACTTTTCTATGATAATGCCCCGTTCCACTCCAAGACATCACCTAGGTCAAGTTTACAGAGGTGCTGAGTTTTAAAAAAAATCTACTAAAAGGCAGCAAAAGAACCCGAAACCTAAAGCCATCTAAACTGTAAGTAGCCTTTTCAGCTGAAAATTATGCCTTCAGTTAACACAACTAATGCAAATACACTCACTTGGCAGTCTCTGCTCATCTACATCTGTCAGAACAGTGTGAGATCTGCTTGCCTGTTGGTCAGAGCCTTGCTCCAACATACAGGTTCCAGGCAATTATAAGTTTACATGGGCAGACTTGAAAACACCGTGGAAAAATTCGCTTTTCTTCAGGAAGTCCCTTCACTGTGCCAGCTGAACAACATTGGCAACATATGCCAGCTACAGTCAATTACACTAGCTTATACTAATATGACATGCAGAAGAAAAGGCAGGCAAAGAGTCCATAGCTCTTACTGGCTGCCAAAAAGAAAAGCTGTATTGCCCTAGGTGCTGCAAAGCCCATAAAGACCACATTGGGGTATAAGCATAAGAGCCAGATGGAAGAAAGAAATATTGAAATGGTTAATAAAAGAAATTGAAATTTGGAATTTGTCCCAAGAAATAGCCGACAATCTGCCAGCCCAGAGCTCTGTGGTAGTCAGCAGCGGCCCTATAGCACAGGAGAGCAGAAAACAAGATCTATAGTCAATAGCCTTTATGTCTAGGAAAAGGCCCTGAATGGGGCTGTGCATAGTGGAGTTATAGCTTTGTATAGCAGGTTAGCTGTCTGACTCCTGGTCCACAGTCGAATCTGAGACAAAAATCAATAGGAAAGACCCCCTATAGCTACATGATCCAAAGCCAATAATGCTGGGTACATTTTCTGCAATGCAAGTTGTTGTGCTTTTACGCCGCTGACCTTCCTAAGGCTAAATATGTAATCAGTGATTCTATTGTTTTCTATGTTCCATTTGTTTGCCTTAGTATATGTCAAGCTCTGCAAAACTGGGTCTTTGTTCCCTATATTTAATAGTAATTTAAACACTAGATGACCTTTTAAAAGACATTTTTAAAGACACACATATGTTTGCAAAAATGGCCTATAGATGCTAGAAACAGTCTCCAAATGAACTTGTAGATATCAACATGTGATGACCAATAAAAAGCATCTAACACAGATGTTTCAGGAGAATGAACATCTGTAGGCAGTAAACTCAGATCATAGTATACAACTCCAAACCATGTAGTCATAGTTTCAACAGTACCACATTATAACATCTAAGGAGGGAGTCTGGGCTAGGTTGCTGATTTTCATTTGTCTTTTGTTCTCATTACAATTTAAAAAGAAAGTCTCAGTCCTGGACCTTCCCAATAAACTGAAAATATTACTTTAAAGACTAACTGGTCATTCAAGGTTTCCAAAAGACATGTCTCATATTTTAGTGCAGATGAACGGTGATGGTGAAACTAGCTGTACTTTTGACCAGCAAAGGCTATCTGGTCTCTGCTTTACAAACATGTCTTCCATATTTGTTTAAAAATGTGCCACAGAAACATAACACCTCGCTCCTGCTGATTGCAGTAGATTGCATTACTTTCTTCTGGGAGCTCTACAGGAGCAAATATCACAGAAGGGGATGTGCTGAGGTCAGCCATTGTATCCGGGAGAGTCACAGCCGTGCAACCTCAGTTTCTGTCTAGGCATTCCGCTATAAAAAAATTATAAAGAGAAAAGTAGGGGTTTAATGAAAAACAGTTTCAAGCTGTGGAGATCTTCAATAAAAACTGGGTCTAGCTGGACTCCTCTATGCTACTAAAAGACAGCAGATAAAAAATGCACAAGTCCAGCTGTGTGCATCAGCCTGAGTGGTGCAGCCTAAACTTATCGGAGTCTTGCAACCCACTGGTAAGACAGCTGTGTGTGAGGTGTGTCTGGAGCAGCACACAGGGTCGTGCACACACAAAGCTATCATGGCAGCTTTATAAATCAAGCTCCATATATCTCCAGCTTTATAGGCTCTATTCTGATCTGTACCTACACAGGTAAAATCTCCCAGTACGCCCTTCTGGTATTTTCTATTGGTCCTTTCATCATTTGCTTAATCAATAATTTCCCAGTTGGCTGGAACTGGCTGCCCAGGTGGCCAATGGCATCATCCCAGAGCAGCTGTAGTTCATCTTCTGAAACGAGGCCAAATTTAGGGGTGACTCCAGTTCTGGGGGGAGTGAGAGGAAGGAGCCAGTTAGTATCACACACAGAACTAAGAGTCAAGAAGAGGGTGCTTTACCTGCCCTTCAGTTAAAGGATGTTTTAGATACAGGGAAGGAATCCATCCGGTGAACTGCTTCTGCTTTGTTAAAACTACAGAGCCTTCAGGCTGCCATAGAAATTTTGGCATCTATTTATAAGAACACAAGGAAATTCAAACCAACGGAGTCACAGAGGAGTTCAGACACCTCTTGTGAGTTTTGGGTCCATCCCTACCAGAATTTTAGATCCTTTGGTAAGATCTTCCCAAGTCTCACTTGCCTCTTGTACTAAGTGTGGATGGTGAGCACAGCAGCACCAAGCCAGTACAGGAGGTATATACCACACAGGAGGCACACTGTACCTACACACTGTGCCTACATACCAGCTCTTCAAAAGGCATTTCCCTGGTTATGCCAAGCTTGAAGGAACAGGCGTGGGGCAACTTGAGCTAAGCATGAAAACGATGTTGAGGAGCAAGTTAGAAGGTGCCCACAGCCTGTATTCTGAGATGCCATTCGAGATGTGAATGGTGAGACCTCGCTGTGTGTACTTCAGCCCCACTTTTTACGACGACATTGGTCTAAGCAGATTTATTGTTTTGAAAAACAAATTCAGTAAATGCACTGCAGAGTTCTTGTGCATTTGTGTAGCTCTTGCAGATTTTTTTGGCTATCCCTAAACTTGCAGAGACAGGTATGTGACAACTCAGGCTGAGTGTGAAAACTTCAAGATCCTTTGCAAGGTAAAGGACAGCTTTTCTGGTTTCCAATAACAGCTAAATAGGCTTATCCTGTTAGTATTATCTTGGAGAACTGACGAATAAGATATACTGCTCTTTTTTTTACGTATTACTTTTCTCTTATCCCTGCCTTGTGCTGTGCCCCCTCCCCAATGATATTGTCCACCACAATATTTTCCATTGAGACCCAAACAAGTAAAAACCCTAAAAGTCCCTACTGCTTGAAAGTGCCTGAAATAATGTAAGGGCTGTGTTGCAAGTTGTTGGAGTGATGTTTTCATAGCAGGAAAATAAGTGTTGCATGTCCTACTTTGTAGCATGAGGTCATGTGGAAATATCTGAGGATGCAAAGTCTGCAGGGGACAGGTGGCAAAGCCTAAAAGGAAAATGAGACAACCTTGGTGCAGTTTTGGTCTTACTGCCTACGAAGAAATTTTCTCTTGTGTGTTAGCCTCTGATCAATGCCTGTGCACAATTTGGAAGAGTGCTAGCTGACAAAAATGTGATGAAATTTAAACGCTCTGGACAATCAAATACTAGTGCTTAAGCTTGGACCCTGTTTTTCTGTCTTCAATTATTTCTAGCAGTAGCAAAAGCATTAGTACTATCTATTTTAATATTAGGTATAGCAGTGGAAATTATTCTGCTCTTTTGAGATTAATACCTTTGGGATCCTTTTTTTCAATAAATCCCTTGAATTTAGACCAGCATTTTGAAACTTAAAGCTGGAACTTAAAATCCACATTTATCTACTTAAATAATGAAAGCTTATGTGCCTGGATCTGTACCACTGAATTCGGGCAAATTTTAAGGTCAGTATGAACTAATTGAACTCAGTATCTTTGAAAAACAAGGTGAGCTTTTTCTTTGAATAAAGTGAATTTAAGAAATCACCATTACTTCTTAATTTTTTTCTGGCTCATATTCAACAGCTACTCTTCAATTATTTCTTTCAGACATTAAAGAAAACATTCCGTCAGAAATAAGAATACAAGAAAAAAAGAATTAAGCTCTGGGATCACAGCTGCTATTTCTGAGTTAGATAATATAACTGGGTTCATTAGATATGAAGTACGAGGTATAGATACAATACAGTGTCTGTTAAGGAAAAAGGTTTCCTGCTGCTTTCTTGCACTTTTAGGCTAAGCTAAGTAAAAAAAAAAATCCTTTACCACTGGCTAAGAGCATGCATATGGATAGCTCTTGTGACATACGCAATGCATAATAACTTGACTGTCACAGTAATTTGATTGAGTCTCTAAGCTTTAAAATGTCCATAATATGTCAAATATTTTTGCTTAGATGCTATTTTAGCATCTCTTTGAACAATACAATGCATGTTTTCCTCTAGCTTCTCTTTTGAAAGGTATAAAGGCCCTTTCGCTATGTTAAATCATGGAGATGTTTGTAAAGATAGGGATTTAATGACAAAAATGTCACAAAAGATTTTAGTTTTTTGGCTTAGAAGAAAGTATAATAGACTAATGTGTCTGACATTTTTGACCCATTCTGATTGTTACCCAAATAATAAACAAAATACACAATAATACACAAAATGTGTATATAAAATAATAATTTTGGTAACCGTTTCAAGCAAAGCACCCATTTTCCAATATTTTTCAAAAAGGCAAAAAATAACATTATTGTGACCAATGTAATGGGGAAAAATTAATAAATTTAAAATTCTTTTTGTAAAAAAATATTACAGTTCCCTAAATTTTTGTTACCCAGTTTAATATCATGAATATTTCCTTTATTGAGCTACCAATGGCTGGGATTTTACATGGTATTGAATAATCTAGTTTACTATTTCTCATTCCATGGCAAAATCACTTTCATAAAGAGGTCTTATTGTATAGATAAGAAGAACTTATACTTTTGTAGGCAACAAGGACACAATCTGAATGCTCTATCTGAATGGGGTAACAATTTCAGGTAATAATATTGTCTTCATCTCGTTTAACTTCATCCATCCAGAAATTAGATGTCTATTCAAAGGTAATTGTCTAGCCTCTCTCTGTTGCCATTGTAGCCAGAAAGGAAGCAGGAGGAACCTGCAGGCACTTAAAATTTGTTTAGATAAAAGCACTGCTGAAAAATATTAGTTAAACTGAATAAAAGAGATTAGAGTAATTTTTGAGGTATTCAAATAAAAGAGCATTTGGTTGTGCTGAAGGATAATGTAGTGGTGTCAAGACAAACTGCTATTGATGTTTCTTGTGGACTGGTTTTCAGATTCACCTTATTAAATATTTTAACGAATGTTGTCAGTGAAAAAATTTAGAGGTTGTTAAAAATTGGACGATAAGAAAAAAGGGACGTTGTAATACAGAGGAAGATAAAAATCTCTCAGAAAGAACTAGTTGACCTTGAGACCTTTTGTGTGGTAGAAATGGTCTCACTATGAGTGTACAATGTAAATTACATTTATAAGTTTACTGGAACTTCTAGCAAGAATTTTCTGTGAAAACTGGAGGCCCATCAGCAACAATCAGCAAAGGAAATGAAGGTCCTGGGAATACAAGATGATTTTAGAATGACTGAATGACCATGAATGTGTGATGAATCCATCAAAAAGTCAAATGTATTTGTTGTACTGATCAAGAGAAACATATCCAAATATTGCAGAAGAGTATATTGACATTGAAAACTACCACAATGAAGTTCCATCTGGAATTTTATTCTGTTCTATAGTTGATCAAAATAAATGTTACATCCACACTCAAAAGAAACTAAAACTGAAGCCCAAAGTTGTTTAAAAGACACATAAGTTCTCATGGGGCCTAGATAAATTTAATCTGGATATTAACAGAAAGATTTTAACCACCAGAGGCAGGAAGTTCTGAAGTAGCCTCCCCATAGGAGCAATAAGAATAAAAATGCGAAATAATTTCATAATGGCATTTATTATATTTTTAATGAGATTATATGACATGATCACCTGAACAGGAAGATGCTTCAGAACTTAAGAGATATCTTCCACTTCTGTATATTTATGTCCCTAGATGCTTTTTTAGGCTCAGTTATGCTTCATTGGAAGAAGTGGCAATATTTTAAATGTCATAGACTACTTTTCCCATGCAGGAAAGATACACTGGAGACTTCTCTCTTGGGTCTGTTTGACAAACAGACTGAGTTCAGCATGGTTAAAAATAGGTCTTTTTCAGATAGGTCATCTATGTCTTCTGTGGGAAAAGGTATTCTAAGGAAAAAAAGTAATTGGCTAGAAATATTTTGGTTTAGAAAATAATAATAGAAAAAAAAACAAAAAAGAGGTGTAAGTTACATAGAGGATTAAGTTGAATTTCTCCTCTTTTATATTCAATTTCTATTCATTTTTTATATGCTCATTATAATAGATTTTGGACTAAATTTAGAAAACCAAGAGTTTGAAAGGGGAAAGATTTTCCTCCACCTACAGTATCCCCTTGGAAGGTGTGGCAGGAAGGTCAAGGAGAGTCAGTCCAACTGCTGGAAGATTAGGAATTTATTCTGATACAAATCTTGGATTTATTGTACCATTTTATACATTTTATCTAAAATATGGATAAAAATTAATTGTTTATAATCGAGCATAAAAGACTAAGCTCTTATTCTTAGGTAACATAATTGTTGCAGGCTTTCTGCATATGAAAAGGAAAAGGAGGAAAACAGTATTTCTTGAAAATATTTTAATCTATGAGAGTTTCAACTAGCCAGAAATTCCACAAGGCAATTGCATAAATAAACAATTGCCTTTTAAAGTAAGGCTTAAGTAATTCAATTGAGCCATGGGAAATTCAGTCCAAGTTTTGTGCTAATGAGGAAGTGTCATAAATATTCACATTTTCTTACCATTAGCCTTAAAATTTACTACCTACAGGTATGGAGATAGATGAAGAATCTTACACTTAAACCTTTGCTGCAGAGTAATGAAGAAGGAAAGAAAGAAAATTAGCTTACCTGGCTACATTTTTAGTGAGCAGCCACTAGCAACAATCATGCAGGAACATCATTGATCTTGGGTGGACAGACCGAGAAAGTCAGAAATAGAGCGATATAAAAAGTAGAGCAGTGGAAATCTACAGTGAATGGCTACGCTGGCAGGATGCGCTGTTACTGTGATAGGAACGCTGAGGGTGTCTATTTATTATTTGTATATGATATCATGAGGACAGAGTTCACAGAAATTAAATTTACCAAGACCAGGAAAGTATTCTATTCCTGCATCTGTACTGCTGAGGCCAGCAACTCAAATAATAATTTTGTCTTGACCCTGTACAGTCTGCAAATGGTTTATGAATGGGAATTATACAGATTCCCTGTTTTGCATGAACATTCACTCCCTTTGTTTGTACACACAAAAAATGGTGATGGACTATCATTATCCAAATTGATAGCAGCTGTGCTTACTAAAAAAATGTTTTCCTCAAATCTGTTGACATGTCAGTAGTAATAAAAAAAATAAAATATGTCATATGGTACACTGAAACTCCTGAATTACTTGTCACAGCCCATTTAAATGTGTACTGCATTCAATCCAAGAAATCTTCTGCAAAATTAAAATATTTGCTAGGCCCTTTAGTACAGATTCTACTGTTCTCAGGGGAGGTATTTTGAAGATATCCTTAAAAATCTAAATATTTAACTTCCTTTCACATTTGCATAATTTAATTGGAAGTTTTCTTTGAGTCTTGGTTTGGTTTTTTTTTTTTGTGGTTTTTTTTTTTTTAATTTCAAGTTGTCCACCATTTTGTTGCTTGAAACTAATGTACTGTCATATTAACTGACCAGGGGCCAACCCACGAACTCCCTCTGTGGTATCAGGTGACTGCAAATTCATTTATCCTGTATTTTGCAGGGGGAAACAAACGAGCTCTTCTTGCAGTCAAATCTGACTCGAACCCACGTGAGTAGAGCATTGGGTCAGGTCCTAGCCAATAAGTCTGGCTGAGTAGCTGGGTGCATTAAGCGCTGCTAGTTTGCATGCGGTGCCAGGCTAATCATACTCATGGCTTCAATAGCTGCTATCAGCTTATTCTCAGAGGCCACCTGCAAAATATCGCACCCTAAAAAAAGCATGCGGCAACTGCTTGTAGGTATCTGCAATGAGGAGTTTGTTTACTACAGGTTAATATGAATTTTTGAGCTTATAATTTTGAAGCTTGCAGTCACGGTCTATTAAATTTGATATCTATCTCACTTTCTCCATGGGCACAGCCTCAACTTTCTGGTGAGATGCAGACAGGTCCAGAGGCAAAAAGCAAAAGTGAGAGAGGGGTTTTTTTGGGTCATGTTGCAGTCTTACAGAAAGTGTAATATTCCTTTGACGTTCAAAAAAATGTTCATTTTCTGAAGAAATCAGTGACTACTACATAGGGAAAGCCCTACCTTGTTCACATGTCATTTGATGGTGTGTCCACTTTGACTGCACGGTGCCCACAGACAGCAGGTGCAATTGAGACCTCCTTCGTAATGATGGTACAGACATAGGCAATGGATGCACGTCCCTGCTCAGGGCAGTTTACAGTCCCAGTTGAACAGACAAGGACACATCAGGGAGATAAAACAACTTACTGTTGTTGAGGAACTGGGCCAGATTTAATTCAAGTCTTCTAAACCTCAGTGCAACAACTTGTCTAGTGCATCACCTTGCCTTCTGTTCTCAATGAAAAGTAAAAGAAAACGCACAAAATCAAGTGGTGTAGATAAGATAGACTCTAAAACAATATCAGAGACTGGCAAAAGCCACTGGAAACCTAAGTTCAAAACAGGGAGCATCGTGGAAATACAGAAGGTCACAAGCAGCAACAGGAAAAAAAGGGAAAGATATTGCAAGACAGCAAATAGCCCACGTGTTTCCTATTCTGAGAACAAAATACCTGTCTGCTGGCTGTACCCTCTTAGGGATTTAAAACCTCAAGTGACAGAAGGCACCATAAAGCTGATTTCACTGGCCACATGGTGACGGACTGGCAGAGTCCTCCCTTCAGAGGCCCAGAAACAGTGACTCCCTGGTCCCGGAAGAAAATGAAGAGATGAGGTCACTCATTACCTGATTTCTATGGCAACAGAAGGCACTTCAGCCTCTGATCTGCTCCTCCTCTTTTTCTGGGGAGCTGAAAGTCCTGGCTGTGGATTTATGCTGCAGCTGAGGCTGATATCACTTCCAATGATGCATGGAAAAATAAGAAGTGGCTCCCTTTAGAAAGAGATATATGAAAAATTCAGAAGAATGACATTTTCTTTCACTAAGTAATGGAAAAATGAAAAGAAGTGGTTTTGAAGAAAGGGCACTGAATACTTAGGCTACCTATTTTTGTGAAGACAATGCAGAGTGCAAAGATATATGGAGAAAGTATAATTGTCAGTCACTTTCCCATGAAAGATATTTTATGCAGTAATAAATGAGACAAACAGGCACTGAATAGGGCTTTATGGGAAGCAGTTTTGGCTCAGTTGTACCTCTGCCTCTCACAGCTTCTCCCATTAGTCACTCAGCTGATGAATTTGCTCAGCAGTGGTGGCAGTTTCTAGAAAAGAAGAAACAGCTCTCAGAAGATTCAGCAGTTTAGTTTAAATACATTTCCTCTCCCACGCCTGCTCCACGCTGAGCTCCTGTCCCTCTCTCTCTGCAGCTGTTGCCTGTTTCACGAATACCCTCTCCTTCATCTTAATCACCCCCATCTGTCCTTGGAGGCAGCTGGAGCCAACCAGTACCATCTCTTCACAGCTATGTCATGGGAAGATGTCAGGCTTTTAGAGCCCACAGAATTTAATCTGAGCCCAGAAGAAACCAAGATTTTTGCTCAGGATTCAGAAGTATTCAGTAATTGCTTGAGATTCAGAAGTCTTGAGTTCAAGTCTGATGTTTTTCTTGAGGTCGCGGTTGCCCTCTGGTGTGGCTGGCGTGGTTACCTGGCCTCATCTATCTGAGCTGGTTCTGCATGAGCTAACCATAGACTGCTAATGCTAAGGAAAATGGTGCAGAAAAACTCAGGCTGTCTTTACTCAGAGTCTGCTTGCATTTGAAATCTGTGTAGCTGCGTTGCATCGTGTTTTTCTCAAGTAAGTCAACCTGATCATGAATACTTTTTGTCTTGAGCTGGCAGCAGTTTGAGAAGCTCTGCACTGCTTTCTGTAATCTGTTATGGGCACAGTTTCCCCCTATTTAAAGTAGAGATAATGTTACTTGCAAAACATGCTGAGATTTGTGCTGGCATGTAAATTTGAGGTAGTATTGCAGTTGCTCTAATGGCTTCCTTTCAAACTCTGAAGCAGGGCCATGTGAATTGGTTCTTCAGCTGAATTGTGGGATTTAAGTCTATTTTTGTGACTGACAAACACTAATCCCTCACACTACAATATATGATTTTCCCATTTACCCTTTACATGGCATTTGATGAAGTAAGCTATTAAATAATAATTGTTGTAGTGAAGGGCAGAGTATTTGCCCACTTTTAGAGATTTCTGAAATGTTAATACAAGGAGCTATTGCTGCAGCTGTCTCGGATGCGCCCGCCCTGCATATGGCATGTACTGGATGCTCTAATTAAACCCATTTTCATTTAGTCAGTGCAAAAAAAAAAAAAAAACACCACCAAACCCAAAATTGAAATTGCTTTTTGCACCAGGTTGGTTATTTAATTGGGATGGGGAAAATGAGGAAGCACAGGAAGAACAAGTGAGTTATCCCCAGCAGGAGACTGAGAACAAGCACTTTTTGCTTGGAAAATCATTGATATCAGTCATTGTCTTGAAATTAGCCTTTAATGCTACTCAATGGATTTTTGTCACATGCTGGTAGTGGGATCTGCAGATGCTGTTGGAGTTACACAGCTGAGGTATGATGAAGTGATTTCTTCAAGGATAGTGGCTTCCACTGGGACTTGGATAGCTAATGGGATTGAAGAGTTTTCCCTAGAGGTTGTCAGTTGTGACTGAACACATTAAAAGGAGAGAACAGTTCAGTGGGTTATGTAAAATGAGATGGTGGCACGAGTCCAACTATTCAGTACACAGGTATCTCCATCTACATGCTAATACTGGAGATTTACACTTTTTGTGCCGTGTAAACAATTCACGATGCAGAGAGACCACCTACTATCAAGGACTGCAAGACTCCAGATTTCAAATTCTTGCTGCAGAGAGGACCATATTTTTATAGGATCTGCTTTATTTGTATAAAAATATTTATATGATAATAAAGACGAGACAGCAAACTATGCATGTCTCCCAGAAAATGATACCCACATTGGGTTGTGGACTTGCCTTCCTTTATGTTGGTCCAGGGAAACCCAAATTCTCCCATACCAGGTAAAACAGTTGCAAGACATGGGGCCGAGAGAACATTCTGTATTCTGGCCATTATGGTATGCAACATGACTACAGAAGCTCCTGAGAACAGAATCACAAGCACCATCGCATCCACTAGGTACAATGTTACCTATGTAGCCAAACCCAATTGTCTTAAAGAGAGAAAATCAGGAGGCTTCTATGGGGTGGAATGAAAATAAGATACCATCACAGTGTCTAGAATTCTGGAGGAAGGATATAATTAGCAATATATGCTTTCCGAAATACCTAAAGATAAGGTTCTTCATTAAATTTCTAGGGATTTCCATGAGGTCTTGGCTGGAGTGTGGAAATGTTAAATCACTTCACTTGTGAAATGCCTCCTTCACTGTACAGACAGATGCTTGGGGAAGCTTTCTCTGCCAAACCTGCTGTGCCAATACATGGACCTCACTCATCTGCTGACTTAAAATAACAGTGTCATTGTAGGCATGGTTATTTAAGGATATAACAAAGTAAAGTTTTGTAAGAAAGATAATATTGTTTATTAGCAGGAAACTTCCAGCTAAGTACAGGTTCAGGGACCCCTCTTCTAAACTGAACTTTATAATGTTTGGTAGCTACCATGTCTCCTTTTCCTGCTCCACAGGTACCAACTGTTTTTTCTCACAGTGGTTTTAACCGATTAGTAAAATCAAGTTAAACTCAAAGCAGCTGTTCCCTACGTGTATTTAGCTGGAAGGCTGGTGACTCTCGTTCAAAATTGGAAAAACTTAGCGTGCTTTAAAACTTGTTTTTTCCAGCTACTGCAGTTAGTTGATAAATTTAGAACACCAACAAAAAGCTCCTTTCCTTGCAAACTATACCTAACTTTTCCCCCATTTTTTTCCTAAACTGTTCACATGTACCACTTCAAAAAGAAGAACGAAAATGCATTTTACTGCCCTCAGATTAAGGTCAAAAGCAGCCTCACACTTACTCCATTGACAGAGTCATGTTTCTGACTCTGACCCTATAGAAGTAAGCCATTTCTGAAATGTACTGTGTTTACAGGGCTTTTGGAAGAGAGAGACCTACTGTGCAACGACAATTTCATTGAAACATGCAACTATCATGTTATGCAACAAACAAATGATGAAGCATATTACAGGCATGGGCTTCAGATGTTTCTTTAAGTCCAAATACAACTTAAATTTTTCTCTTGTTTTCTAAGTGAATGTCTTCAAGCTGATTGACAGTGGAGCAAAAGGGTTTAGCAACACTTAATTTTGTACGATCTCAACAGAGACAGTCCCTTATTATTAATGCTCTCTCTCCTTTCAAATAATTGATTAAAAACTCATGCATTCCACTTGCCCTACCAACTATAATATCACTATCTCATACCTGTTTTGAATGTGTGCGTATAGATATATATAACCTATGGATTAATGACTTTTCAGGATATGGTTCTAATTTTGAGAGGGATATATTACTCCGTTAAAGCATAGATAGCATTCTGAAGTGAAATGAGAGTTGTATTTTAGTTCAGTGCTCAAACCAAACCAAACCAATAAATTTTATGTTTACATTGATCTGAAAGTGAAAATAAATTTTCAATTAATTGATTCTGTGGGAAGAGGAACAGGGGAAAGGGGAGAATCACTCCATTCTTTGCTTCATGGAATAAATACTTCACAGTAAATAGAATTGGAGAGATTGAGAAAATCCCAACCTCAACTTCGACTTCATTTAATCATGAAGGTGGTAAACAGGAAAGCTCATTGACTCAGGATGGGAGGCAGTTTAAATGCGTGCCTTAATAGTACAGTAGAGCATATAAAGACTTCTTTATCCAGTCCTTACTGGCCTTGTGAAAACCATCTAAAGCCTATGGCTAATCTGGCCTGAAATGGCAAAACATTTAGGGAGTATTAAAATGAATCATATTGACATTTTCAGAAAACAGTGTCTGTTTTTAGCTGAGTTGGAACCATTTGCTAAATTAATGTTTAGTTTCAGCGTAGTTCAAACCTGCCTTTTTTTGTGATTAATCCATCCAAACTACTGCCCAGACATTCTTTCAAGTTTGAGGGAGAAACATTTTCCCTTAACTCTAACTCTATTGATTGCACGCGTCATTCACATACTCTTACTCACCAATGATCCAAATCAAGGATTTGGGGCTCTGTAATTCTAGGCAATGCGCACGTGAAAGGTGACATCTTCCGCAAAAGAGCTTAAGATTTTATCTGGGAGTTGAGGAACAAGATGGATAGAACAGACAGATAAGGGAGAAGGCAACAAAACGTGATTAATATTAGTGTAATAAGCAGTGATTAAAGCACAGGAGGTTTTTTTACTTGTCGGAACTTATCCCAGCAGAGCTGACTTTAAGACCTCAGCACAATTGCTGTGAAGATGTCCCACAGCTCCGCCCAAAGACAGGGCTACTGCTCTAAAACGTCCACGTTCCCTGGCTATGACTAAGCCGGATTTGTCCCCTCTCCAGCTGCAGGGACAGAGAGCGGATCTAGTCCTCGGCGGGGCGGTGGGTCCCGCCGGCTGGGTGTGCGCTACAGCGGGCAGGGGGGTGCGCAGGGCGCTCCCCGACAGTCTGCAGGGCTGCCGAGAGGATGGATGGGGAGGAGACAGAACCCGAGCTCACTGTTTCTCCCTGCCTCTCAGACCACTGTTAAAAGTGTGGTAACTCATCAATCACAGGCTTCAAGAGAACGGAAAATAAGCCCTTATGCATTTTTTATGGTCTGTATTAGCTCCAAAGCACCACATAGGTGTAGGATGTGATCATAAAATCACAATATAAATGCACGTTCCTAGATGTTAGACATGTTTTTGGGTTTTTTTTTGCATATCTCTGCAAAACTATATTTCCTAACATAAAAGTTTTATTTGTTTTTAAATTACATCCATAGGAAACAGGCTTATTTCCAGCTTCATGAAGGGTGAGGAACGGTATAGGAAAAAAAGAAAATACTTGAGTGAAATACTATGATTCTAGTGTGTTCACTGCTGAACTATTATTTTGTGGTTTTGGCCACTGCAGTGTAAGTATTTTGTAATACTTCAAAACAGGGATAAGGAAACCAATTCTATTACCACTGAGAAATGAGCTATGATATGAATGCAGGATAAAAAAACCCGTAAACCTACAGTAGCTTAGAATTAGGGAGAGTGAGGGGGAAGTTTAAAATCTAAATGATACAGAGTATGTCAAGCCAAGTTATTATTTTCAGCCATGCACTGATAATAGAGCAAAGGAAGTAAAAATGGAAATTAAAAAAAAATAATAATGCATTTGGAGGACATGTGAGGGAACAGTTTTCTATTCAAAAGAACATAAATGTGTGAAGTGGCCTACCAGGCAACACTGTTGAACTTAAACACTAGGGCTATTCAAGTCACTATAAGGTAGTGTCTCGGAGGGATCATGGTATTGAAAATGTAATGAGGCGTAACTTATCCCCAGAGATCTCTGATCTTATATTATGTATGAAAGCTATTCTTGCAAAACAGTAGCTGAGCCTGCATGCAGTCTTGCAAGAGCGTGCAAAGGCAAATCCACACTCCTTGTTTGTTTGGTGTTTGTTTTTTGGTTTGGGGTTTTTTTTTGTTTGTTTGGTGGTGGGGTTTTTTTTGTTTGTTTGGTTTCTTTAACACTGCTTATTTGTATCCTGTTTGCAGGGAAACTGTGTGCGTAGTTTGTCTCTGGTGCAGCTTCATGTACAGTTTTGGCAGGAGGTCCAACAGGTTAAGAAGAATAGATGAAATCTTAAAAGGGAAGGTTCAGGCAATGCACATCTACATCTTTCTGATCATGCTGCGGCTGGGGTTGGAGACAGGATTTTGTGCAAAGAAAAATTCTGATCTGTTTAAATGTAAAGAAGAGTCAGAGATATGATGGTAAAACAGTGTTCTTGTTAATGTGGCCTCCTGTGACTTCAGTGCTGATTCTCCTCATGCTCTGAAATTATGAAAAAGGTGTAGTCTTTTATTTCTCTTTTTTATTTTCCTCTCTTTGTTTTTTGTTTTTTTCAAGTTTGTTTTTTTCCCCTCTTAGATCTGGACAGTGAGGAGTCGGCTCAACTAGTATTGGAAGGGACAATTTTCTGTGCATTGAGGAAGGTTAGGTTGGAGGCAGGGAGTCAGATGGGGAAGGGCAGGGAGGGATGGTAAGAAAGGGTCTGGGAACACAACATAATTGTATCCAGATCCTGGAAAAACAGAAGAATCTGCATCCCGACACTCTTCTGCTCTGCTGTTAAAAACGGATCAGGGAGATGCACGTTGTTCTGTCTACTAGCTGAGCAACATGTAGGATAGCAGCCCACTTCTGCTGCCTGTATTAAGTCAAAAGAAGGCGGTCTGTGCTCTGGAGTGCTTTATTTATGTATGGATTGTAGCACTGTCCCCCAAAAGATGCAGATAGTCTGCTGGTCCAGATAGTACCCAAACTCCAGGTAGCATCATGGACTGCCTTTTCCCCACCATTTTCTACATGTCTAAGACTCGGTGAGTTCCTTGTAAGCATCCATGGTGGAGGAAGGGCACCACTTTCACAGCTATGTTTAGTTGTCGCCCAAATTTAGCAGGGTTGTTAATCTCTGGTTCTCCACAAGGGAAAGCAAACAGTGCTAAGTCCTTTTGATGGTACAGGTGGAAGTGTTCGGTCCTGTACCTGGGGAGCCGTGGTCTAGACCTTTCTCTCCTTGATGGGTTTTTAACCCACAATTTCTAATTTCCAGCACCGTGTCTTAACCACCACACTGCAGACCATCCTTGGGGGATGCACTTTCAGTCTCTTCTAATGTAAGAGTGATTCAGACTCAGAACAATGGTCCATTAAGTCTTTTTTCTTATTTCCAACATTTCCTTGTAGTGACTGCTCAGGGACAACTGTAGGAAGTCAGCACTTGTATGAAGCAGTCTGTTCCCTGATATATCACCTGGCTACACAGCAAATGTGCTAGGGGTTTTCTGAATGGGCTATTGCTTTCAGATTGCTGGATTTGTTAATTTTTGAAATCTGTTTTTAAAAGTTTATTTATGTTATTTGCTCTTCAAACTCATCTTGTAGCAAAGAGGCCAAAGTTTATTTGCATGCTATGTGCAAAAAAACAAATCCTTTTGCTTAAACTTGTTGCTTAATCATTTCACTCATATCTCTATAATTTGTATGTAACCCTCTTTACCCACTCAATAACTATCTCATTCCCTACCCATGTCTGAGTCAGCTCAGTTTGTTCTCATAGAAGAGACAGTCCATACTTCTAATTGTCTTTTTTACATTTTTCTGTATCTTTCCAAGTCCTGCTATAATATTTTTTGAGTTGGGGTGGCTGAAGCTGTGCACAGCATTCAAGATGCAAGCACAGCATGCATTTACATAGTAGCATAAAAATGATTTCTGTTTTGTTCTCTTTTTCTTTCCTAATAATTCCTACAATTCTATTGCCTTTTTGACTGCTGCTGAGCACTGAGTTGATGTTTTCAGAGAACTATCCACAGTAACTCTAAGATCTCTTTCCTGAGTGGTAATAGCTTATTTGCAGCCCATGATTGTGTATGTATAGTTAGGGTTATTTTTTCCCTATGTGCACTTATCAACATTGAATTTCATCTTCCATTTTATTGCCTATTCACTCAGTGCCATGAGCTCCTTCTGCAAGTCCTCACAGTCAGCTTTAGATTTAAGTATCCCGCATAATTTTGTATCATCCACAGCCTTTTTTACCTCTCTATTTACCTACTTTTCCAGATCATTTTTGAATATGCTGAATAGCACAGGTTCTCCAGTAATCTTTCTCCATTGTGAAGACTAACCGTTTATTCCTACCTTTTGTTTCCTATCTTATGCCGGGTATTAATTCATAAGAGGACCTTCCCTCTTACCCAGACAGCTCAGTTTCTCTAAGAGGCTTTTTTGAAGGATCATGCTAATGGCTTTTGGAAATCGAAGAGCGCTGCACAGATTGGGTCACTGTTTTCCACATTCTTTTAGGCATCCACAAAGAATACCTTCTGAAACACAGCTTCTCTACAGAGAAATTATGTTGACATTTCCCAGGCATGTCATATTTACTGCTGTCATGATTTTTGGTTTTGTTTTTAATTTTTCCAAAACTTGTCTATATACATTACTGGTCAGCCGTTCACCTCATCACTCTGAAACCCTGATTAAAGACTGCTAGTAGATTTGCCACATCTCATTTCTCTGCTATGGAAAAAAATTAAGAGATGGGATACAACTCTGCTATCAATCGAGCAATCTCATATTAGAGACCCTAGCAAACTGTTAATATTCAATTTACTCATTTGTTCGGAAACCTCTGTCATCGTTCAGTCAGTCTGAGACAATTCTTCCGGCTTATTTCCCACACACATCACCCGACCTTGTGCTTTCTGAATGGTATTTTATGCACATTGATCACCCACTGGTTATCACTAGCAAAATTCCTGCTTCTGATGTGTATTACAATTAGCTTCCATGCCTTTAAAAAGTTGTTCTTCAAAATCTTTTCTGCCCATGTTATTACAATTCTATATTCAGCTTCCCGAGGCATATATGCTTTTCCGTTTTTCTTACAGTAGATACAAATTCCATTTTTCTGAAGGATTTTTGCTTCCAATAAAATCCTTTACCGTTTAACCCTGCTGACTTTTTTTTCCCATCCATTTGGAGGTGGATTTTTGTTTGTTTTTTGTTTATCTTGAGCTTCTAGTATATTGTTTTAAAATACACTAGTGCCACTTGCAAATGATTTATGATGTTACATACTCCTGATGTTTTTCCAACTAATTCCTTTTTTTTTTAATCCCCCTTTAAAAGTAAATGACTGTTACAGATTTTTTTGTCTTTTTTTTTCTTTTTCCTTTTTTTTTTTTTTATTGATTTTTATTACTGACTGGTTTTTCTATAGTCTTAGTTTGAAGCAGATCCTGGAAACACATGGGAATGTTTACTGTCATCTGGGTTTCTGGCTCCAGAAACCTGTTGTTTATGATTACTGCAAAGGTAGTCTTCCAATAACATGGGGTTTCTTTAGTTGTTGCTTTGTGGTTTGGTTTTTTGTTTGTCTTGTTGTTTTGTTTTTTTTTTAATCTCCTCAGTGTCTTTGGGAATCTATTGGTCATTGCTATCAAACTAATAGTCAGTACTACAGATCTGGCAACCTCCTTATCTGAGCAGGGAAAATCAGTCCTATGGATTCTGGGGTATGGTTTGACCTTGTTCAGTTATTTCACTTTTGATCTTGTTAACTTATTCCATTTTTTGACTGTACATTTCTCCCCTCTGCTACCTGTACATTTCTCATTCCTGTCCTGCAAGCCATGAGCTGCCTTTACTGTCAGCACACACAACCCACTGGTTGTCTGATACCCGTACAAACAACCTTCAGTGTGACCACCTGGGCATCTACCACTGTCTTGTGACTTTTGGCAGTTTTTAGTTTTGCTTGTAGGCTTTTCTTCTTTCTCTCCTTTGCTATTTATCTATTCATTTATTGTACTTTTGTCATTAATATGCAGTCAAACTGTTTCTTTAGCTGACCTCTCCTGAGTATTGAACTGCCAGTGTGTCCAAACTTTCCTGATCTTGATGACTGTCTTGCTCCCTGAGCAGTCAAGAATCAAAGAGTCATGAGGCTAGAAGGGCATCAGCTACAAGAAAGACTTGGAGCTCTGTTCAGAGTTTTTAGGGTGCTCAGTTCACATTAGGCCACTCCCAGGAAAACTAAATGTCAAACCCTTTCTTCTGAGGTTCCTAACTCTCTTCCCAGACGATATAAGAAGTCTGGATCATCTGGGTTACCCTGGTGAGATTAGGCAATGAAGGTTTTAAGTATTGCACTGACTACTGCCTGTGATTTTGCTCTTTCTTTAAAAACTATACAGACAATCCCACTGTCAGAAACATTTCCCTGAAATATATTTTAAGTTTCCCTTTTTTAACTTTGACCCACTACTTCTTGGAAAATTCTCTGGTAACATAGGAAGTAATTTCTTTCATGCCTAAGGGGAATGCAAACATCTTTCAAACATTTGCAGATGGTTTCATGCCCCCTAGTCATCCCTCTGCATGCTACATATTATATCCTTTTAATCCTTCTGCACAGGTTGTGCTATAAAGCTGAAAGCTCACAAGAGCACTAGGGAATGTCTCTGTCTTTCTCCGTCTCTCTCTTTTTTTTTTTTCCTTTTTCTTTCTCTTTTTTCACACAACTTCAGCTGGCTTCATTGAAAGTGGCATATATGCATCCACAGGCAGAATCTGTCCCTCTGAATATGAAGAAAGCTCTGGGCCAAATGATGTTTTTAGTCACACCAGTGGGACACTGTTGACTTCAGTTTTACCTCCAGGAGGTAGCCTTTTGTGTCTGCTGGATGAAAAGACACAGCTCAGACAGTTCTTAGAAATATTCTGCTCTGTTCAGGGCAAAGTGCCACAAAAGCCAAATCCCAAACAATCCCCTAAATTGTCCATCTGGAACAGGTGTTTACAATCATATAAACAAAATAAAATTGCTTTTTGCAGACCTTAGAGCCATCTCTCCACTAAAAAGTCTGGCACCTACCTGAAAACCAAGCAAACAGGCAAACAAAAACCTGACAACAAACCAGAAAAAATGGGTGGGAGGAGGGGAGTGAGGAAGGGAAGGAGGGGAGTTCTGAGAGGTGAACTAAAAAGCCCTTCAAAGATGCAAAGAGGTGAATAATTAGGGTGATGAGGAAATGCCATTTCTAACTTCCCCACAACTTTTCACCTCATCGCAAGGTTTACAATTAGTAAACTGAATGTTAAGTCACCCCACACAAAATCTTGGCCTTTTTTATGGGGATACCCCATATAAGTAGGATGCCCTCATTTTGGGCAGCTAAAAATTTTTTGTGGGTGCAAAGGAGGTTAGAATAAAAGGAATGACATCAGAAGAAATCCTCTTTGTCCACTTTTACCTGACCTGGCATCCTATATTCTTGAGAAAGACACAGTTCTTCTTGCCTTCAGTGGATCAAGCTGCCAGTCCCCTTTTTCTTCTGAGCTCTTTAAGCTAAATTAAAGGCTATTTTCTTTACCCGTCCGCTTGCCAACTGTTAAAACACTACATGCTACTTGATGGCCTAAGACACCACATCCCAGCATTTCCTGAAATAATATTTTGTTTCATATATGGCAGGTTATAACACCCTATAACAAAGGAATAACAGATTAGGATGCCCACAGGTCTGAATTTTTATGAGTTGTCCTCAGTTACAGATTGAGCCAGGGATTAAGTCTAGGTTTCCAAGGGATTCCTGAAGGGAAATCTGGAAGTGAGTAAGGAAAAGGAAAGGGGTGGGAGGCCAACAATGGTGTTACAGGATGAAGACAAAGAGAAGATATTTTCCTGAAGGAGTGTGGGAACAGTCACAACCTACAGATAATGAAAGACTAGAGCTGATAGACTCAAGATACAGTACATCTTATTCCCTTATTTATGTTTTAGGGAATACAGTTCTCATGATTTGTTTTACAAGTTTACATCCACAGACATAAAAGGATTTAAGTAGAGTTGTTTTCTTTAAGCTTCAAAGAAAGATTCACCAAATTGAAAAGACTGAGGACCAGTAGTCTAGGAACACGCCTGCAGATAGCACTGCTTTTACAGGCTCACCTCAGCTAGCTTTACACTAGTTAATCCTGGTTGGGGTAGTGCAGTTGTGATAACAGTTGATTGTAGGCAGGATCATGCTGAAGTATTTACCCAAACGTCAGTCAGGCTTTGCAGCCTGAGTTGAGCTCGGTGCTGCCTGACTGCGTTGGTAGTAGTACTTAGCTTAGCTAGTTTAGAGCTATTATGGTTTGATCTACCTAGACGAGATTGCAACGTAGATGTAACCACAGTAACCAAACTCTTCAAATGCCTTTAACCACTAGGATGCATTACTGCATTACTCCCTTTTAGCTTTCATATGTTTTTCTGTAATGTTGCACTTCTAAGGTAGCTCTACTTTGGCAACCTTTAAGGCAACATCCAGCTGAATTGAAAATACGTACTCCCACCAGTTCATACCAGAGCCTTTCCCTTTTATACCACCTTGACAACTGTATGAATGAGATCAATCTTTTCACTGTGGTTTACTCCCATAACATGCTAAACTGTCGTGCAGATTTTTCATGATTTTCCCTGTTATCTGCATTCAATTATATATTAACATTACTTCAACATGGTCCCTTAGCAATATTTCCAATATCTTTCTCTCAACTGAAATGAGACTTAGAGGGCTTGTCCCCTGAATCTTCCCTTGGTTCGTTCTTGAATCTAGGAATAGCTTTAGTACCCCTTAAGACCTTGGGTACGACTACATTCCTTAGTGGCCTGTCAAAAACGGTTGCTGAAGGCTTTCCTATTTCCTTTGCTACTTCCTTCAGGATTCTGGGATACAATTCATCTGAGCCTAGTGCTTTGTCAAATGTAACGGTCCTAATTGCCTTATTATCTTCTCCAGTGCAATAGTAAAGCCTTTTAACATTTTACTTTCCCCTCCAGGAGAATGTCTCTCAGTCCCGGAGATGCTACCTTCCTTTTTTTTTTTTTTTATATTTTTTTTTTTTTCCCACCCCAGTGAATAATGAGGTGAGGAATTCATTTAAGCCTGCAGCAGAATCAACCTCATCTGTCACTAACTTTCCACTTATGTTCTTCAATGCCTTTACTGTCTCACTGCCTCTTCTTGTATTCTGAATATATATTTAGAATCACAGAATCACAGATGTAAGGAATGGAAAATAGCTATTAGGTCATCCAGTTCATTGCCCTGCAACTGGAGGATTGTTCTACGCAGTATATTTCTTTCTTCTTTGTTCACTTAGTTTTTTAACATCCCAAATGTTTCCTTTGGAGTCACTTTAATGTCTCTCACAAGCAGGAAGTTTTCCCTGACGGTTAGCTCCGTTTTCTATGTCTTAATGTTAAGAATCTTGTCTAAATTAAATGGTCTTGTATCACTTCCTTTTTTTTTTTTTCTGTGTTCCTCTTTTGTTTCATGTTTTTCAGCTTTTCAGATAGATATAGATGGCCCTCCTCTTTCAGGGAGACATTTTGACCTTATCTTCACACTAACTTTCTGGAGCCTGAATTTCTCATAGACTCATAATAATATAAAAATGGTAATGATTTAAAAGATCTTAGAATAGATAGACGTCGCCTCTTGAGTGGTATGCCATTTCCAGCCCGTGTGAAGGCTCAACGAGTGCATTTGGAACATGCTGCACTGTCGGTGTTCTCTGCTTCCAATGCTCAGCATGAACCTCAGTGAACATGGTCTGCTACAGCAGCCCTGAGCCAGGAAAAGTCCTTTACACCCCAATCCACTCCTTCTTCCAAAGTCCTGAACTCTAAGGTTACATGCATGCCAGTTAGCACAGATTTTGTATTTATCTGTTCCAGTATCGTGGCTCCTGGTGTCCAGGCAATGGGCAGATACCCAACGCAGTGTAATACAGAGTTCACCCATGACCCAGAAGGAAATTGCTTTCTTTCTGCAAAAGGTCTGAACGCAAACTGTCTATCCCAGATAATCAGAGCTGGACTTGTGTGTGTATTATGGCACCTTCTTTACGAATGGGCTGACTGGCTCAGACTTCCCAGTATCTAAGGCTGCCAGACACAGGTTTCTTGCGTAGAAAGTGTAATATGTGACAAAACCATCCATAGTTTGCTACCTACGTACCAGTTCTTCACTGGCTCCACAGAGAACCACTGCCAAATAATGAACTTATATGCTGCAACGGATCCAGAAACCTGTTGTAAGAATTGGACTGTACCCCCAAATCCCTTTGGCCTGTCTTTTTCTAGCTCAGACTCAAATATTAAAAAGTGAGCATAATATTCTAGACTCACAGTTATTACAGCCATATTGGCAGCTTACTGTACACCATGAGCTTTCTAGATTGTTTATCTTTACTTTCTTTGCTATTTCATATCATTTATTACTCTACTGAACCTTATTCCTTTTTACATTTCATAACTTTTTCAGGCTTTTCCCCATTTATCTTTTGTTCTTTGATATTTTCAGGTGTTCAGCATGGTTCAGCAAGGTTTTAATTTTCCTCATCAAGCTGTGAACCTCTTCCTTTTTCTTTCTAGACAGCTTAATATGGTTTGACATTTCCCCACATTTCCAACAGTCTGTAGCTGCTTCTACATGTAGCCACTGTGATTGGAAATGACTGCATATGATTATTGTTAGACATAATATTGTGATTGTAGTGCTGCTGGGCATTGCTTTGAAAGAATGGGAAGCCAAAAGAAAACATATTCTGCTCACAAATATTTTATTCCTAAAAACAAGGCCAAATCGTCAGCCAAGTAAGCTCACCACGAAAATATAGTCCCGTGCAACAGTGGAAAAAATACTGAGCTGTCAAAAAACAGGCAGCCAGCATTATAAATACCTTTAAAAGCATTACAGAGTCAACCTAGTACACTTTTAAATTAGGAGGGTATGAAAAGCACATATTCTGCATTCTACCTTGTATTTTTTCCACTGCTCCCATCCCAGCACTTTAATCACTCTCTTCAGGACATGTTCCAGCCCACACTGTGTGTAAGGAAATGCGTTATACACATCCCCATAGTATTTGCATTGCCTCTTATATGAAAACAAAGAGTATTACCTGCATTGTGCATTCTGATTTGCACCATTGTTCCTTCTTCATGTGCTAGAGGAGAAATTTGGATAAAGTATTACCCAGCACCAAATGTGCTTGTAATTTCCAAAATTATTTGCATATTTCTTATAGTCAGACCTAGTAGAAAATATTTTTGTCTTTTTTTTTTTTTTCCTGAAAACACATTGGGAAAGTATTGCCTTGTTATGACAAAAAAAAATAAAAAAAAAGTTTGCAATTTAACTATATGCTTAGTGAAGAAATAGCTGATTTGTTTTCAACCTGAAACTTCGGAGTCTCAGTTAACATTCCCTAGCTCATGTCAAAAACACTTAGTAAAATAGTTTCTTGCTCACCTTTTCCATGTTATTCACATATTTTTACACCTCTGAAATGTGTCTTCACAACCATGTGTTAATGTTTCTGGGTAAAAAGCGTTTCTTATTAGATCAGGGGTCTTTCAGTCAGGGATGGATTTAAGTACAACTGATCTGTGTTAGAACAGAGGTGTGTCAGACTCCTTAACTGGGTGAAAGCTGAGCTGAGCTGGGGGAGGCTTTTACACGAACTGGGCAGTGGTGTCTGGGTGGAGATGAGGCTGTGAAGTCAGGGATTACTTTTACTTTGTGCCAACCAAATAGCACAAAGAAGTTGAGTTAGCCTACTTCTGACCAGAATCAGAGAAAATTTGCAAAACCTGCAGAAGACAGGTCCCTCCTAGGATCTGTGAGTGTGGGAATTGACAAGAACACTCAGGTGTGGATGTGTGGTGCTAAGATCAGGAGGGAAAGGTATCATCCGTGAAAGCCATCGGCAGGGATTTGAGGACAGAGAGTATGCCTGGTGTGTGAGGAGAGCAAGAGTAAAAAGACCTTTGGTTTATCAAGAGGTCAAGCAGTAGGAATTAGCGAAAGGGATTTCCCGGCTATAAGAAGCCTTTTGTTTAACAGAGGCCCCCGATTCATCATGATTTTAGAAGAATCTACCCAAGAAGAAAAGGCACTTCATGAAGAAAAGTGATGAGACAAACCCAAGCTACTCTTTTAGAAATTTAATATCCTTTTTATTTGATGGTTTCCATTAAGAATGGAGACAAGCACACACAGCTGCAGATCAAAAAAAGACTTGAAGCTAGACATGCTTACTCTGTGCGGTGCCAGACTATTTACCAAAGAAGCTGCCAGTGCTGTGAGTAAATACATCCACTTTGCACATACTAGTCAATTTATGATCAAACTCGTTTAACATCCTCTGCAACAGGGACTCAGTGCACCTGCACAACATTTGGTTTTATCAAAACAGTTTGCCCATTTAAGGTAAAGAGGGTGGGGAAACTCTGAGCCCTTGTGTTCAGACCCATTGCTTTTTATTATGGATACGCTGTCAATTAGCCTTGCCCCCATCAGCATCAAAATTAACCGTGTAGTGCTAAAATGATGGAGTTGAAAAAATAATTAGCGTTTACCTGCTATTTTAGTGTAAGTGAAGCCAAAAACAAAAATCGTCATCAGAACTCTTTCAGTGTAACTTGGCAAAGTTTTAGCCAGAAAGCACTTCCTTTATCAAAAAAAAAAAAAACCAACCCCAAAATAAATAAAAAAATTAGAGAAAGGTAATCTGAATATAGCTATTTAGCTCCAGATTCCAGCTAGAGAATCCAAAGCAATTAAAATTTAATCTCAGAGCACACTTATGACAAGTTCAAATGCTTTCCTCCCCTCTACATTTGGCAATTTCTGTTCTAAATTTCTTTAAAATATATGCTCTCTCACCACAAACTCTCGCCACAAAGGCAGCTGTTTAGCAAATAAACTCAAAAATAAAAATGTTGTCATTGTGAAATAAGATATATTTAATTAAATAAAATAGAGCAGGGAAGTGCCATTACAAGAACATAAAACTGTAAGGCACAAGATAAAACTAAATTACTACAGGGCTGCTCAATTCAATCTAATCCTTGAAGATAAAGATGGAGCCAGAAAATTGCATGTATTGTGAAATCAACATAAGCCCTAAGCAAATATTAACTAGGGATATATAAACTGATTTATTATAAATACAAGTGTGAATGCTAGGATTAGTTAAGGAAATGCAAACCGAGACACAATGAGGTGTAAAATACTCCAGCATTTTTCTAAAATACTGGCAAGTGTATACAAAAAAGTATGCAGTACCCTAGATGTACTTTCAGGTTATCTGATTTGACAGATCATGGATGGAAAAATAAGGAATAGAGGGGAAAAATGGTGCATTTCTTTCTAATAAATTTGTTAGAACTTAATTTGTAATTTTTCCTTACATATTAAAAAATAAGCTTTGATTTTTTTAAAATAATCTTTGTTTTTTTTAATTTTTTGTTATTTATTGTAGTTCTACTTAATAAATTATTAGGACTGCATAATACACACTGAAGACAGTGTATGAGATGCTTCCCAGTATCAAAGGACTCAGATTTTTGTATGATACAACAGGAGAATACCTAAAGCAGTTCTACTTATGTCTACATCTTTCCTGAGAAGTCTGTAGAGTATGTATGAACAAGAGAGAGATATAGGTCATTTGTTTCCATGATATTTGCATACTGCAAATATTTAAATATGCTTACTTTAAGCTCACTTTTTACCTTTAGGAGTGGTAAAGATGCAAAATCCGTAAGGCCGGGCCTATCGCAGTCACCAAATGCTGTCAGTGGACTTTGTATTGCGTGCATCATACTGACCCTCAAGGCAGGCTAACGCCGTTTGGACTGACCTCACTGTATCGAAAGTAAATGAGAATTTTATATAGTTTTCAGTGGATCTTTCCTGCCCTTATTTGTTTATTTTTATGACATTCTTCTTCTTTTTGTGGAAAGGTAAAAGTGATGAATCGGGAGCTTTAGTGATGTATCTTGGTATCTTATTTCATATTACAGAGGAATACCCGAACTATTTTGAAAGAGCACTGCTTTGTTTGTGAAGTCAACCATCCAGAAACAATTGCCACAGGCCACGCACTGGGCAATGACCACAGATAAAACAGGTAGGGGACTGGAGCAGATGACCTTTAGAGGTCTCTTCACACCCAAACCATTCTGTGATTCTATGATAGGTATGATTTGGGCATTATCCGTTCTCTGCCTCAAGCAAGACAAAGGTTGCATGGTAGAAGATTTGTATGCGTACCCTCCTTCAGGTGGGAATGAAGCAAGTGGGCATCATGCTGGGACGCATCTGTTTTACAGCAGGACTGGGCGCTGTAGGTCTACCTTGCTGACTTTCTCTGCTTCCTAAGTGGAACCAATACCAAACCCAGCCTTTCATTATTTGGCCTCCCAAGCTCCTTCCCTCCTTGTTTAATTACACTGTCCTGGACTCTCAGTTGTGTACAGTGCTGATCTGTTAGCTTACATACAGGCTCTGAACTGTACTGGGGGATTTTTTCCCCCATTTGGCAGTGAAAGTTGGCAGTGGGCAGTGCGATACTCTGTGCTTGTGTCCATATGTGGGAGCTGACCTGAGACAGTTTGGAGTCCTCAGCTTGCTTTGGTTAAAGGTATCAAAACCCTCATGCAGCCGAGATGGGAAGAGAACAGAGGTTTTACACAGAGTCTCAGATTTTAGCAGGAGGATGTATTATGGGGCAGTTGCATCTCTGTGGATGTGAAGGAAAATTGTGACTTGCTACCCCAAAGGGCCTGAACATGAACAGTGTGGACATGTGCTATTGTATTACCAGACTTTTCCAGATAATACAGACGTGACTAGTGTTATTTTCTGATAGCTAGCACTTCCCATTCCAATTGAGTCCTCTTCTCTAACTGGTTCTATCAACTCTTCTAAGCTTACTGCCTACATCTGTCTTAACTGAACACATCAGCCCAGAGTCCCTTTACCTAAGCAGTCCAAGTTACTGTGTCCTCGCTCCTTTCCAGTTGGTCTTTCCACAACCCACAGCCTCCCATATTAGTTTTGATCCTTGGGTTCCTGCTTTAAAGGCACTTCTAATTTGGTGGGGCTAGTAGTGTTTCTTGGCACCCCTGTGCATCCCAGTCCAAAGGAAGAAAACCCGCTCTTGCTTTCCCACCTCTCCATCTACGTTATGTGTTTTATAGGAAGGAAATATCAGGCCAGAGGGAAGCTGTAGCACATTCAAGCCAGATACCTGATGGGAACAACCGAGGTTGTGACTACCAGGTGCACAGCAGCAAGTACATGCCCTAGGTTAGTGCACCTGGCTGACTGTTCCTGAAGATTGCTTAGGAAGTCTTGTTCCTCTTTCTGTTTTGCATTTATTGCTTTTCTTATTCCCCTTGTGCAGCTTTCAATACTGCTTCCTAAGCAAGGACTCTTTCTTTAGGAGTCTTCAGCCTCTCTGCTTTTCACACCTGTTCCTAATCCAAAGGCCTCTAATCTCTCTAGCCAAGTTGTTCCCAAGCCCACTTTTCCTTCACCAAATTCTGGCCTGTCTCTTTTTCCCACTGATGTTCATTGCTGGTCTCCTTGAACAATCACTCTTGGCTAGCAGTTGTCTTGACTCCTCCTCATTTCAGCTTCCTTGAATGGCTGGCTAGTCCATCCTGTCCACAAATCTCAGTCGTCTCACTCTCTCCCTCTACCCTCCATCCTCTCCTCCCTGGTTTGAACACAGATCCCTGAGCACTCAGGGCCCTTGCTTGGGTGCCAGCTGAAAGGGGACTCAGGCAGTCATATTTTTCTGTTCTTGGTTCCAGTTTTCGATCCTATTCAGCTTTATGCAGACATCAGAGGGAAAACATTCATGTTTTTCTGGAGACTCGAGCATTAGCCATTTCGTAACATCAAGATGTCTACGGTATGGAAAATTGAAAAAGGGCAAAAGTGGTGACCAAAGAAGCAATACAGCCTGCTGCTGCCATAATTGCAGCAGTCCTTTGTGAGAATATGAAAACTGAGTTATTTATTTTAAAAATTTATCTTTTTAGTTTTGACATCTAGCTTGGGCAAATTGACTCAGATTTTTCACAGACACGGCAAGAGGCACATCAGATATGAGAGACAGTCCTGCTCTGTTTCAATTTTTTTCTCCAACCCAAAGGGTGATTAACATTTCAAAAAAGGGTTTTTATGAGTGGTTTTGTGTGGATAAAAAGTGTATGTCGTTATCCTAGTCTCCTTCTCTATTATTTTAAATTTGATTGAAAATGAATATGCACCAAGAATAGCATAGATGATGTCAACATGAGAACTGATATTTATACCGTTATACCACACTAAAATTTGAGAATTTTAATGTGAAATTTTGGGCAATTCTACTTTTAATGCTGGTGTGGATTTTATATACTCTTATTTTTCTGGATTTATTTATGACTTAGGTGAATTCCACTTTCCACTCACAACACGTTGTCATTCTTTGCTTAGCATGTCTTGAATACCATCCATGAGGTTATTCTGAAAGCTCTCACTGCAGCACAAAACCAAACGAAGCTCTTCAACCTTTCCTCTAGAGACTTGGATTCACCCTGGTTTAACCTATGTACAATTTGCTGCTCCAGTGCAAAAGAGAAAAAAAAAAAAAAAAAAGAAAAAAAAGGAAGAAATGCTGGACAGAAAATGAGAACACTAAATGAATGGATTCTGATCTCTTCTCTGACACATTTTAATTTCTTTTGAATGCTGTTCCATGAGCCTGATATCTCCACACAGTAAGCTGTTAATGATTTTTGGGTTCTCAAATTCACTCACACTAACACATCTTTCTTTTCCTTCCCTCTTTCCATCTATCTGTCTGCAGATAACTTATGCATTCAAGATTTCTTACAAGGCCCCTAAATGTTTTTTCCAGTCAGTTCATTCCACGTTGCTCTGGAAGATAACTCTTTTCCATTATTATGCCTGTTATGATGAAGCTAGGTAAAAATAATCTACTAACAAAAGTTAGAACTAAGTCATTTTTAGTTCAATTTTTAAACAACAGCAACAACAAAAAAACCCAACTGAAGAACAACAAACACCTAGGAAACTTCACAATCAGGGGACAAAATGAATGCTTATGGTGTTTCATTCATCTGGGTGGTTATTATATCTGCAGCTTTGATGTTACATGAGGATTACCTGGGTTGTTTTGTCCCAATTACTGAGAGCAAAGTTGAAGGACTTCAATGATGCATTAAGTCTACCAACTTTGATGTTATGCTGAACATCCCTGACTCAAATCTGAGTTGTCAGAATTGGTTTAGAATAACTGGATACACATCAAAATACTCAGAATATAACCAGTGCAACATCAAAGCATATATTTTGATATATGTATTTTGATATTATTTTCAAGACCAAATAAAACAACAATTAGAAATGCTGATCAACTAGTTACAAATGGATTTTGTGACAAATTGCAGAATCCATCCCTTTGTTTCTGTCTCAGTTATTAAGCTAGATTGGTACCACTATCATCCCTTTCAAAATACTACCAGGTAATAGGAATACTGTGAAGAAAGGATACAGGAAGAGACTTAGGCATTGTGACACAGAATACTAAGCTGTCTAAAATCTAGATTTCCAGTTGTGGGAATGGAAATTATAATGCTCAGTTGAGTTCACGGAGCGAATGAAGAAGTGAGGCATCTAATTTGCATTCACAGCAACCAGCACAGAACAGGGTGGAATTTAAATTCTTAATTTCTTCTTTCATTTACAGGGGTATGAAACATGGATCCAGAACCCAGGAAGTTTTCCAACACCTGTGTGTTTGGGTGACATCAAAAGTCTTGTGCCTGGTGGTGCTTTTTTTCTTTTAAAGTGGTGACAATGGTGTTTCTGCTTCTCATCCTTTGCATGGTCAGCAGTGTACGCATTCAGAAAGTGATAGACTTACACTGTAGGCTCTCCTTGGTCTCATGGTGAATTCTCTAAGGTTGAATGTTGTTTCTGTTAAATTATCATATGCTGTGGCGTATTCAATACCTTCTGATTTGCCCTCTGATTGCAATTAACTTTAAATCCCAAACTATGATTGAGTAAAAAAGAAATCACTCCTTGAGTTTTTTCTTTGAGCAACCTGTTATGCCAGAAGAAACATTCTAACTTTCATATACACATTCTGCTTGATTGCAGCCTTCTGTGTGATTTTTTCTATTTTTCTTTTTAACTTTAGATATTTGCCATGAATTAATTCAGTCCGTCTTGCACCAAGTAATCTAAATCTTGAAAAATCTATAGAAAAATTAAAACTAGAACTGGCCAGAGCCTGGTAAACATTTCCTGAAGTAGGTTTGAAATGAACAAAAATATCAAGTTCTTAAGCAAGCTAAGTTTCCCCATTTTAATGAAAAGCTGGAAAATAGTAGAATGAATGAAAAAAAATTGTAAACATTTAATGTCTTGTGCTCATAAAAATATTCATGTTTTGCAAAAACCAAATTCACTCTTTGGAACCTTGTAAAGTAATCTTCAAGATGTGTGTGTACTTAAAAGAGAGTTGACTACAGCTGAGGAGGATTTGCATTGCATGGTGGCCTCACAAGTTGTGATTGTATATGGAAGAAAATCATGAGGACCCTAAAATGACATTATAATGTGTCTTATGTAGCCATTTTCATTTTCTAAGCACTATTCAAATACTGTCTAATAACCAGCATTTCTCTGAGACCGGGTATTTAGAATTACAAAGACTGGCATACGGGATTAAAGCAGTTTAGTCTGGTATACTGTTTCTGCTAGTGGACTACATCAGCTTCTTCAGAGAGGCACAGAAGGAATCTTCTACAAAATTTTCTCTCTATGATTTTTAGTTGTATTTTGCCTGCTCAGTTAGAATTTACCGTTTGCCCTAAAGCGTCAAGATTTGGCAAATCTTGCAAATATATTTAAGAACAAGAAATTCTTATAAATGTCTTCAACTGCTTTACTTTCAAAGCTCTACAAAGATAATTTCCCTCTGCTTGTCTAGACTTCTCCTGTGCTGTTGCATTCAAATCTAGTTGGCACAGATCTGATGGATATGCTGTTTCAAAACCAATGCTGTTGTCATTGGCTCTTTCCACAGATTTCTTTAGAAAAGACTAATAATCAGATAGCAAAAAAATTAGTTATGTCTACACTTTAAATTTCGTGGCTCGGTTAATAACCTTGTCCTGTCTTATTATAGTGTTGTTTACACTTCTGCACTCTGCTCCGTCTAGAATACAGCCTCTAAAATTAGAACTGTAGAGTAATTTACATTGGAAATGTCTTCAGGAAGCCATCTAACCCAAGCTCCCACTCAAAACAAGGCTTACTTCAAAGTTAGATCTGGCTTCTCAAGACTGCATCCAGCCAAGGTTTGAACATCTCCAAGGACAGAGATCCCACAGACCCTTGGGCACTTATGCCAGTGACTGAACCCTCTCTCTCTGGAAATAAAAAATAAAAAAAAAATCTCATATTCACTCTGTGGCCTAACTCTCTCTCTCTCACATACACACGTCAGCTCTTTGATGGAAATTAATGTGGCCTAAATTCTATCTCTGTCCCCATTCCTGGTATTTCCTATTGTCTGGCTGAAGACTTTCAGAGACACACAGTCAATAGAAAACAGCAGGGGCTGGGCCTTGGTTGAAATGTAGGACACCTGAATCTCAGCTTTTGACTCTGTCATACACAGCTTCAACTTTCTACCTTTCCTCTAAATACCAAGCACTTTGTCTCCTGTCATACAAATCAGCCAGAGCCAGATTTTTCTATTCTAGCTGGGTTTGTGTGCCTTCCTCCTCGCTGGGTGCCTTCCAGTAGTGCATTAATCAATACGACGCAGAGCTGTCTCTGGCTTTTTTGTTGTTTTAGTCAGCTTCTCCTCAGAGGCTGCTGCCTGGCCACCTTACAAGAAGCATCGCTTTTCTCAGCCGTTTCCAGTTGTAGGAAGGTGGGAGCAATTGGAGAGAGGATGAAGATGGTGAGGGAGAGAAGAGACTTTTTTATTTAAGACACCTCTTTCTTTTGATCTTGTTCTGTCATTTTCCATGTGAATTTCTAGTTTTGCATTATCTACTAGAATGTCAGATCACTGTGATGGAAGCCAGATATTGAGATAGATAGATGCACATATGCAGAAATAAAGACATTTAATTGAGACCAGCAGAAAACTAATATTGTGGTAATATTTAAAAATGGTAAATGGGACAGCCCAAGTAATTATAGGCCTGTCAGGCTGACATCGATCCTTGGTGAAATAAGGGAACATCTGATATAGGCCTCAGTAAGTAAAGAGCTGAAGGATGGAATTAATGCCAATCAACATGAGTTTATGGAAAATAGATCCTGTCAAACTAACCTGATATCTTTTTTTCAGATTATAAGCTAGTTTTTAAAGTAATAGTACTGATGTACCATACTCTGCAAGCTATTTGGCTTGGTAGTGCATAACACCTTTATTAAGGAACTAAAAAGACATAAAATGCCCATGGCACACATTAAATGGATTGTAACCTTTGCTTACTGATGGATGACAAGATCTAACTTTAGATGCATTGTCACCCTATGGTAGAAATTTTCAAAACATCTTTTACTCAGCCACATGCAATTTAACACTTTTTCAGCATCTAGGAAGCAGTACTAGATTATCACTGATGAAGTTTACAGATGATCAAAGTAGAATTTACTAGTGAGGAGCATAGTTCACTTCTCCAGTGAGACTGTGAATGTTTGCTGAGCTGAACACAAATCACATCTAAGACCAACTGTGAAGTCCTACAGCTAAGAAGAAAGAGTTTACAGTAATACTATTTTTGTATGTTTAATGGTCAAAGGGTTTAAAGAAACAAGAAGGAAGAAGTGAAATCCTTTAGTAGGCCAAAGAATGCAGGTAAAAATGTGGACTTTCTTCCTGGCTGTGTGTGTGTCTTCACTTCTCCATCTATATCATCCAGTTTAATAAAAAAAATTGGTTTTACCATGAGCCTTTCCTCGCAAAGAATGCTGGCCATATGAGGTTGAAGATTACCTTGGAGCACACCATCTTTAAAAAGGTTGGAAGGTTAATCAGTGGTTAATCTGTGATTTATCAGTCCATCACAGTCTAGTTAAGTGAGTTAATCTAATTGCCAAGTATATAAGCAAGAGACTCCTGTGTTGCTATTCCAGTAGATAATTGTTACTGCTTTTAAAAATGTGTTGCAAATTTAGGGAGGAATAAAATGCAGGAACACTTTTTGGTTGAAAAACCTAACTGAGGCTGGGAGAGCAATTTCTTCGCCAAGACTAGATGATTTTCTGAAGCATATCCCTGAGAAACTAAACAGGAACTCACTCAGGGTAGTTCTGTACTTCCTTTCTTACCACACACCTGCTTACAAACCCTTTTCAGCCTGCCTGAAATCCCAATGTCTCAAACTCTGGTTTTCCATCCTTTCCCACAAGCTAATGCTACAGGTAATACCAGTATTAAGTTTTCTCCTTTCTTTTTTGACCCACTCCCCCAAGTCTTTGCACCCAAATTTCCACCAAAATCACCTATGACATACACATTCTCCCATTTCTTCCTCAAAATTACATGCTGCTTGCTGATCTCCATCAGAGTATTTTGCCTCCCCCTCAGTATGTCCCTCCGTCCTTAGCCAAGGTCTTTCCTGTAGCACCTAAAGCCCTTCACAGGCATCTTGTAACCTGACATGCCATCACTCTTGAAGCACAAACTAGTGTTTATGCAGCATGGCAGTGAATTAAATCTGGATATATTGTAATATCTGATCTTAACAGACACTACTGCATGTGTGCCACAATGCAATAAACTTTGAAGAAACCTTCTACAAAAAAATAAATAAATTAAAAATCTTCAGCTAAAGACCTGGATGAATCAATTGAGTACAGGATATTTCTATTACTTTGGCATTTCATCAATATTTCTCTTAGGACTTGTCTGCAGTTGCAAGTTAATTCAAGCAAAGGTGGGCTGTGAATTTAAAATTAAACAACTCCTCCTGAGTAACTCCACATACTCTTCTGCTGGAAAACCAGTGGTCTACTCTTACTCAGTAAACCCATCTAGGAAGTTGCTGCTTTTCCATCTGAAAAACTTCAACAAGGCATTTCAAACTAAATACTGACTTGTGGTGTTTTGCAGCAATAGAATAATTTCTGCATAATTTCATGAGTAAAAAGCACTTTTCTCTCTTCAAAGACCAAACCCAAGTAGGACCTACTCTGGGCCTATCCTTCCCCACTTCAGCATTGCCTACCAGCCCCATTGAAGGTTTCTTCAGAGCCACTGGGTTTTTTTTCGAGTTGCTTTCCCATAAAGTAATCAGCAAATGCTCCAAGAGTTACCTTTTGATTATACGCTAACAGGTCCCTTTTTAGCTTCTCTAGAAGCAGTTGCTATTAAGATGCAGGGAGCTTCTGCTTTTCCATCTTGCTTTATGCCATCTAGCTATTTATTTTCTATTATAAGCGTACTTCCCCTAGGAGAATTCCCTGGCGCACTGTTACACTGAGTTTTTACCTGTTTCAAGACCTTTTTTAGAGCAAACTTTCCACAGAAGAGTGGATACTATTTTACTTCTCCTCATTTGTGTATCTGAGTTTCCTCTGACTTAATTTATTGTCATGCTTGTCATCTCCATCTCCTACCCTTCCTTGGGACTAATTCACTTTTGAAGTTTGAGGACTGGGATTAGTTCACTTTTGCTGTATGTGGACTAGTTTTGAACCTATAATTTTCTTTTGTTATAATTGCTGCATGGAGCAATTCTTCAACATGCAGTACAGAACATCAGCATGTGCCAGGTATTGAGCTTTCTTACCTAACAGTAAAATTGTATAAGTTGTGTTTAAGTATTATAATTGTGCCCAAAGGCCAAAGAGATAAAAAAAAACAGTTTGGTGTTGTGTAGATGGATAGATAATAATTGCTTTTGTCCCAGAAGTCTTACAGTCCAATTTTTTTTTTTTTTTGCCTTTAAACTTAATCAGAAATAATGGAGATTTATCACTTTTAACATCAAAATCCCAGCCTGGGGTCTGTTTTCTCCACCCCACTTCCCATTTTATATTGCTGTCTGGTTACTCAGTCCACCTGTGAAGAAGTAGGTAGAAATACTGCTTTAATCAGCCATTTTAGGGCACACTTAAGAATATTCCTGAGTGGGAATGGTAAAGACTGTCAGATTCAAATGTCTATTACCCGCTACAGAGCAATGAGGCTCATGAAGTTTGTGCAGATACTGCAGATGTGTTTGAGATTATCCAAACTCAGTTGAGTGAAAGTAGCTATGGGTGATTTGCCCACTTAAGCAGAGAAGCAATCTATGCCTTTCCTGTGCTTAAGGACCTTTTAAAACTGAATTAGCACCTATATTTTGGGTTGAATTAATCGTGATATTTTTAGTAAAATTATTTCTTTGGTATCCATCCAATATTGTATGAAATATTACGATCATTGCTTTTACCTAGAGAGCTGAACTTCACAGTAGCCAAAATCTAATATTTTAAAGAGAATTGTCTCTTTTTTCCGTGTGTTCTTGCAAACTACTTTCAATCTAGAGAGAATACATCGTAAAAGATGCCATACTGGCCAGAATAAAAAAAAGTCTGTCTATCATTGTACATACTAACAGTGTATATAAAGGTATAAGAAACAAGGCACATACTTTCCATAATATGGTGTGGTTTTAACCAGTAATGTAGAGGTTTCCTGAACTGAAGCTGTGTTGGGATCATGATGTTTAACAGCCCCGAATATATGGACTAGATGTTAGTTAACTCTGGGCTCCGTAACATCCTGTGACAGTGAGCTCCCCAGCTTTGCTGTCTGGTGGTTCCATTGGCTGCCTACTTCTTGTTGTCTTCTGAACAACAGTGACTGTTTGTTCCTTATTTACCTTCTCCACCCCACTTGCCATTTCATAGAGCTCTACAGTAGCTAGTTGAAGGATTCTAGAGTTTTAGTATCTTCTTGTGTAAATACTTATTTATGCCTTTGATCCTCTTTTTGAGATGGAGGATCAAAACTAGTTTCGGGACACTGTCCTGATACTGTGGAGGACTGGGGGATGAAGTCTCCCTCCTGTGGAGGGTTATGTGATGAGGTTGCCTCATCTGCACTGAGCTCACACTTAGTCTGCACCATATTGCCACTTCCCTCTTGCTAAGAAGTCTGGCGGCAGTCTGCTAAGGACAGCTGGATCCACAGTGCCGTGTGGGAGCTGGAATCAGAAAACAGGGTTAGTGACAGGGGCAAAAGCTTCTTGAGACCTCTGAAGCTGAGGATCCTAGTCAAAATTTGAAAGCACCATGAGTTTATATAGTGGCGTAACAATATTTTCTGTTTGCTCTTCCATTATTGACAATCCTCAGTACTCTGCTTGGCCTTTCTTTTGCATGACTTTTGTACAATGAGTTAACGTTGTCATGGAATATCCCATAATTACCCAAGCAAAGCAACATTTAGGTCTAACGGAGCTATTACCAGACAGGAAAAAGAGATCATTAAGGCCCTACCATTGTGTATGCAGGTTATTTTTTCCTCTGTGCAGCACCTTCTACTTACTAATACTGAATTTTAGCAGGTGTTTTCATCCAGTCACCCAGTGTGGCAAACTTCCTCCACAACTCTTCACTGTCAGCTCCAGATTGACTATCCTAGATATTTTTGTAATATCTGCAAATTTTCACCCATCACAGCTCTTTCTCATTTACTAAACAACTATGAACAAGTTGAACCACACCAGCACCAGGCTGGAGCAAAGGAGCAGCTGGGGAAAATGGTGAGGGGCAGAGCTGAACTGGGTTTGGAGGAAGGAACTGGGTATCAAAGTCAGGCCAAACTAAGGACAAGAGTCCAGGGAAGCTGAGAGATGTCTCCAGCAGAGAGGAAAGCAAGAGGCTTGCTTGAGTCAGTCAGCATCTGTACTACAAGGCAGCATCGAAGATTATGACTGGATCAGGCCAGAGCAAAGTCTGTTAAGAGTTAAATGAGGGCTACTGTAATATAAGGAAAAAACTAAGGGAGAATACTTATCTGGCAGTGTTACAATTGCTGTCACATTCCGTACCTGCTGGGATTGTCCTGATTGAGCAGGTCACAGGCCTATATTTCACTAATGAGGTTAATCAAAACACTGGGAAACGGGTACAGACACTGCCTACAGGGCTAGGTTACACACATAGGGTCTAGTACCAAGCCTCTACAGTGATACTTGCAAAACTCCTCTGGCAAATGATACATCATGGACCACTTATTTCTATGTTTTGTTATTAATCCATGGAGTGATTTAGATTCTTTAGGAAATTTTAGTGAGGGAAAAGTTGCTTTTCTATTTCTACAACAATAGATTACAGTCCCCAAACATGCTGTTTGATTTTTCCCATTCTTGCTGACATATTATCAAATTATTTTAATAATGATAAAATTATGCAGCCATTAGAGAAATAAGAAAACAAATAATCAATGCTGAACCATGTTGGTTGACTCTGTGCCTTTCTTTAACAATACATTGCTTAAAAGGAAGCACATACCAATCTTTTTTATGTTCATTGTAATAATTTTGGCTTGATGTAGAAATTCCTTACTTTTCTACGGTAGGGAAATATGAAAAGATGCATTTTTCAAGATGTTCCCTGTGTTCTGAGTTTTCAGTGAAAGCTAATATAACTGTTATTTGTTAGATTACAAGTTTTGTTTTCATCCCACCATGTCAATGCCTGATATCCTTCTGTGTAGAAATCCAAGTCTTTCAATTATGTGGCGTTTAGAGGAACAAAACACTAGAAATCCCATTGATACTGGTGTGTTGTGGAAATTCTGTATCACTGCTGAGGGCAAACTTTTATATACTCTTATGGGGCAGGCAAAGTTCCTATGGGATCAATAACTTTGAACTAAAGAAAATCATTGTGGGACATATTTGTCCTTTTGCGGGTGTAGGGATGTTGGTAGAAAAATATTTCAACCAGTGGGTTGGAACACTTGACTAACTGTCAAGTAAGGACCACTAAAAATATATTGGGTCCTGGATGAGAAAATCCATCCCAAATATAAATGCAAGACATAAAAACCTTGTCTTGTAAACTCAAAAGAGGAGGACAGCAGAATTCGTCTGGTAGGGGGTTTTAAGGTGCCATCACCATGCAGATGTGGAAGGACAGGTGAGCCTGGGCACAGCTCTGAGCCCACATACCTGTGTGGGTTCCATTTCTGGGGGTACCTGATCAGGTGGTGGGCTGGAAATCTGCCTGCTGCCTTCCCTGAGAAGGTCCGACAGGGTCTTGGGGTCTGTGACAGGGAATAGTTCAGTGAAGCACCCACAGAGTGAAATTGATTTTGCGTTAAGCATTTCCCAGCCCATTTTCGATGGCGGGCAAATTCATGATAAGCAGAGTTTGTCGGTAGACAAGTTATGAACAGAGAAAAGGACTATGTTTCTCAAATTGGTGATTTTGTACCAGTGTCTCGCTCGGCTCCAATTCTCAGCTATATCCCAGCTGTCCTGAGGATTAATTAGTTAATATTTATGGAGCACTGTGAAGATGAAGACTGATAGAATGGTGCTAAATGTTTTATTTACATGGTTTATAAACAGCAGCCCAGCAGTCCCACATGGGGTTCTGCCCATCCGTGTTCACAGATTTCCACTGCAGGTTGAATCAGGATGGCTTTTATCATGATGTAATGTATTTTTATTGCGGTACTAGAACAAATGTATCCTTTAAATTATGTGATTAGTTTCAGTACAGCTCACTCTCCAGAATAGCTATCATAAAGAGTGAGAGTTTGAAAGCGTTGCCAAATTTAAATTTAGACTTCAGTCTATGATTTCATGTCAAAAATTTATGCACAGCCTCATTTGTCAGGCAGCATTATTGATTTTATAATGTGTAATGTTTTTCTTATTGAAAAAGTGTTCCCAGGCCTGAGCTTATTAACACAGTGTTGATTACTCTTTGGGGGCAAGCAAACGGTTTTTCCATTTATTAAAGACGATAAGAAATGGGAAATCATGGCTTTTATACACACATTATGTGAATGAAAATTATGGTTACTGATTAAATAATACGAGGCTTGAAAATTAAAGTACAACGCAACGCTTCCCCTTTATAAAGTTGCATAAGTTGCTAGAAAGTCTGTCTCTATTTTACACACCTATTAGTAGCGTTACCTTTTCCTCTATTTTACTGCAAACAAGGTTTACTTAAAAGCACAATATTGCATCTGTCTTTTCAGCAATTCCTGCATCAACTAAAGTGATAACTCTCTGCTTGAAGCATCGTCATCAGGCCCATAGTGAGCAGATTCAAACATGTCAGAGGATTACAGTTTTTGTAAGGAGTAAATAGCAAGAGAGCAGACGACTGATAAGAAATCTAAAATTGGAGGTTGAGGGTTTTTTTGGGCAAGGGGTTGTTGGGTTGGGTTTGGGTTTTTTTCTTTGCTCAAAGACAGGCATGGGATTTAGATACCCAACTTTTTTTTTTTGGGGGGGGGAGGGGCGCATTTTGAGGCTTTTTTTTGGCTTGTAAAAATCTCAAGTAAACCTCTCAGTAGCTGAATAAAGAAGCAAGCAGCCTTCTATCTTTATCAGCACATTCTGTAGGGTTATAATGATACAAACTGTATAATGCTGCAAGAGTGTAACATGGCAATACTAAATCAATGAGGTCAAGCTTCTGGCCTTATCAGACTCAGTGTCCAAACACCTCTGACTTCAGTATGACCAAGACTTCATTTGTTATTTTTCCATGGCACTGCTCAGCAGGTTCTCGGTCCTGTGTACCCTGAGGTGTGCTCAGTTCTCAGTTCCTCAAATACTGGGATGAAGATCCAGATAGAAGAGATGCTCAGTTCGTGTTTTTCCCTAAAAGCTGTCTTATTTGCACATTCTGGTTTTCATTATGGAAATTGCTGGCAGCAGCTTCTCTTATGTAGTGTAAACACATAAATAAGCTTTGCAGCAATTAATATTGGTCAAGTTTCAAGACTATCCCCACATCTCCCCTCTTTTGGAATCCATTATCAACTTTTTCATAATTAACACACCACTTAATTTGGCTTTATAGACTGCCTATAAACTCTTTCTATAATGCCATGTTCATGTTTATATCCCAAGTCTTTCTCCTCCTCCCAGAGGAGTCTGTGGAAATACGTGTTACTTTCAAAACATGTAGCGCTGGGCTATTATGTTGCAGGGTTGATAGTGGCTGAATAGGCAACTTCTAAGAAGTAATTCTCCATGTCCTCTCCTCCTTGATAGCTCAGAGTCTAGGTCTCCTCTGGAGATTTAGTGGCAGATGGTGGTAAAGCTGAAATTAGCTGAAATCTTGCACTCTTCCAATGATTATCTTCCTCTCTGGAATGCAAAACAAGGGTAGATATCTCCCTTGAAGGAAGCTGATATGGGTCTTTGGCGGGCACAGCAGGGAATTCATTGCAGTATCTTCTTGTGAGTTTTCATCCTCCTCTCCTGCTTAAGTCCACTTGGATTTTTAATTATCTTTCAGATCCTCTTTTCATTTTGCTCGCTCAGAAATACAGAATAAAGCCTACCCCCTGTTTGCCATCCAATTCACTCGCAGTCTTCTGTCGCAATTATTGTACTATAATCCTCTCTCTCTGTTTTAATCCTTTTCCATAGTCAGTTTATTTCAGAATTAGGATTCTTATCCTTTGATCTATTAATTTACAGTTTAACCTTATGCTCTCTTTCTGCTTTTTATTTGGGGCATGACTGAGGTTTGCTTAAGTGGGGAGAAGAAGGCAGAGCAGGGCCTTCCTATTACACATTAAGGATCTCTGAAAGTAAGGCATTAGGGGAGTCCTCCTAAGGGATGGCTACTGGGAGAAAAATGCAATTTGGGTTTGGATTTGAAAGCTAAGCAGAGAAGGGAAGCTAGAAAAGAAAGAGCTGGGAAACATTACTCTGATATTCATTCACTGAACGAAACATCTTATGGTTAAATTTGCTGAATAACTTCAAATGAAGTATAGCTGATAAATTTTGAAAAGCAAAAATTCCCCCTCCTCAACACATGCGCCACACCCTGTAAATTGTTTTGATTTTTTTCCAAAGTGAATAGTCTGGCTTTGGTTTCAAATGTTTGAGAAAGAAAAAAAACCCTTTTTCCCATCTTTTTTTCCCTTTTTTTTTTTTTTTTTCTTTTCTAAAAGCCAAGAAACACTCAGGAATGAAGTGAAACTTTAAATTGAACAAAACTTTTCCTTTCAAGTTGAAAAATCTATTCTTTGCAGAAGCCTCTTCATGTATGGGAGGTAGCAAGCTTAACAGCAATATTGTTTAATAGAAAACGGGGGAGCACACAAAAGGTGAAAGACAGAATAGTTGCCTGAGTGGACAAGACAGAAGGAGCACTACACAGTTAAAAAGGTGGACCTAGCACAAGTACTGAGCCATTCCACAAACCTGTACCTATTTTTCCTCATTTTCTTTTAGGTGCAGCTCTTGGTCCCTTTTGGGGGAGAAGGGGCAAGGAGTGAGGGTGGGATCAAGGAACTGATTCGTGTTTGGATGGCAGAAATGTCCATGGGGAAAGGGTTGGAGGAGCCTTGAGGTGAAATATTGCTTTAGCTGCAGAATTCCCACATAACTGCAAGGAAGCAATCCCATGATTCAGTTTCCCTTCTCCAAAATGGGAATAATATATCCTGTGGTCAGAGTGGTGCTGCAATAGGGTAAACCCATGAGTAGAAATAAGGCATTGCAGAGAGAGGCTACTGAAAAAAAATCTACTCAGGATTTTTAACCCCACCTGAGCTTAACAAGATGTGCCAGATGTGGGGTCTTCTCACTGTGGTGTACAAGTACACCTTTGAAGAACCAATAATGTCAACGTGGGATTTTTGGAGTAAATAATAAAATACAACGGAAAAAAAAAAAAAAAAAAAAGAAAGTTGCAAAGACTACATGAAAATGAGAGTAACAGCTTCTTAGGAGTGTCTGCAATCTGTCATGTAAATAGAAAAGATACAGACATCTGCAAAGAACTTCTAGTACATATGGGGACACATTTCAGATTGTCTATCCTGCACCCAAAACATTGCACTGTGTTCCTTTGCATATTTGTGTGTTAGCAGCAAGTGAAAGTGAGAAAAGCTGCAGTCACCAGCCTCAATTTGTTTGCATAAATCAAGTGTACTTCAAAGTTTGCCCTTAATGACTTTATTATTTGTCTACCTGACACACAGTGCTCTAAAAGTATGTGCCTACAGGTGAGCAACACCATCACACCCCTCTACAGGAAGAAACCAGTTTGACAAAATATCAGACAGAGGAAAAAAAAAATCTGCTTCAAAACCAGCTCTTTGCAGGCTGTGACTTTTCCCGAGGGGAAAAATAGAAAATCATGCATTTGCTTATCCAGATAAAAATGATGCCATTTCCAAAAATATAAAATCCCTAAAAAAATGAATATATGACAAGTGGATCAGCTTCTTTTAAGCCACATCTTCAAATTTGAAAAAATGTTGTGGCTTAATCTTAAAAAGCCTTGCCTGTAGTGAACTGTAAATATTTTAAGTCATCACAGACAATTCCAGTGGTATCTCTTCATTTGTCTGATGCTTTATTTCAAATCACTGTAAAGTCTAAAAATACTGATGCTCTGATGAATGCTGATGCTGCAATAGATGTATAAATCCATATGAGAAAATTTATTGTCAGATGGGAAGCCTTACTGGTCCTTCCCCTCTCTGGCATGATATTTATGTCAATGCACAGTAAGGGTGACCCCGCTTTATCTGTCCACAAACTGCACGTGGTTTTTCATATTTTTGCCACAGTTACTGTAAACATTAAAGCAGGTCCCTAGATTTTAACTACTTGAAAACTGCCAGCAAATACAGAGAACTCTGCTAAACCTTGAAGCTGGCTGTGACTCCTGGTTCTGGGCCAAGTGGTCTTCATGAGCATGAGGAGGCATTTTGCTGAGCAGCATTTGCTTTTTCTCCTCTGAAGAGAAGGCTAGTGTTCAGCCATTTTTTTTGAATATTGTTCTGCGGCAGCTGGAGAACCATTAGTGGTGCATATACCCCTGCTTTATAACATATAGACACTCGAGGAGATGGGAAAAGATGCCCTGTAGTCTAGCCCATTATTAATGTGTCTGCTTCTTTAAAAGGTCAACCTATTTTAACGATCAATTCTGTGCGAGAAATGTTTTTTGAAATGAGTGCTGTGATATTCTTCTGATTTTGATTCTCTTAACCCCCCTGCAAAGTAATAGAGGTATAAATATTAAACATCCCATTTCCTTTACAGCTTGGATTGATTGGGGGTGGAATTCTGACAGCCAATGTGATTCATTCTCCAAAAACAAAGAAAATCACTCTGTGATAGAATAATAGAATACAACAGAACAGATTAGGACATGCGGGATCACTGGTACCAGCCCCAAAACCTAAATTGCTACGGTGTTAGGACTCAGACAGCTGCTCTGCATAAGGGAGAGCTGTGGATCTGGCCCCAAGACCGTGCTTTCTGCTCCCTATATTAATCCTTCTCTGGTAGATTTTCTGCTGGGATCTTATACTTGGACCTTAGTTTTGCATTTGAGCCCAGATAATCAAAATTCTTTAGTGGAGATCATCATGGGCTCAAAAATTTGTTGGGTGGGTTTGATTGTGAACTGGGAGTTAATACGGAAGAGTGTATGTTCTATTGAATGCTGAGTTTATTCATTCCTTGCTAAAGGACGTGTTTGGTCAAAAAAACAGAATGGTGCATTTTTCAACAAGTACAAATACTTTTTTATCTGTTTTGTGCTTGTTTGTTGCAAAAAAATGGCTTTGATGGCTTAGCTTCTTTGAGTGGAGTGTAATTTAACAGTATTTGTCCTATCAGCTATGAGAATCTCAGGATCAGGTTGCGCGCCAGGGCAGCAGTGAAATTGTTCTAATGAATATACTCATTCAGCTGTGGGCTCTATTGTACAACCAAATGGTAATTGTCTGACTTCCAGAAATTGTCTGACAGACTGAGTTGTTTGAAAATGTTCTCTTTCCTCTTTTATTTCCAAATTCCTGGGCATGAACACCTTTATTCTTTTCAACTGCTTGTATTTATGTTCCTAAATCTCTATGACCTAGAAACCTTCTCTTACTTTAGGTGAGTACATTTCTTATGCTTCAGGTGCTTGAGACATGTGAAACTGATGCAGAGTGATGAACAGGCATTCTTCATACTGTAATTGGTTACACCCAGGGAAAAAGCAACCTGAAAATGTAAATGCTGAATGGTTTCAGGTAGTACAGCTCATCTGTGAAAAAAAAAAGGTATTCATCTGACTGAAAGAAGATAGGGAAGAATTAGAAAAACAATTACACATACAACATTTTTCACTATTGCTCACTTTGTGTGTTTATGTGGCAGGGACATGTTTAAAACAAACAAAATAACCCGAGAGATGCTTCAAGGTTTATGCTGCCTATTACCATTGTGTTGAAGTTACATTCCTGTTAAAACACATGAATGGCCACCTTCTTCTGAAATAATGGGAAAGGCGCATTGAAATCACTCACAATTTGGAGTACCTCTAAGGTTTTTATATATATATGTATGTATAAAATGATATCTAAGAGCTGCCAACGTAAGAAGGACCTGGACCTGTTGGACCGAGTCCAGAGGAGGGCCACAAAGATGATCAGAGGAATGGAGAACCTTTCCTATGAGGGCAGGCTGAGAGAGTTGGGGCTGTTCAGCCTGGAAAAGAGAAGGTTCCAGGGAGACCTTATAGCCCCTTCCAGTACCTAAAGGGGGCCTACAGGAAAGATGGGGAGGGACCCTTTATCAGGTAGTGGAGCAATAGGATGAGGAGTAACAGTTTTAAACTGGAAGAGAGTAGATTTAGATTAGATATTAGGAAGAAATTCTGTACTGTGAGGGTGGTGAGGCACTGGAACAGTTTGCCCAGAGAAGCTGTGGATGCCCCATCCCTGGAGGGGTTCCAGGCCAAGTTGGATGGAGCTTTGAGCAACCTGGTCTAGTGGGAAGTGTCCCTGCCCATGGCAGGGGGGTAGGAACTAGATGATCTTTAAGGTCCCTTCCAACTCTAACCATTCTATGTTTCTATATATAATAATAATCTCTCTCTCTCTCTCTCATTTTCTCATATACATATAAAACACACACAAATACATATGCTTATGTAGATATACATGCATACATGTCTACATATACTAGATAATTTATTTTTCATTAAAATCTTTACAGTGTAATGCCAGGAAGCCAAATACCCTTTTCTACTAAGACGACCTGTATGATATGGCCAGAAACGGTACAGCATTTTCTACTTTGTAAGGCCAACGGGCCTCAACAGTTTTTCAGTTCAATTATCACTATGGCTGGTGGGCAGTTTCTCCCTCTTGAAAACTTAATTTCCACAGCTAGCCTGCCAAGGAGGAAGTTGCATGTTGATAATGTGGTTTGGGGGCCATGGCCATTTGTTTAGGAATTGATTTAAAGTCACCATCTTGTTTCATTTTATGTTCCAACATAAAGCTATTAGAATAATACCTTTAAATCACATGCAAATACATAGTAAGATGCAGATGAAAGATTTAATATTTCAGCACCTGTCTCTACCATTGTCTACCCTTCCTTACATAGTGACAATATTTATAAGTATTTAAAGCTAATTAAAATGAGGATTGAACTGGGGATCTGAGAAAGAAAGAGTTTTAGTCACATTCTTTTTTATGATTTCTCAGTGAATGTCTGCGAGGTCTGTCTCCCCTAGAAATACAATGAAGGGGAAGACGGATTGGTCCGAGATTGGTAATATGATATAGAGTCTTTTATTTCTGCATTGTCAGTACAATGCCAGTCTAAGTCTCTGTGACTAAAAGTTGTTACCATCTGATGGCTCTTCAATGGGCTATTGGAAATGAGTTTCATGGTTCCAGTTTCCAGCAGTGAGCCATCCACATCAGAAAAGCCATCATTGCACTCGGCAGTACTAATTGGCACCCTTGTCACCAGCCAAGGACTATAATCGGCTGATGGTAGTCCCTTCAGATCAGAGCTTAGGAACATTGCTGTTGAAGCTTTTATTCCTGCTCCCTGTGCAGTACATTTTTTTGTGGACAGAGACATTTCCAGAGCTGTCAGCCTGGTACTTTTTTCCACAAGTTACTATATTCTAATGAAAAAAAATTGTCAAAAAAAAAAACAAAACAGAGATTTACGGTGCTTTTTTGTTTTAATTTTAAGTACTGCATTTTCAACAATAGTATTTAGAGCCTATTAGGACTTCCTATACTATATATTTAAATGTTGTTGATAATTTTGGGGAACATCATTAAAATCATACACTAGCTTAGGAACCCATGTGGCTTCCACAGTGTCACAGAATGTTATCTTAATGTATTCCTACTGCATCGTTTTGAGTCTAGGACACCTAGTCTTGTCACTTTTAGAAAAGTGAAATACGGGATGTGGACAGATATCCCCTTCCAGATCCAAATTCACTGTTTTGTAGAAATCTCTGTCCTCAGCTGCCCTCCTCCTAGAAGTTACTGACTCCACTAATGCTCTGGCAGAGCAGTTTGTATGAATGTCCCCTGTGTCGCTCTGGGGAAAATCAGACTAACCGTTTCAGACCACCCAATTATTCTACTAGAAGTAGCCTTGCAAATTTTGCCTGAAGGCAGTTGGAGAAATCTCATACAAACTTTTGCCAGCATTTACACGGGCTCAGTAAATTCTTGCAGTGTGTAACGTTGAGGCCTTAATCTCTGCTTCTGACAAAAGTGGGACCAAAGGAGAAAGTTTTTCCAGACTGGAGGCACAAAAAATCTTACTAGGATCTCTAGGGCAAAACCCCCCAAATTTAGGCAAGTGTTAGGCTAACCAAATGACACTAGCATTTAATCAAGATATTTGCTACTGAAGCAATAGTTAAAAAGGATTAATGCTATTAACAGAATTCATTGCAGAGTCAAAGTAAGGCCCAGTTCAGTATGGTACATATTCTTCTTTAAGAATATGAATATTTCTTTAAGGTCAATGAGATCATTTACATACTTAATGCACTTGCTTACACACCTTGGTGAACTGAGTTTTACAGTAATAGTATCGATAAAAAAACTATTAAAAGAGTTAAAGAAATAAGAACACTGCTTGAGAGAGTGAGTGGGGGGAAGAGACAGAGGGC
>NW_009648369.1:2033386-2097902 GCF_000708025.1 Charadrius vociferus
AGAGAAAAAGAAATAGAAAACCTTACATTTCTATTATTTTGCTAAAGCCAAATGTTTTTTAAGATTCTGTAATGTTTCAAAAATTGCTTTTTACTTTCAGTATTTTGCCTATGATCAGAGCTGGAAGTGCCAAAACACTGTGAGAAAAGCTGTTTTAATGTTAATTTTGGCCATGGACAGAAGCAGAAGTGTGAAAAATCTCACCACCAGCAATCTTTCACATTACATTTCTATCCAGTTTGAAGTTTCAAGCAGTTAGGATTAACACTTGATTTTGGATCCTAATCGAAATTGAACCTGAACCTTTTCAGGTACTGTCACCACTAATTAGGAGAGCTGAGTCTGTGTTTACATAATAATAAATAGCTATTGAGAGCTACTCTGAGAGGATATGAGTTCCAATGAACTTCCATTATATCACTCATTTAGCAAAGTATGATAAATTAAATTGTGGAAGTCAATACCACAAGCTCTAATCAGGGTGAAAATATTGTGGTTATAATAAAGGCCTTTTGTACTCTAACTGCTTAGGTCCTTTTACGGTGTTTATAACTGTGATATCTGAACAATACCTGTGATCTCTGTGTATCTTCTTTTCCAGTCACTGGCATTCATTAAAAAGGAATCTGACTGTTTGTGTTCTAATAATTATGATGCAGTAAAGAGTAATTACAGTTTTTTATTATTAAGCAGTCTATGTTATTAATGAGAATAGTAGCTGAAAAAAAAAAAAAAATGAATTGCCTGTACATTTACTTTCAAGAAAAAAAAAAAAAGGATAGCAAGTAACTTCTTGGAAGAGGATTGGAAGAGGAGGAACTTTCTGGTATCCATGGTTTTACAAAATTACCAGCTGTGAATTTTCATACTTCCTCTGGTGTATGTGCCATTGATCACTATATGTACTGGGATAGTGAACTAAACACAGGCTTGAAATGCTAGAGATATGTTTGAGTGTATTATTTGTAAAGAAACCAAAATCTATACTAATACAAAGTACCTTGGCAAATGAAGAAGTCCCCTCTCACACATACAAGGCTAAAGGAAGTCATTAAAAAGAGACTGTCTTTTTGCAAAAGAGAATAATCAAGATTGTAATCTCTTTTTGTTATTAATGTATAAATTAGAAAATGATATAAATGGGTGTCTCTTTTCCAATAAGTCTTACAGAGCGCATATTGTATACCAAAATTTCTATATGTGTGCCTAGACCTGTTTTTCCTGTAAGTTCATCAGTTGAAAGATGATCAATAATATTTTGTCATTTTGAGTCAGGCTCACTGCCGTTGCTGATCAAGTTTATTGAGGTTAGGGAAGGCATGGTATCCCACACCACCTGAAGATCCATCTCCTTTAGTAAGCCCTGTAATTATACATGGTTGGCTGTGTGACTGGTGGGTTTGCTGTCATCTGCTGATACTTATCAATATCTTGCCTCCAACAAATAAATTTTTCTTCCACTGGAATGGCCACTGGGAATAAGTTCAACAGCGTATTTTTATAATAGCTAGACCTATGATGCAGTAAACCCCTGCCTATGATGTAGTAAAAGAGATTTATTTACCTCTGAGTCTTTCTACTGACCATAACTAACTGAAAAACTGTCTTCAGAACAATTCAGCATCAGATTCATGATAGAGTCATGAAACCCTATTGAAGCCTCACAGAAACCTTTGAGGATTATTGTGTCTGGAGAAAGTTTTGTTTATACATAATGCACTTATTTATTTATAAATATATAAATGTATGAGAGCTGAGATCTTCAGCTGAGTGGCTGCAGGCATATGAAAGTTAATAGAAACACATCAGAGGGACTTTTCTGATACACCAAACCCAAAAAGGGGAAGTGAAAGAAAGGATGGCTGCTCATGGAGGATGTGCTCCTCTCTTTGTTTTCAGTCTCACGGTACAATGCTGAAATGCTGATTCAGTTTGAGGTCTTTTTAAAGATACTAGGCTGGAAGAAATAGATCATCTCTGAGGGATATTTTTGGACTAGAGAGTAAAATAAAAGCTCAGACAATGTCTAGAAAACCACATTTCCAAGCTATATTATGAGCTGTTGATAGTAGATTCCACCAAAATCAGACATTTTCTACTAACAGGTTCTTGGGCGGTACTGGAATATTGCCCATCCTCATGTTGTGATCCAGCTGCATGCCAACACAGCTTGTTGCTGTGGGATGCAAATGGGATGTCTCACAGGGGTCATTATCAATTCAGACATTGCTCCTAAGTAATATTTTAGCCTTTGCCACTAAAATACCACCATCTGAAATTAATGCTACTCAAGCATTTTTGGTACCATATTGCTTGTGCTTCATCAATGAGATCTTTGTAATAGCATCATACTGTTCAGGTTATGTGACAGAAAACTCATCTTCACACTCACAAAGGACCCAGAGAGTCAATGGCAGATGGGAGAGCCCAATAACACCCTATTCCGGCTGCTCCCAACCCCATCAGAGGAGCCATCAGCTGATCAAAGGCTCATCTCCACAAAAAGCAGAGCAGCACAGTGGTGCAGTGGCTGGAGGGGAAACCAGTGCCAGCAACTGCAGTCAGACCACAGGTCAGAGGGCCCATGTGTCTGTGCTGCCAGCAACTGGAGAGATTGGAGTAAGCAGATTACAGTGCCAGTATCCAGAGCGAGAGGTGGTGTTCATGCCAGCGTGTGGGCACGAGCAAACATCAAGGCTCACCAGCCAGTCAGTAGGTGGCTTGGCCTGGGAGCTGGGGAAGTGTGTGTATCTCTAAGGGTGAGACCATGGGAATAGTTGGCTGTTGGAGGGACCAGGGTAGTCCTGGCCAGCTGAAAGAGGCCCGGGGGTCTGGGAGTGGCCTGAGAGACACGAGTGTGTGTGTGTGTCTTTTAGTGCAGTAGGCAGCTGGGGAAAGCTAGTGTCCATGGTCAACACGATGGACTGTGTGTCTAATAGTTACTGGGGGACCTACAATGCATATATGCTGGTGTACGCACGGGTGTATCAGCAGCTGGAGTGGGTCCACCAGCTCAGGGTTCATATATCCAGCTCCTGCAACTGGGGAGACTGGGATCCAAGCACAGCTACTGGGCAGACTGAATGTCTGAGCCTGGTTGCTGGAGGGATTCACATGGCACATGTGTTGTGTATATGTCTCTATATCTATCTATCTATCTATCTATCTATCTATCTATTTCTACTAAAGACCTTCATGCTGCTCAGCCAGAGAGTGGAACAGGATGATTCCATTGGTGCTGTTTTCGCTTGTGCTGAGTGTGTCCCTCTGTGACAATCTGGGTGGGCAGATGTGTATATGTGTGTGTGTGTGTTGAATAAGTGTGTTTGTGTGCATGTGCATACTGGGAATACATGATGAGCCTTGACACTGGCTGGACCTGGGGGAAGGAGCTGCAGCAGCCTTGCCTCTCTGGGGCTGCTGGATTCAGCAACGCCTAACATTAAGGACTTTCAAATGGCAGCTATCAAAACACTAATGATTGATGTTTCTTGGCAAAGCAAAGTGACAGGAAAATTAAAAAGAAAAAAAATGATGGAAACCAGAGAAGAGAATGACCTTCCTGTTAGGGCACCTTAAACAGAGGCTGAGGTAAGGAGAATGGGACTTGGAAATTTGCCTTTAAACTTTCATTTTTGTTCATTTTTGTTATTCTGTTATGTTATTCTGACAGTGGCTGGAATGTTTTCCTCATAAACTATGGGTGTGGGCTTAATTTTTGGTTATTTTCTCCAGCTGAGGGAAGCTATTGAGAAATGGGTGAACTACCACATATGTGAATATGTGAATATGGACTTATGGGAAAAAATGAAGCCATATTTAGGGGCTTCCCGTTCTTTAAGGTATTTGTTTTCTGAATGATGTGTGCTTGCTTATTCTTTATGTCTTATGGAACAAGTATTTTACTGTAGAATGTACTGCAAAAATATTGTGTACCTCTTCTCACATGAAAATCAATGAAAACCACAAGACCGGTGTTTTTGATAGGATTCTGGGGAGTGTGATGGGACTGGAGAAGCTGGGTTAATGGCACTCATTTCAGAGCCAAGGCACTGACCTACTGTGGTCACAGCTGCTGCATGTTCTCTTACTCTGTGGTTAATGCAAGACAATTCAAGGCAGCTTATCTCTCAAGAAGAGTATTTACCTTGAGTGCTTCATTTTAAAAGAGCAAGAATGGTTACTGTGAGAAGTGGATACTCCTGTGTATGGTTGTTTTTTTGTTTCAAAAGTCTCAGCAAATTTCAGATGAGAAATTTCACAAGAAAGACTTGGCAAGATCACTGGTATCTATCTATACATGCTTAATGACTTCCTTCAAGGGTGTGTCTTGAAATGAACCCACATATTGAAAATCATGACCAAAATGTTTAATACGGATATCAGTGTCTCATACAGTGTCTCATACAAAATTAGGCAAAGACATCTGTGTTTAAGGGAATTGAAGGAAATTACCTGATTAGAAGAAGATCTTGTGAGCAATGGCATGGAGCCTCTTGACTGGACTCTCCAGAATGGGAAAAGAACAGACATCTTCAGCGGGATACAGCCAAAACAAGTCCCTTCCCTCAGATGCTGCTCTGCTTGTATGGACCAGTTTTGCCACAGTTTCAGTAAAAATAAGTGCAAAAGAATGAGTGGTCAGGGTGTGATTCCCTTCTGCGTTGCCCCAGGTGAGCTAAAGACATGGAGGCACTGAACAGCTCTTTTGAGTGTTGAACTTCTGAAAATTGTTAAAGGAGACATTCAGAGCAGTATCTTTTTCTCTTATTTCTGTAGCTCATATAATTGGTCCGAAGAAGAAATATATACTTTTATAATAGACTAGATAGGGATAAGCAGAAAGTTTTTGAAGAAAATAGCCTATTGGGAAGAAACCCTTAGATAACTCCAAAAGGTTTTTGTGGACCATCTTCCCTTTCCCACACAAATGGAATACTGGGTCAAGGATGAAACATATTTTCAGAATAAAACTTAGCCACTGCTAGAGAATGCACCGGCTATCTCTCCATTTACCGAGGATTGTCTTCCTCCTTTATTTCAGTTATAACTGCCTCACCTTTTTACTCCTTTTATTTGAACGGAAACACAAGCTGATGGATTTCCTTGAACTACATTTTGCAAGTACATCCTCTGGGGACATTGCATGGAGCCTATCACATGCTTAGGAGTCGATCTGGGTAGAAGATGACTTTTTCTACTCTGCTAGCACATCTCTGGTGGGAGTAGTCACCTGATCTGTCTTATCTGACACTGCAATACAAGTCATGAACTGACTGTGCTTGATATTGGACAATTGCCATCTCTTAGGACATCTTTTATTATTACAAGATGCCAAAAGTTTTCCACACTGGGTTCCAGGCTACATATACTTCAAAGTCTTCCCTAAGTCCTTTCTGACTTGGATTGAGTCACTTCTTTATGGAGATAAGAGAATCCTTTGTTCTCAAGCAGCTGCCATTTATCAGTGTTTCTCAACATGCGTTCTGTAGACCATTATGAGTTGTAAATCCTGAGATGGGGGTCTGAAAAATGTCATGAAAACCTTACCTTTGTGCCCTATAGTATTTCCACACATCTGGGTGAGCCAGTGAACAAAAAAAAAAACAAACCAAAAAAAACCCAAACAAAAACCAAACCAACAAAAAAAGAAGAAAATACAAATAACAAATAAGGATTCAGAAACTAGTCAACGTAAAATTAGACTAAGTAGACTAAGAGAAGACCATATTTTTTTATATATGAGTCTGTTCTTTTTTAAATGTTGCATGATCTTTTATTTTAGGAAAAAAAATAAAATAAGGTGGACAAGCACCGATCTCGATAATACTGAGCATAGTAAGCCATGTCATGTGGATTCATGTATAGCAGGGAACAAGAATGATTTTCTACTCATGATCTGTGGCCCCATGTGTCTGTGGCTTTTGTCAGAGGTCTTAAAAAGCAGCTACTAAAAGCAAGACTTCAGGAAATTACGTTCCCTGGCCCAGGGTTTGACCACTGCTGGCAAGCCTCTAGAGATCTATACGCTGAGCAAATCCTTACTCATGTGATGACTCCAAAACCAGCAATTTTCTTTTCTTCTCTCTTTTTTTTTTTTTTTTTTTTTTAGTCATCTCAGTTATTGAGAAAGATAGTGCCTGTGAACCAGGAAAGACAAGAAAAGCAGAAAGGCCGAACCATTGACTCGGGGCCTGACGTGACGCTAGAAGATTATGATCAGTTGACAAAATTCTCCTGTTCTATGATCCTGTTTTTGGTTGTCTTCTGTTGTAGTTTTTGTTTTAAATCCATACTGATTGTCTCTACCTGCCAAAGTCCTGGCACTGCCTCCTCACCAGCTTCTGTATAAACAATCAATAGCAAAAATCTGCGACTGTGTGGCATTACCCACTGAAAAATGAGATGTTCCTGCAAGAAACTCATAAGTTTTGTGTTTATTTCAATAATTACCTCACAAGTTTTTCCTTGCACCACGTGAGAACATTTCTGCCCCGTGGGCTGTTCTCTCCTTTAAAGCAGATAACGCCTCGTGTGTGCTATTACTGCTCCATCTGTAGTGCTGCTGCCACATACAACTGGCTTGACTAAGGACACGGGCAGGGGTTCTACCAGAGAGAAAGCCAACAACAGAATTAAGACATAACATGTTTGTTTTTCTTCTCATTGCTCTGATTTTTATCTTCTTTTCCTTGGTGAGCAGTTTCTTTTCCTTCCTGCTAAATGCAATTTCCCCCCTGCATTTCTCCAGTGATGCTCTCCACCCTGGGCTCATGGAGTTCATTCAATCTGGAGAGCTGATTCTTTTGTGGCAGCTTGCTTGCCAAGCAAGTTTTCCCAAGTTCTCAGAGCTCTGCGTGTAACTGAAGTAATTACGGGATTAAACTCATTAATAATATGCATAGGAAAATCACTCTTGTTACAAAAGGAGCTCTGGAAAAGGGAGAGGTATTTAATGTCACTGATGTGAATTTCCGTGTATATCTCTGCGTGTATGTGTATGTTTATGACATATGTATGCATTTTTATGTGTATATGTCTGATGTATATATACACTGTTGTAGCTGCTGTTACAAAGTGCTGTTTCAGATGGAGCACTTATTGATAACAACTCTAAACCTCACTCCATATACTGTAAATTCTTTTAACACCCTGTGCTTACATAGTACAGCAGATTGCACATTCATTACGTGATGACACATGAAATAAGACATGGATAACAAGACTCAATTCTCTGTACATTCACACTGTTCTCCTCTTTTTTTTCCATCTTTTTTTTTCTGTGGATTTACTGAGCTTGTTGCTGTGAGGTCTGTATGAGATGCACGATCCTTACTGCATTCAGGATAAACTGAGGAAATTCAAGGGATGTCAAAAGCAAGGAGGAGTGGGAAACAAAAGCTAATAGTTACACAAGGCTGTGCAGGTGGGGGCAAGGGGTAGGACTCCACAAAGTGTGTTCAAAATTGCGTATCACTTTGGGCGTGCATGGGTGCACACACGGAAACAACATTCATTATCTTTGATGGGGCCATAGTAATTATTGCAAGGAATTTTAATAGTGAGGTAAAAATTAGACCTTTGCTGCCATAATAATAGTCTTTAATGTAACAAAATCAACCCAGATTTTCAATGGAACTAGCAAGATTGGATTTTTGTTATTCATCTGCTCTGTTGATAATATACCACTGCATAGAGCGATGCTTCAAAAAGGGTTTTGTGTCACAAGTCTATTTTGGTCTGTTCTCACCATGGTGTCTCATGGTGCCGCCTTATTAAGTCAATTTTTTTTTTCTTTTTTTAATCTCAGACTAAGTGTGATTTAAATATTCCTCACAGGTGTTATCTGAATTAAAAAGGATGACTACTGTTAGTAGTGTGCTTTCTTCTTAATAGCACAATGCACACAGCTTCTTCTGCTCTCCATCCTTATGCTGCATGCTGCTTAACTGTGCCTTTTAAGGTTTCATCAATTCCTACTGACACTTTACTGATAAATAGGTCGTTCAGAAATTCAACTGCATCCTAGTCTGAAGGGTTATGATGCTGACAGGATACTGAATCATTTTCTTGGTCTTTCTTTCACCTCCCACAGCAGGCAAATCCCACCCAGTAAATCTTCAATGAATGGATTATAAATATTAAGGAATTCACAGAAGTAGATTAAATTTCCCGTGAACAGGGGAAAGAGGCACAGCTGGATGTTCTCCCTATTTGAACTCAGACTCGGCAACTGGATGGGGGTGACTACCCACCATCACTGAAACACGAAGGATGAAGTTGCTCACTTTCCCCAGATACATGGTCTAAAGTTGAGCCAACAGTTTCTGGCACTATTCTGCAAACACAGTGGAAGCCAGAAACCACTTCAGTGCGTGTTCTGAAACAGGCTTCTGCCTTGAGCGTGTGGGCTGAGGAAAGGGTGGTACTTCTCACAGTGCGGTCCAATATCGTGATCGGTGGGAAAAGAGGGAGCAGGAGGACTGTCACAGCCTTGGTGTAGTGATGTCCTCATATCCTGCTCCTCTCTTCTATGTCCTTTGTTGGAATAATATTTCTCTGGGAGCCTCTCTTACGTCAACAAATGAGAGAGGATGCACAGGTCTATGGCAGCATGGTGCCAATATCCCTTCCTTCTTAGAGAAGTTGACAGACCACAACCAAGCAAAAACATCACCAAGAGAATAATTTACATTTATGTAGATAAGGCATAAACATAGTGATGTCTCACTGGCACAAGGAAGTCAATTTTCCTTTGTTCTCCATTTTTTCCCATGGTGCTATGGGACGTTTCTTGCCATAACATAGTCCTTAGGGGATTGTCTAGACTGCACTATGCCAGTGTGTTACATTTTGTATGAACTGGGTCATAAATTGCACTGAAACTTTCTAATTTTTTATTTTAATGACCTTTAAAACTAGTTATTGGACTTCCGATTTTGTGGGGATTCTACAAGTGTCTTTTCACATGCAAACCTAAGGTGGTAACAACTCACTTGGACAAATCTATGTGGTAGTCCAGCATATTGTAACTTTTAATAAATTACATTGATTTATTGCCCTTATTGATTCACTGATGTACATGGAATGATCTGATTTCATAGACTTCTTTGTGAGGAGGGAGAGAGGGTGGAAACAAAGGCCTTTTATTAGTATCAATTTTTCTATGAAGCTATAAATGGTGAAATGCCAAGATCCAATATGTTCTGGTGATATATTGGACACAATTAGATTGAACAATGACTTGCTTATAAATCAAACTAAAGGAGAAAGCATAAACCATTCCTAAGCAAGTGACCATAGAAATTTTGAGACAAAAGGAGGAGCATGGTTGTTTTTACCATGATTGATACTCATTTTTTTGTGTCTTTGTCACGCAAGGATAACAAACATATCTTTAAATTATTTCACCTTAATGTGCTCTTCCTTTAACAGCTTTAGCATTGATTTATTATCATTTTATTAAGTACTGGGGTATATTTAGAAACTAAATCATACATGAAAAAAACAATAGAAGCCCGAACAATAAAGTTTTTTTTTCTGAAATACCACCGAGACAGAAACATAAGAAGTAAAGTTGTTTTTTTTTTTTTCTTTTCTTTTGATTCTCTGTCAAATAACAGGCAAAAGAAGAGAAATTCACATTTATAACTTACTCAGCAAATTTGATTCCCAGGGACAATGAGTTCTAATGCAATTGTATAATCAGTTCTGTCCTCTCTCTCTTGAAAGCAGGGCATTGTGCTGTGATATAGCACAATAAGATGGTAAAAAATAAAGGACTTTTTGCTAGAAATAGTCTGTTTTAAAGACACGATGCAGTAAATGACTTTATTATTGAATTGTGTGTCCTATGTTACTGTATAGACTTTGTAAACCTTAATGTGGATAATGTTGACAACATAATGCATCTGCTTGTTTTATCAATTCCTTGTTTTATAAATTCAAGACTTTTTGACATACTTGAAAAGAACAAGTACATATTTGTGATAAAAGCATCAAAAATAATGGCAGTTAGAGACCTGGGCTCCATTCCTGGTCCTACTGAAGATTTACTGCAGAAATATTACCTAAGCCACTATCTTCAAAGTTCATAGACATTAAGTTTGGATCACTTTTACGATCATCTCATCCAATCTTCTATATTACATAGGCAAATAACTTTTTCAGGGGTTTCTACTTCAAGCCTATATTGCACTTGAGCTGGAGAAAATTAGACACTTAAATCTCAGGCAGAAGGGGCCAAGGATTTGAATCCTCTTTGCCAAGGTGATGAACACCTTCCATTTTCTTCTTGGAGTTAAAGACAGCTGTGCCTGTTCAGTACCTCTAAAAATAAGGCCGTATTGAACAACCTCTCCCATCTTTCAGTAAGGTTGTTTATATTTCTCTACCTCTCATCGGTGTTATGAATTCACTGATATTTGTAAAGCACTTGATGGGAGGTGTTATAGAAATTGAAAATATGGTAATACATAATTTGCATTGACTTGAAAGCTCTGTGTGTGTGTGTGCGTGTGTGTGATCTTTCTAGATATGGGGACAGGGAATATGAAGGGCTTATTTTCCTGTCTCCTCCCCATGCACTTGTACCTGCACACACAAAATATTTAGAGATGTCATATACAGACGAAACAGATTTTGAGACACTGGAGAGCAGACAGAACAATAGGTTAATAAGAAGTCAGAAAGGTAGAGTAAAATAAATGAACTTGAAAATAGGAAGGGCAGTGCTGAAATGGCTTTACAGTGGGCACCTTTTTCTTTTGAGCAGAGGCAAAGCAAAAGAAAATATTTAGATTATTTAAAATGCAGAGTTGAAGCAGCCTTGCTTCTTGTATAGGTCTTCTGAATGGGATTTGCTTCTGTGTGAAATTAAGTGCATTGCATTTCTAACACCCGGGACATATTAGAAAGTGATCTGCATTGCCTCAGGATTTTTAGCCCATGCGCGATTTAAATATATTACCACAACAATTAAAATGCAGGCATCCTTTCTCAAATAAATACTTAGTTTAATCTTACATCAGGACATTAGCTTTTATATATATATATAAAATCTATGCATGTATGTGTATATGTATATAAATATTTGGATTTTTGTTTTTGTTTTGTTTCAGGGGGAGCATTGAGCTGATCGTATGAAAAATATCTTTCCTTAACGATGCAGTACAAGTAAATCCCCACAGAAAACATGCCAGAATTGTCAGGCATTGCTTGGAATATCTTTAGTATAGAGCAGGACACATAACAAGATTTACCCACTGCCTTGGAGACAGAGAAGGGGTTGTCACGAGGACAGTTCTTAAGAGTTTTTACAAAAATGCATGGCTCCATCTGTCTTCTCTCTTTTCCTTGGCTACGAGAACAGCCTAGCAATTTCAATAACCCAACAAGGGACCTCATGCACCAGGAGAAGTGAGGAACAGATTTTTCAATTTGGCACCATTCTGATTTTTTTTTTTTTTTTAAATGGCAGTTGAAATAATTATCTGCAACTACAGGCAGCTGATGGATAGCATGTTTAATCTATGGATCTAGCTTCACACTCTCCAGTGTGTACTGAGGATAAACAGTGATGTTATGAGTGAGAGAGTTGTATGAAATAGTTCAAATACAAATCAAAGCTAGAATGGTTTGTCTTTTTACTGACTTCACAGAAAGGAAAGTACTGGAGTTGTTTCACAGGCATCACTTGATCTTCTCAGTAATGCCACAGTGGCTAGAAGAATAAATAAGAAACGGTGTTGATGCCCTGACCCTGAAACATCCATGTGTAAAGCACGCACTGCAATAAGTAATATATAAATACTTGTATAAACATATACACATAATCAAAACATATACATATATGCTGTATTTCAGGGTGACTGTACAGAAAAACTCTGCGCACTCACTGCCTAGGACATATCCCACTGTAAATTTCAAACCTCACTATTATAATTTTTTCTGGTGGAGAAAAATGGGAAGTTTCAGTGACACCGAATTCAGTAAGTCAGCAAATACTTTTTAGCATGGTTTTATACCCCATTTGATTGTGTTTAGAAGATTTAACACATTGCAGGATCAAGTGCTTTTTGATATTCAGATAATTTTGCAGGATTTTATGGAGAGTTTGATGGGGTACGTGGTATGGGAAGCATCTCCAACCTTCAAATCGCAGGTGACTTGTTTGAGACTTATTTATAAGACTAATAAGAGAAGTCGTACTTCTTTCTCTCTCCAGTTGATCCCACTTGTCAGTTTGGGTTTTTTCTACTTCACAGATGGTGGTTTGCAGTCACAGGCTTAAAGGACAGACTTCCCCAATCGCTACAATTTTCTGACAGTGAATTTCCATGTAGTTTTGCAATTACGTTCCAGAAACTATGCCTTTTGTGAACAGTTCCCTGAACACAGGGCAGAAGATGCAGTTACACGTATTTTGGTTAAATTTTGACCTCCAGGTAGATTTTCTTCATAGCGTATTGCTGCTGTTATTACGATTTCTGCTACAGTAAAACCTAGAAGATCTAGACTTGGACCAGACAAAGACTTAGCAATTACTGTACTTTGAGCCATACAAAGAACAAAACTAAGTCTTTGTCTCAAAACTTACAGGCCATATATTGCATGAGAAATGTAAAGGATAAATGAGCAGAAAAAAAAAATACTGGTTAGCTTCATAGATTAATTATTGCCATTGGTTTCATAGGTATCAGAGAAAAGGAGAGTTACAAGCGCAAATTTAAAGGAAGGTAATGAAATAGCTCTGTTCATAGGGAATTATTCCTAAGCATGAAAAGAATAGCAATTGTGCTTAAAATCCAGCCCCAGTAGAAGATAGAGACTGGCTTGACAAACTGATCAAAAAAGACATTTTGTCACTTTAAGATGATGGCCAGGAGACAAGCAGGCTTTGAAAATGCAGACAATTAGGTGTTATTGGATACGATAGTGAAGAAGGAAAAAAAAAACAGCAGGATGCAGGAGAAGGGAGTGTATGGTGCACAAATAAATCTGAGGGGCTGTGAAAATGATCTTTGCATCAACCTTAGCAACTGTTTTCAGTGGGACAAAGCTGTTTGCGGCAAGAGAAAAGAAGGATGTTGCAGGAGTTGAATTCTGCAGAGGATTTTAGAAGGAGAGGGTCTTAGCCCTGTAGCTGGAGGGGAAGCCTGGGATTTGTCTGTGTTACCTAGAAAGCACCTGAACGACCCAGAGAGCTGCCTCAGTAGTCTCATGACTATGGCACAGTGCAAACATAGTTATGTACAAGCACTGGACGTGTCCATTGCTGTTGAGGAAAAGTATCTCAGATCCCTCCTTAAAGCACAGCGGGGTTTGTATATGCAGAAAGGTGAGAAACATCCCTGGGGATAGTGGGTGCTCACTGCAGGGCACTGGCAAGGCTGGCTGCGCTCGCCTTTTAAAGGCTTCACAGCTGTGCCCCCTGCAGCACTACTTTAATTATCCTATTAAGCTCTGCCTCTACCCACTTTAGTCAGGAGAGCTCAAGGAGAGATTTTCTTTCCTCCTCTTCAGTGTCAAGATGGGTTTCTTTGTTTTTTCTTTCACTTGAATATGTCGTTTTCTGAGACACCTCACAATTATTGCATGTTCCAGCCTCATCTGATCCTTTTTTCTCCCTTCCCTTTTGGTGACTGGTTTTATTTGTTTGAATTTTATCAAGAGTGTTTTTTAATTATGTTTTTATTGCATTTTAATCATCATTTTATTGCCCCTTGCTGCACCTTGAGCGTACTATAAATATTATCATAGTTTTTCAATGTTTAAATGATACCATGTCTGCTATGATAAAATATGTCATTACTAAACGTGTCAGGAACAGCCACATTTTTTTTCACATGGTGTTTGGTTGTTGTTCTGTAGCAAATATGCTTAACAGCCCTCAGCTTTGCTCTTCTGCACGAAGAACTAGGATATCATCCTTTTCTGTTGTTTATTAAGAAGAAGAAAGAAGAAGTGTGAGAAAAATCAGAGCCTCTGGCTCAGTTGCTCAGCTAACGTACAATGGCACAGTGTTATTAAAATCAATGAGACCTGGGCCAGGTTGTTCTACCCAGGCTATCTAGTGATGCTAACATATCATACAGAATATAATATTTCTAGAGTAATGATATAGGTAGAAATTTCCAATGGCCTCCCAAATTTTAGGCTGATTCACTTACAAATTACAGTGCTGGATGAAAGTTGCCACAAACAACAGTGCAGGAACTTCATTCAGTGTAAGTGCACATTATCTTTCCCTGGGTGAAATTCTGGGAAATTTTTGTTATCTTTATTGGGTGCAGAAGGACTTCAACCCATGTTTTTTAGATACATGATTTTTCTTTAGCAAAAACATATCAATAGCCCATTCTTGGTGTGTTTTGTTCTTTGTGGCAATATTTTCAGAGTCATTCTTCCAATTAAAGCAAGGAGCAACCAATAACAGAGCTTTGATTTGGTAACTGAGAGCAACTGGACAGGGTGTGATGAGCGCACATAATCTCATGAAAGGCTACACTAAGTGTAGTAAAACTTTATGCAAGGGCAGGAATTTGGTAGCAGTTCTGTGTGGCCTCAACAGCTTATCTGTACACTCTGTATTCCAGGATCAGGGCCTCACCAAATCCTACGTATGACAAATTCCTCTGAGTAGATAAAACGAGGGCCATCACAATGGAAACATTTTGATCAACAACACAAAAAGCAACTGCCTGCACAGAACCACATGAACACCTGAGACCACAGCATGGCAATGGCAACTCCCTGCTGCACAAAAGACAAATTACAAGCACATTTTTCTGGAAAATATGTCCCTGATGCTGTGCAGGTTTTTTTGATGCTTGCGTTTGGATTTTTGTTCTTTTAAATTTCATTATCATCGGGAAAGTATCCCAGATTTTAAACAAGCATTTTTAAAGACGACAAATTCTGCTCAGTTATTTTCTTGATGATGACTAGGTTTTTAAAATTATTGCATGGATTGGAACATCAACCATTTGGAAGTCTTGAAATCATTATCCTTTACTGTAAGGCTGTGCAGCATCAGTTAATGCCCAAGAAAGGACTCTATATGGGTCGAGGTGAAAAGACTTCAGGGCAACTCTATCTGTACATAATCAGGTAGTGATTGTGTGAGAACCAAAGAGTAAAGCAAGTGTTGCCAGTCTATTGTTCATAATGGTAGTAGCAGGGAACAGTTCTTATTAAACAGACTCCGGAGATGGTGGAAATGTGAAATTTCTGTACTATTGGAAGATTCCTTATTTTTTTAAAGACTTTGAAGCCAACAACCGTGAACTCATTCTTAAAGCGATGTTTTGGGAAGAAAACAATTTTCAAGTCTGCCAAGCCATTCTTTCCCCATCAAGGTGAGTATGCTCTGCTCCTGTTTTTGCAGAAATTGCTACATCACTTCACAATAAAATACGTGCTAGGAACAGAAACATAATTCTATTTAAAAACTGACAGCCAAAATTTTGTATTTCAACCCTGTTAAAATATATTCCACCAAATATTGTTGGAAAATAAACTTTTTTGTAACTTAAAAACAAACAAACAAACAAACCCTGATTCCAAAGAACAGACATTTTCTTAAGGAAAGCATTGTAGCACTGTGATATTTTTCACTTATTTTTAATTACTGAATTTTGACTGTCTTCTGCATTGAAATGAAGACTTGTGAAAACTTTTGTACGCTCCTCCTTGCCTTTCTACCTGTTTACAGAGAATTCACCATCAGTTGGGTCTATATACACACTGCACATTGCTATGTCTCTGATGAGGTTTGTTTTAATGAAAGAAAAGAGATAATAACTCATGGGTGGGTACAGTTCTTCAGTAATATTGCTTGTAATGATAAATGTCATAATTTGCCCAAGTCCCTGCATACCATTCTTCCCCTCTCACTGCTAAGAATCTTTTGATCTAAGGAACATCCACAATAATTTAAAAATACAGTTTCAGATGGCATAAAAAGTTAAATTCCTTTTGAAATTAAAATTAAAAGCACTTACCAAGCAATTGTGACTCAATTCCAGTTAATAATTATAGAAGATAATCAAACATCATGCTCCAAAACTCCAGCACTGGGAAGTAGAAGATTTTATTGCTTTTGCATTTTAAATAATTATCTATCTTTGTTACAGATGGATTTTTAAAACCTCTTCTCCACTTAAAATATCAAATACTGGTTGCAGGGTAACACAGGGGTGGCCAATCCTGTGTGTTTTCATATGGCTGTAAACCATAGGACACATGGTGAATCAATGGGAGAGATGATTGAAGAGCAATTCACAGACGGGAGATGACAATGGCTCATCATGGATCCTATTTTGGGAATTGGTGGGGCTATGCATATAGTCTTTCAAGGTCACCCAGTGATACCAGCTTCATTAGCCCCTTCTGGCTTGGTACTTGCTATTAGCAGGAGACTCTGATTATACCCACAGTCCCTGTGCCAGCATGGCCCATTACCCCTCTTCCTGAGATATGATTTCGCCCTGGCATGGAAACCTTACTTGAACAACTCAAGAGGGGCATATGGCTCAAGAGCCACGTGTTGCTGACTTCTGGTCTCAGCCCATGAAACAAAACATTGGTTTGATTCTCTTAATATTCTCCCCTTAACATGTGTCTGCAGATTTCTTTGCAGCGCATCTTTGATGGAAATTATTCCTCTCAGCAAAATCAACAGTTGTTCAAAGCAAATCCCATATGAGAGGACTTGATTTCCTTTTTATATGCTACAGATCATGGGCTCTTTTGGATAAGGTTCTAACAGCTATTGATATAAGTGCACCCAGTACCTAGTGGCATTAGCCAGGAGGTAATGAACACCCTCTCACGCTTTTTTTAATAGGAGTTTGACATAGAAAAGTTCCCTAATCTATCTAATTCATCAAGGATACTTTGGAAATGTTATCATTGGTAGTGGAGGCTTAGATGCTCACATAGGAAAGCTTTACCCATCTCTTGAAGCTATTTGGTCATGTAACAATCATGTTATCAGTTAACTGACCAGTAAACAATACATATGCAAATGCATATTCTTAAATTGTGCTAACAGAAATAACATTTTTCTAAAACCTGATTTGCAAAATCATATTCTGAGTACGGTTTTTGTGGGATAAATCATGTTGCTGTGGAGACCCCAGGATGCTTGTCTGGCCCCACTCCACTGTTGGCTGCTAAACCAAACCTGTGTACTCTATGACTGAATTACTCTAGCATCTTTAGTTTCCAGAGGGACAGAGTTAATTGCTGCCTGACTAGAAATCCTCAGCTGATCAGGCAAAGCATGGAAGCTCAAGCTCCAGAGAACGGTCGCTCACCCCTTTTCTTTTTCATGACAGTCACCAGCAGAGTGGAACAGAGATAATCTCTTTCGGTAACACTGCTATGACTATTCCATCAGGAAGGCTGATGTTAAGTACGTGCTCAAGAGTTTCTGATCTTCCAGTGAGTGTGTGTCCCTAACACAATAGATATGACTCTCTTGGCTATCCAGGGTTAGGAAGCAGAAGGCACAATGTCACCAGCATGGGCCAGACTGAAGTGTTACTTGCAAAATCCACTGACACGTCTGCTACCAACTGCAGTGTTATTGATAACACAGTGCTGTTCAACAGGATTGTTAAAATGTTTAGGCTTAAAGCTGCAGAACATATTTTTAGTTGGTGTAAGCTGGCCGGGTGCCCATCAATAGAGCTATACTAATAGAAATTTGTTGGTGGCATGGTTCTGTGATTACCAGACCAAAACTTCTGTCTGGACTGCTCTGGTCTAAAAATTGTAGGAGCAATACTTTTGACTTAGTAATTAAGGAGCTTTCATTAATGACTTGGACATGTCATGCTGAATGCACCTGTCCAAAGATGTTGAGAAGTTTTATGCTTGTTCTCTATTGTGATGGGAAACCACCTTGGCAAAAGCCCAGGAAACCTTGGTAAACATTTTCTTACAGAATTCAGAAACTCATTTTGGCACCCTTGGTGAGCTGACAGATAGGAAAGAAGTTCTTTATAGGCACCACTCAAATCTCACTGTTGGGTCTTCTCTTTTGTTGTATCCAAAGGAAATAAAGATTTGAATTTGAACATTTTTGGGTAAAACTGTTGAGTCTACTTTTAAAACAATGACTAAAAGGAAAAGCAAAAGGTAAAACCACAGGTAAGCAAGAAAGGACTTAGCTACAGCGGCTGACAGAATTAGGTCAGGAGCAACCATGTGCCTGATCAACACAGTGTAGCATTGGAACAGCTAGTAGCAGATGTGCCAAGTTCTGTGTCTTGCCTTGAGTGAAATGTGCTCTTTAATAAATGAATGTCCACATTCACACTCACTTATGCATACTCTAAGGTGAAAATCATGGCCGCTGAAGCCAGTGGAGGTGAGGAGTACCATGGAACTGCACAGGTGGTGGTCAATGAGGAATGTGGAGACTGTTCTGAGCAGAGGACAGGATATACAAAGGGTATGAGGATGTCTGTTGTGGATAAATGATAGTGTCTGGGAACAATGGAGAATGAGCTGGGCAGAAAATTACTGGTTGAAATGACTGAAAATTTGCTGAAAGACGCTTCTGGCAAGTGTGGAGAACCTGCTAAATGTTGAAGAATCTGCTGGAAAATGGCTCTGTCACCTTTCAGCTTTTTTACTTTTTCTGCTGGGTGGTACTGCCATCTACTCCTCCTTTCTTAGGACTAAAAAGGGACAACTTCCTTGTTTCTTTTGCAACAGATATTGTAAGTGTCCCTAATGGCCAGAATCCTTAACTGCAATCAATTGTTATAAACAAACTGAGTATAAACCTAAACAGAAATGTAACTAGATGAATATGACATACACTTCCTGGCCAGTCTTCAGTGCAAAATTTTCCTGTTGACATTTTCTTCCTTTAAATTTTGAGTTTTTTAAGTTGTATAACTTAAAATGTCTGTCAGGCAATAAGCATTCTCTTTCAACAGCTATTATTTTTAATTAAATGCTGAAATATTTTTCCAGCCCTGAACAAGGCATACATCCTAACTTTACCTACTGATGTTTTTGAAACATTAGATGTTAGAACTTCTTTTTTTAATGAGTCCTTATTTGTTTTTCTCTCTCCTCTTCATGGGGCCAGGGGCAAGGAGAGAAGGTGAAAAACAGCTCTGCTGAGGAATGGGTAGGCAAGCTCCCACCCTACCGAACTCAACGGGAGGGTTGTTACTGATGTGAATAGGGCACTCTCTGATGCGCACAGCTCTCCTGTTACATTCAGCGGGTATCCCAGCAAGTCAGCACAAGCTTTGGGCACAAATGCAAAACAGGGAAAGAATGCATTTCTAAAATACTCCTTTCTTTTTTATTCTTTTACAATTATATGGCCTATAGAAGGCACCAGACATGACATGCAGTCTGTTCTGTATGTCTCTGTGAATAACTGCTGAGATTCCTGCTAAAAACACTCACACAACAGAAAAGCAAGAACGCCCTGATAAAAGCCCTTTAATTCCCCTTCCCTCCATTTTTCCTCAGAGTGACCTTATGTTCTTTTGATAGAAGCAAACTGGAATTAAATATTGAAAAGAGTTAAAAAAATGGGAAACCTCTTTTCTCAGACTCATAGAAAAGAGATTTCAAAACTGTGAGACACCATTTTGACCATCTAGCTTGACCTTCTGAAAGGTACAGGACACAGAATTTGGCCTTGTCAACCCTGTAAAGATACCAATAACCTGCTGGAGCAAGGTATAGCTTCCAGAAAGACAGCTTGTCTTTATTCAGAGACACTGGAAGATGTAGAATCCACTTTGTTTGACAGCTTATTTAGTTTGTTAGGTTATTCATACTGTTAGAAATTTGTGCCTTGTTGTTAATAATATCAGATCCACCCATTACTTTGGGAATAGGTACCCTTTATATACTATGCTATGTGACTGTCTTCCCTCCAAGTCTGAAGCCTTAATTTGAAAATGTCTGTGCAGCGGATTATCCACTCAGGTCAGGATTTATGGAGATCCTGCTGGGTGCCGGTTTCTGTTAATTAGCGTGGGAGTCAGAAGCCAGAGAAAACCACAGGATCTGCCTGTCCAGCTGCTGGAGTAGAGAGTCTCCCTTTCCTCACACTGATGCTGAGCATCTCCACTCCTGGAGACTTTGTCATTACCAAGTCACAAAAAGATGATGCTTCCTCCCTCACAGGGGGAGTGTTTATTTATATTTTTAATTGCAGTTTGAGAATTTCAGTTGGATCTCCTGGGATTATATACTGTAATATATGTTTCTCCATTAAAAAAAAAAAACTCTACAGAAATAGTATTTTTAGTATGTATATTATCCAAATGTAGGTATTTTGTGATAGAAACAGAAATATCCTTTGTCCCAAAGTGAGTGCAGACTAAAGGCCGAAGAAGCAAGTTTGGGATTTGGCAAAGCAAATCCTGGGTTGATTTCTATCTTGGTTTCATTTCATCTTAAAGTAGTAAATCCTTGCACATTAGTCGGTGGGAAACATAAGCTATTGGACTCTACTGTATGTCAGTCCTGATGCTGTTCATGAGTTCAACAAAGCGTAGCAAACAGTGAGCAAGACAGAAATGTGAAATAAGGACAGGCTAAGGACATAAATGCAGAAGCCTGATGAGATAAGGAAAACACGGCTAAATCAGAATAAAATTCCAGAGCTAAAATAAATGGAAAATGTTGTTGTTTTTTTTTACAAGTGGCTGATTTTCAGCCTATGGTTAAGCAAGAATAACCAGACAGGACAGCTGCCTGATGCTTGTTTATTTTGGAAACACGAGTTTATAAGTTTAAAGAAAGAGCATTGCTAGTGAATAACTGTTTACCAGAAATATTAGATTCATCTGTAAACCTCTATTAACCCCAGAAGAGATTTGTGAGTATAAATGTGTGTGCGCACACACATGCGTGTTGCCTATTTATTTCCCCTGTTATTGTGTGGTTGTGTAAGATTTTATGCATCTCCCTGGCCTTTCTTTCTATATGTTTCTGTTGTTTGGATTTTTTTTTTTCTGAATCTATCTTTCTTTCTTCCTTTCTCTCATTGTGTTTAAAATGTTGTGATCACTAATATCAGACGTAGCATTATAGGTGTTTAATTTAAATTTTGCTTTATATCCTTTAAAAAAAACCTGTGATAGAGTGAGAATGTGCATGCGAGACAGAATACAGAATAGCTGGGGATGTGACAACTTAGATAATTAATTAGTCCTTTTCATGTCAACAGAGCGGTGCACGTATTTTGATTTTGTGCATATATTCTCATTCACGAGTCTTTTTTTTTTTTTTTTTTTTTTTGATGCCTGGAAAAATGAAGCCTTTAGCTTCATCCTGGATTCGATAAAGTGTCTGGTCTGATTACATGGATCTGAATGACGCGTGTTAGCACCCTGCTTATTAACCACTCTTCATCTGCAGCAGGTCTGTGTTAGACACCTGTCTCAATTTTCCCATCACATGCCTTCTGTGCAGCGCTGTCATAAGAACAGCAGACAGACACCAACCCATATTTTTCAGGGGTCTTTATTATAGGAGCTAAATGTAGACAAAAGGCCCTGCCTTGGCTTTTATTCTTTCCTTCTTCTTTCTTCCCCCTGTGAATAAAAGTCTCCATAAATTTCCTAAAATCCAACTTCTACTTTCAGATCAGTTCTGTCTACTTTAAGGACGCCAATAAGGTGATCAGCCACTGAAATTACTCTGGATGCCCATTCCTGGACTTTATAAAGCCTCGGTACGCAACAGAACTGACTTGTTCACTACAATTCCATTGTGAAAACGCCTGTCATGCCCTCTGTTTGGGAAGCGCTTCTGTTACACCATCAGCTAACATGTTTAGAAACATCGCTTGAGGTCAGGATGATAAAGGCAGGAGTATTTATGAACATGTAAAAGGACATATAGCTGAATGGCTGGATGTGGATTTGGGGCTTAGGAGATTTGGGTACAGTACCTTGCTGTCTTTCCCACAGGTAAGATTCAGTTCATCTAATGTTGCTGTCTAAATGTAGTTTTGGGAAAAAAGTGAGTACCTGCAGAGTACTATTTCCCTTATCTTAAAATAAGATCCTATAACCGTCAATGTTTCTGTCTTGTTCTTTCAACAGAGATTTAACTAAATCACATGATTAATAACTTTTTTATTTTTACCATCTCATTTCTCTGTTTTCCACTGCTGCATCTAGGATTTAGTATGTCATTCCCACACTCAACCTGCCTCCAAAACCTTTATTCTGTCTATTTTCAGCCTTCTTCAACAAGCTTTCTAATCTTCATTGCTCTTCCTTGGGACAAAAACGATAGTAAACTCCAACGCAGGGTGGGGAATGGAATTTTTTTTTACTTAACTTTGTTATTTTTTCCTAATATTTTCCATTACATCCCATCCATCTTCATTCTTCCCTTGGACTTCAGTTACCAAGCCTGTTGGGGACATGGCTTTGTCTTTTCATGACGCTGTGTACACCAGCAGTGGTGAAACCAAGCAGCAGGGCTGCTGGAGCCCATCTGCCCCTCACACCACCAGAGATGATAGGAGAGTTTTTCATATTGTTTGCTGTCCCCCTGCCTTGGTATGGCTCTCACCCATATCTATGTTTTCTGAGCTGTCATGAAACTTATCTGTGTCTCTCTCCACTCCTTTTCCTAACAGAGAATTTGGGGGTTTATTTATTTCTTAGTACTCATTTTAACCCCTTTTCTCTCAGGATGGTTCCAAGTAAAGCTGAAGAAGAAAATACAAAGAAACTCAACCTCTCACAGAACATTTATTCACCTTCACAGACAGGATCTTCACAAGATTTCCAGAATTACACTGGTTTTCCAGGCACTTTATCACGTGCTGAACACTATAGAGCATGTAAAGGATGGAGAGACCAAGTTTTGGGGTCATATGTCCTTTTCCTCCACCTGATAATTGATAGGATGCCCAAGTGTCATGAACAGTGAGAAGTCCTCCTGCCCGTGCAAATAATTTTTAACACACTTTAAAGATTTTTATTCCCACGGCTATGCTGTAAGTACGGAAGTAGTGTGTCCATTTCAGAAAGGATATACTGAGGAACAAATCAGACTTACTGACTTGTCCAGTATTATACAGTTTGTGGATGTGCCAGGAATTGAGTATAGCTCCTCAGCCCTACCCTAGTTCTCTAGAGTATCACCCAGATTATTGGCTCAGCTCTCCATCAGCTGAAGCACTGAATCACTGAACAGGAGTTATTCCTTTGTTTAGCCCTCTTTTTCCAACGATTTATAATTGCAACAAGCTGAACTTGGTTCTTTTTTTTTTATTTTTTTTTTTTTTCAGTGTGGAAAGGAAATGTTCCGTGGTAGGTTGATTTTAAATTCCATGGAGCCCACAAAACCTTCAGGCTACCACAGTTCTGAGGTATTTATAACATGGTATTGATGTTGTGAAGTACTTCACCTCCACCCCTGTCTGCCTTGAGACATCTTGTTTTCAGAGGGAAGTGAATACAAGTTCAAGGTTACAGGAGAACATTACCCTGGCTTGTCAGCTCCTCCTCTTTCAGCTTGACTGGAGAGCTGCCTCATGCTCTCATATTTTATTCGTGCGATCAGACTGCAGGAGGCAAATGAAAGCCACGAGGGTTGTGGCATTTGTGGTTTATTTTAACAGTAGTTTATTCTCAGGGAAAAAAAAAAATCTCTTGAAATTTTCACATGGAAAAATGATCTGGGCTGTGTCATGTTGGGTCACTTTACAGGTGGGTGGTAACTACTCACCCTTTCCTCCTCTGGCAGGTTTCTGCTGAGGTTTGGCGACAAGTGACATTATTAGTGCTGATGGCCAGGCCTTGAACTCACTGTGTTGATTGTCTAAATGTTTCTGTTTCTCAGTGTAATGAAAGAACAATCAGTGCCTCTGTGATATCCTCGTGCGCCACTAACTGCTATTAGAATTTATTATCATTTGTTTGTAAGTATTTATTATATGTTCTGACAAGGGGCTCTACAGGCTCCAACTGAGACTGAAGCAATATTGTATAAGGCATTGTGCAGATTCACAGGAACATGCTAAGAACTTACAGTCTATATAAATGAGTAGGAATGGAGAAAAGGGACATGAAGTAGAAAATTGCCTTCCCTAGCAGTCATTTCAGCAGCTACCATGCAGCGTCTCAGTCCCTACACATTCGATCATGCTTCCTATCTCATTACAACAGTCAAAATTTACTGTCCTTCATTTCGATGCTTCAACTAGGAGCATAATAACATGTAACTTTGGACAACCAAGGATCTCTGAATACGAAAAATCACAAGAACACAAATGGAGGAAGAGGGTGTTTAAAAAAAGGGTAGATGTGGTACTTGGGGACATGGTTTAGAAGTGGTTTTGTCAGGGTAGGTTAATGGTTGGACTTGATGATCTCAAAGGTCCCTTCCAACCTCAGCAATTCTATGATTCCATGATTCCATGAAAGGAATGCATAATTGGTGTGTATGCTAGGTGCCTCCCTATCCCCCATTTATAAACAATACCCCTACCAGGAATAAAAACATATTTTCTTATAAGAAGAAATACTGATTTTCTTTTTTTTTTTTTCCTGTAGAAAACTTTAGTCCCTGAAAAATATGCCAGTGAGAGAACTAACAGGAGCGTTTTGGGAGAATAAATAGATGATGTTGGAAAGACATCATCATCAGAGAAAGAAATTCAGTTGTCTAAACAGATGCCTCTTGTTTCCTCTTAGACTCCTTGGAATCGTGCTGAAGAGACCTGCACCAGGTGTACGACATGATGTAGAACCTAGGGGAGGTCTATGACCTCCTGGAACAACAGCCAGAGGTCAGGTGGAACATACTATGGCCAAAAAAAAAAATAATCCGCACTTGATCCCTGTATTTAAAAGTCAAAATAAAATAAAAATAAGAAAGAAAGGAAATAGGCAAGCAAAAATACACTGGATGTGCATCCACGTTGTACCTCAAGCCTCCCTGGATGGAGAACAACATCATAAGTGGCAGCAGGGACCCAACCTGAGCATCCCGGGATGACAGCTGATCTCACGCCACACATCGCCCTCCCTGGGCAGAGCAGCACTGCAAGGCTCTCGCCTGCCTGGTGCACTTCCACCATTCCTGAGAGTGGAGAGGCAGTGCAGAGACAGGTCCTGAGGCTGCTTTAATATTTTACCCTAAAATATTTACTCCGTCTTTTACTCCTGTGTTTCAGTGGAGCAGGAGAAAGATATTCCCTCCTTAGAGAAATCTGGACATATTTTTCTATCAGTAAAATCAATGTTTTCTTTTAAAAAACAACACCACCACAACAGAACAAGACAAGGACATGCTAATGCAAATGGGAAAAGTTGTTTCTTTACTATTCAGCCTAACAAATAGTAGGAGACAAATTCGTGCCGGGGAATGTGGTCTATACCTTTAAGTTAATTAGCAGTAAATGCATATTTAGTTAGTGGGAGCGATGGAAATCAAGAACCTTGTTATTCCTGTTTCTCGGTTCCTGTGCATTTAAATTCACGATTATGCTTCTGGAGGAAGCTGCCCCTCCAGCAGAGAGGTCTGTACTGATCAAGGGAGCTGCCTGTTTCAGATACACTTAAGAAGGTATCTGTTGCCAAGGGGCCTCAGAGTTGTAACTGTTCACTGTTCTCATTTTCTCTTCTGCCAATTATCCAAACACTTTTCCCATTCACTTCATAATAATGATAATAATACCTTCATTAGATAATCTCAAGGCAATTTCTACTATAAAGCAAATTGGGGTTATTTCACCCTATCGACAAGAAGCAGGAGAGGTCACTTAGCCTTTGGCTTAAGCTAAATGCCCAAGCAAAAAAGCCAGATTTCACCAGTTTCTCTTCTGTGAAAAACATAGGAAAAAATCTGCTGCTGCTACTACCACTGCAAGGAAGCCAGTTGCTTGAATATCTGTGGCCTTTTGTGTGCCTGAAGGAACCAAAGATTCTTCCAGACCGATGGACATCCTTGGCTAACTCTGCATTGTTTGTGCCTTTGGCTAAGCCATGAGGATGAGGAATCTTAAATGCAGCAGTGTTGCAAGGACATAACATCACAAAGAGAGCTTGATTGTTCCTTTTCATCACTTCTCAGCTGCAGAGCCACAGATCATTTTCTGAGCAAGGCATCAGCCTGTCCTTAATGCATCACTGAATTCATCAAAGTCTTCTCTTGTGAGAATCCTTTAATATTCCCAAAGCTTGAAGCTGGGATGCTGTGATTGAAGGTGGCTGGAGAAACAACGAACCTTTGCTGCCAGTAGGGAAGACTTCGCCAGTAACTGCTGTATCAAATTCCAGGTAGATTGGTACAGTGCTGAAATAACTTACTCTAAGGTAGCAATCATGCACAGCTTGCTGCTATTCATGACAGCGCTGTAAGATATGCAAAATAGAATTCCACCTTGTTGTGATTGTAGATGAGCTCAGGAAACAAAATTCAGTTCCAAATGCAAAGTCTTGCAAAAATGCACAGAGAAAACAGTCACTGGTCTAAGCCTATCTCTAGTAATGACACCATTGGCCTATTTTTGTGCAAGACCAGATATTTACAGTATTATAAGAGTGACTTAATGTGACCTTCTCAGGTCTTTTCACAGAGACCCTTATTACTGAAGCTGTAATGATCTGAAGGTATAGAATGAGAAAGTTTTGCAAAGACAGGCTTTATTAAGCCAAGTAATTTGGGCAGGGGAAAAAATAGTCAAGTTTTTGGCATCAAAGTTTGTGCTCCGGACACCTCCTCTACTTTCTCCAGCAGTTGCTTTAATAAAAGCTGTTACCTGTCCCTGCAAACCTTGGCTTGCTGCAGGATTCAGATCAGGAACCAGCCACACTATCCAGAGGCATCCACCTCCCAGTGTCCTAACAACGTTCAGAACATGGTCCATAGTAATAAGCCAATGAGTCCTTGAGAAAAAAAAAGCCACATTTTAATTTGTGCCTTGAATTTGTGCTGCAGATTGCTAGACATATGGAGCTCATTAAAGGCTTTGAAAGATAACGGAGCCATTGTCATTGGACTCTTGTTTCAAGTGCATATGGTTGCTTATGTACATGACAGTAGCAAAACACATGTCTTATCTCACATTCTCTTCCAGTACCTGAACGACTAAAATTGTTATAGACCGGGCACTGGAGGGTTCTTCTCCAGATATGTCCTTCCACCACTACCCTCAGGTCAAAGATCAAGTGAAGATAGTCAAATTCACAGAGTTGGAGACGAGATTTGGCAGAATACCTCTGTTCCATGGGGTTTCCTGGTTACACAAGGAAAGGATATGATCTTAGGAAACCTATCAGATAAGGGGGAAGCAGGGTGGTGACTTGGGACTAGTGTAGGACAGTCGTATTTATAACTTCATGAGTTCTTCTTAGTCTGCCTTGCATAAAGTCATGTTTTAAAAAACACTTGGCTTTTAGAAAAAAATCTGAGGCTTTGAAAAATATTTACGAATGCAAGGATATAAAAAGCTGATCTCAAGAGATCTTTATGGTTTTTATCATTATTTTTTATACTTTCACCTTATGAGTGAAACCAGTCATCCTGAGCTACCCTAAAACGGGCACTCTGGGGATATATAGCAAGTGACAGATGCAACATACTCTTATCAGTCTTCTTATGGTATTGCTAGTCTTGACTCATGACGCTAACTTTTTAGGTTTGATTGCCCTGAATACTACCACAATGGTTCAAAGAAATGTATATCAGGAAAACACGAAGAGAGAGAGTGCTCGCTGTCTTTCTTTCTTTCTTTCTGTGTGTGTGTCTGTCTGTGTCTGTCTCTTTTCCCCTCTCTCCCTCTGCAGACTGTTGTTGCTTTTATTTTATTTTATTTTTAGAAGAACTTGGCCAATAAATCTGAAAGGAACAGGGTGTGGGAAGTGAAATTAAACCAATCTAGCAGAGAAAGTCATAACAGGAATCAGTGGATGGGAGTTAAAGCCAGATGAATTCAAATGAGAAATAAAGCACAGTGAGTGCGATTAACCATTGGAACAAACTATGAAGGGTACCAGATTTACATCTCTTGGTTCCTTGTGGAAAATATGCTTTGAAAGGTGGTTTACACTGGTAGCTCCTGGATTCAATGGTGAAATATTTGGCTGAAATGTAACTGTCTGCAATACATAAGATACCAGACCAAGGCCATTTTCAGCCTTCAAATATGTAAAGAAGTGTTAACAGCTCTTCTGTTGGTCTCCTTTTTCTATGTATTCTCTTTTCTCTGGATTGCTGAAATTTTTGCTTTGATTTCACTATTCAATAGGTACCAGAAAGAATGATGCAGGCACGCAAAGCCAGACAGAACGAACTACAAGCTCCTTGTTTATAGCCAAGACCCAAACAATTCAAGTTTATTTCTCCACTGGGCTCTCTCTATTCCTGTGTGTCCAGAAGCTCAAGCCACCAAAGAAGGCAGGCAGACATGCTTATCATCTAAGACTTTACTCTATGCCATTCTGCAAGTCACAAAATCATTGTTAGATGAATGAAAACCTACGCAACTGCTATTCAAAAACTGGAGGAGAAACTGGCTTCATTACAGCAGTCTAATTAATGAACAGACATAAATAAACGTGTTCTGTTCACATCATGCTTAGCATTATGCTGCTTTCTTCTGTTCTGTTCTACAAGTGGTAGTGGCAGAAATATTAAGTCTCATTAAATCTAGTGAGTACAGACAGTTGTGGCTGGGGGGAGGAGAAAGGATACTTTTTTGTATTTGGGGCACCTTTTCAAGAATGATTACAAGAATCCCACTCTGAAGGGATGGTTGATGGTCTTCCGTTTTAAAAGCAGCAGTAGTAGTAAGAGGAGCAACTTAGTCCAGACCATGCAAGGAGTCCCAGACATCTCTGAGGCCTCAGGCACAACATTGACTCAAAACCACGTTTCCACCCTCAATAGGAGATATTGTCAGTAGAAAGTGGGGGACAGCATTTCAAGATCTCTGAAGTGATGATGGCAATGAACTGTAGTTAAGTGTGACACAACTCACCTGAAATCCCAGACTCTGTAAAGAAGGGATCCATGCCAGCGCTTAGTACCTACATGGTCCAAGTATTGCCTTACCTACAGTGTGGCATTAATGAAGCATTCACCCCACCTTCTGTCTTCCCACATCAACTTTCCCATCCAGTTCTATGCTTCATCACTAGAACACACTTGCTTTTTCTTCCCAGATAAACTACCACATAGTGTGATAACCCACAATTGCTCATCAGATAGTAACCACTAACGGCCATTGAGGTACTGCTCAAATTTGAAAAGCCTTGCAGAACATGGAAAGGATCTAATGAAGAGCTGTAACAATAGTAAACTCTAGTTTAGTGGTAAATGCCTATAAAGGGAGTGTAGGTTACTTTAGCTGTTAATATCTGACTGGTGCTTGACCAACGTCAAGCACTGCACTATTCAGTTCCTGCTCAGACATTTAATAGTCTGATTCCTCTTTTTCTGTAAATATTTTTGTAGGCCTGACTCTTCTGCCATGCCCACGCCATTGCTGCTGCTGTGGCCCTGTTATTAAGTGTCTTGGACCTGACTTTTGTCTCATCAGCAGGAGCTGCTGAATTATTGCTGACAGGTACCACGAACAGTGAGCATGATCCCAGCGATCACAAGGGTATTCTAGTGAAGAAATCTCTCTGGCAACGACAATACACATAGTAGGAGCCCTGATTATGTCTTGGACTTAACATATATCACTATGGAGCAGTTTTATTAAGACCGCAGTGCAGCAGCTGCTATGGCAGGAAAGGAACAGATGATTAAGTAAGTCTCAGCACTATCTCAAGGGCTAGCCACAATGAAGGGGTCACCTCCATGCTCATAGACCAAGGTGGCACCAAGAGAGACAATCAAATACAAAGTGTGTAAATCATAACATGGCAGCAATTGCTTTCATTGCTAATTATTGCTTTACCACCAACACTAGCAAGGAGCGCCTTCCCAGACTGTAACTGCAGTTTCCATGTCACCTGCCAATAGTAACAACGAAGCAGCTAGTGGCAGTGCCAGAACAGGCAAGATTTAGAGTTTCATCTAGCTGTGGATGGAAGCAAGAGCTGACTCCTACCAATCACTCACAAATCACTGTGAGTACGTTTGAACCTGAACCTGTAAGGAAACATGGCCAAAGGACCTGGCTGAAGAGCACCCTAATGACTGTACAAAGGAAGAGTGATCACCAGGAGATGCTAAACCCACTTCTTTCCCTTTTGAGAGCAGCAACATTGAGCAGCAGCCAGTCACACACCTTCCACCCAAAAATGTTGTTGGATAGTCCAGGTTTTAATAGGGAAGGAGTTCACATGCATACTAGAAACCAGACTGGAAGTAATACTGATATGGCTACACAGAGCTCAGGGGGTGCACCTGAGATACTGCAGAACCTCTAAGGTTTTTGGGAAAGAGATCATATTCACCTTCTGTCTTCCCTTCAGGAGGATGGCATCCTCCTCAACACCACACACTTAACGGATTATACTTTATTCTCTCATGTGTTCTCACTACACAGAAAAGCACAGTGAATGGGGCTGAGTAATCTTCCTCTCCATTTTGTGTCTGAGACTCTCAAGCAGAGTAGGTAGAGAATAGTTCCTGTGCTATGTTGAGTTGTGCCAGAGCACGACAGATAAGACGTCTCTATGATTTGCCCTGACCTACTGCTGCCTAACACCCCCATTCCCTCTGTGGTGGTTGGGTGAGTCTTTACAGATGGTTCAGGATGAAGCCTTTTCCCATTCCATTTCTACCAGCATTTTCCTCATATATATGTCTTGCTTCCTGGCCTTTTTTGTTTGTTTGGTTGGTTTTGGTTTTTTTTTTCGTTTGGTTTTTAAAATAATTTTTTTCCCCTATCCTCCAAAGAGACACCTGAAAAACATACCGGTTTTCAGCTGTGGAAAAAGTTATTTTCTCCTCCCCCTGTAGCTTCTAGTCTGAAAAATACATTTCTTCTCTGATTTGTAGAAGTAAATTATTCCCTTTGGGATCTTGGGCCATGCACAACTGCCTATAAAATATTTTTTCCCTTTTGCTTTGCAAAATGTATTTTCCCCATTGGGGCTCTTAAATACTGGTTCTAGGAATCAGGTAGATGCTGTCATTCAAAACTCTATTGTTTCTGGCCCAACCATAACCTCATATTTACCTCCTCTCCCCCAGCACTGCGAGGCAGTTAGAAAAGAAAGCTGTTTCACTGCCTGCAAATCTGCCAAAAGAATCATTTTCACAAGATGGAAATTGTGTAAAAGTGTAAACTAGCTCCTTTTTTAAAGGAAATAAGAACTCCATGGAAAACTGAGATATAGTAATGTTAATATAAAAAAAAAAAAGAGAGAGAGAAAAAAAAGCAGAATATTTTCACATTAACCAAAAAATCCCCCAAACCCCAACCCCCAAACCCCATTTTCTATTTTTAAACCAGCTCTTTTTCATAGGTCTTAAAAAACAACTGTGACCATTTAACCAAGCAACCTCCAAAACACTGAACCATTAATTTAGCTTCATAATTCCTGCATCAAGCCAAATAACCTGAAGATGAACTAAACTATGTCTCATAAAGAAATATTGGGTTTTTTTTAAAGGTTGCCAGGGACAAGTGGTCTACAACAGCATATGATTTGACAGTTATTTACCTGAATCATTAAAAATGAGGACCTTTATTTCCACTTTGAATTGTCTGTTCTCCATCTTCAAAGAATCATAGAATGGTTTAGGTTGGAAGGGACCTTAAAGATCACCTAGTTCCAACCCCCCTGCTATGGGCAGGGACACCCCACCAGACCAGGTTGCTCAAAGCTCCATCCAGCCTGGCCTTGAACACCTCCAGGGATGGGGCAGCCACAACTTCTCTGGACAACCTAGTCCAGTGTCTCACCACCCTCACAGTAAAGAATTTCTTCCTACTCTCTAATCCAAATCTAGCATCTTCCAGTTTAAAATTGTTTGCCCTTGTCCTATCACTACACTCCCTGATAAAAAGTCTCTCCCCGTCTTTTCTGTAGGCCCCCTTTAAGTGCTGAAAGGTGGCTATAAAGTTTCCCTGGCTATAAAGTTTTCCAGGCTGAACAACCCCAACTCTCTCAGCCTGTCCTCATAGGAGAGGTGCTACATCCCTCAGATCATCTTTGTGGCCCTCCTCTGGACTTGCTCCAACAGGTCAATGTCCTTCTTATGTTGGGGGCCCCAGAGCTGGATGCAGTACTCCATGTGGGGTCTCATGGGAGTGGAGTAGAGGGGCAGAATTACCTCCCTTGACCTGCTGGCCACACTTCTTTTGATGCAACCCAAAATGTGGCAGGCTTCTTCTCAGGGCTGCTCTCAATCCATTCTCTGCCCAGCACGTCTTTGTGTTTGGCATAGCCCCGACCCATGTGCAGGACCTTGCACTTGGACTCGTTGAACTTCATGCGGTTGGCACAGGCCCACCTCTCAAGCCTGTCCAGGTCCCTCTGGATGGCATCCCTCCCTTCCAGCATGTTGACCATACCACGCAGCTTAGTGTGGTTGGCAAACTTGCAGAGAGCACAGTCGACCCCACTGTCCATGTTGCCAACAAAGATGTTAAACTGCACTGGTCCCAGTAATGACCCTTGAGGAACACCACCTGTCACTGGTCACCACTTGGACATTGAGCCGTTGACCGCAACTCTGAGTGTGGCCATCCAGACAGTTCCTTATCCACTGAGTGATCCATCCGTCAAATCTATGTCTTTCCAATTTAGAGACATGTCATGTGAGACAGTGTCAAAAGCTTTGCACAAGTCCAGGTAGATGTCAGTTGCTCTTCACTTGTCCACCAACGCTGTAACCCTGTCGTAGAAGGCCACCAAATTTGTCAGACAGAATTTGTGCTTAGTGAAGCCATGATGGCTGTCATCAACCACCTCCTTATTTTCCATATGCCTTAGTATAGTTTCCAGGAGGATCTGCTCCATGATCTTGCTGGGCACAGAGATTAGACTAACCAGCCTGTAGTTCCCCGGGTCTTACTTTTTTCCCTTTTTAAAAATGGGGGTTACATTTCCCCTTTTCCAGTCAGCGAGAACTTCACTGGACTGCCACGACTTCTCAAATATGATGGATAGTGGCTTGGAGACTTCATTCTCCAGTTCCCTCAGGACTTGCAGATGCATCTCATCAGATCCCACGGATTTGTGCACCTTCAGGTTCCTTAGTTTTAGTGAACCTGATCATCTCCTACAGTGGACAGTTCTTCATTCTCCCAGGCCTTGCCTTTGCCTTCTACAACTCGGGCAGTGTGGCTAGAGCCCTTACCAGTAAAGACCAAAGCAGAAAAGTCATTGAGTACTTCAGCCTTGTCCACATCCTGGGTAACCAAGTTTCCCATTTCCTTTCAGAGAGGGCCCACATCTTCCCTAGTCTTCCTTTTATCACTGACCTACTTATAGAAGTTTTTCTTGTTGCCCTTGATGTCCCTGGTCAGATTTAACTCCATCTGGGCTTTAGCTTTCCTAACCTGATCCCTGGCTACTCGGACAATTTCTAATTTTCCAGTCCCTGGCTCTTGTTATACCTCTCTTTGAGATTAAATCTCTCAGATAGATTTGGAAGTTGTCTTCTCTTGTAAACCTTCTTCCTGTTTTAATATACATGACTATATCTAAAATATCACCAAAAACTGATGAAATATGATATAGCTTGAAGGCAAAACTGGACGTCTGGGTGACAATTTTTCATAGTGTATCAAGCTGAAGACAGTAATACATAAAGGTAAAAAGTTAGTGAAGAGTAAAAGTATTTGGAAAGAAACTTCTAAGCATATCCAAAAAGAGAAAGATCCCTCAAACATGTGCACACACACTCATGCCAGGGTCTCTGCTTGCTGCCCCGACTGTCCCTTGCTAGCCGGGTGCATCTCCCTATGGCATCCCAGAGGATGCTCAGCCCAAACTGGGCAGGGTAGTGGTGCAGCGGGGTAACTTCTGGCAGCACCAAACCAGATTCAAACTGCTGCCTCTCTTGTTCCAAGATCGCTCCCTACTGTTAAAAAAAAATTATGCTATGTTAATGTGCCTTTTCAGGTTGACTCGTTGGTTTTAACAGTAACTTTGAAATTACCTCCTGACTATTTAGTCCAGCTGATACTCATTTATTTACCATGATGGGTTTCGACAAACACTCTCCAGAGACTGTCGTGTGTTTTATCTGCACACACTGTGTGCTTTCACATTTTCATCTTAACAAGGGTTGTTGTTCAGGCCATTTGCCAAGGATGTTTGGTTGCAGGGGGTGAGCAGGCATCTGCATGTGGCCAAGTGTCATCTGCAGCTTGGCTAATCACAGGTGGTCTATGTGCCTTCAGCCATGTAAAAATACAGTTACAGTAGACATTAGACTGTCTGTATAAAGAATGCTGATAAGAAGTCAAAGGTTACAAGTTAGGACAGGAGTACAGTTAGGACAGGATTTGGCTTCCCTCATCAGATGTCATGAAGTTAGCTGTTTGGGTCTATGCAAGAGACATTTTATAGTTAATGGAGAGGAATCAGCGTTACTGGAAGCTGATTCATCTCCTTTCTCTTAGATAATCATTTTAGGATGGGAAATATTTCTTTCCCTTGACTCTGAAAAAAACCTATAATGACTTGCTTTGATTTTGACCCAAAACTGTTAAATGTCTCAATTACAGAAGGGTACTACAAACTTGTGAGCAAAGGTATTTAGAACTGTCTCCTGTTTGGTTCTTTTTCATCACTTACTGTGTTAGCATTCCTTTTTTTAGGAATTTTCATGTTTTCTAGATATTTTGAAAGAAATACACTCAAAAGCGCCAAATTAGAAGGATTAGTAAGTTTAATCATGAATTAGGAATGTCCTTGGGAAGAAAATTTATCAAGGGAAAAAGGAAAGATGCAATATAGTAGGTAAGAATCCTGTGGTTGTTGAACTGAAAAAGGGAGTCAAGTTTTTGCTGGGAATAGCAGAGGCTGTCTCTGATGTGAGCTTCACCATAGGTTAGAACTTGGAGAACGGGTCACAGCACTTCCTCATTATCAGTTATAGATTTGCAGTGTATACTGACTTCTTCTCATTTTTCAAGGAAATTTTCCAATCTCTAATAAAAAGGTGACTCCTTAAATCTATGTAATGCCTAAGCATTCACATTGCTTTCCATCAGGTATTTTGCATACAATCAATGTTTAGAACTACTTTGAAATACGTTTTGCACACCACATACAGTTTGCTTTGGAACAGCCAACAAAGAAAAAATAGCTCCTTGAGCACACACACACAGCCGCACATGCACAGAAAAACAAAGAGAGACTTGTTATAAGGCAGAGGGCCCATACTTTTGATACAATCATCAGCCTGGCTTTACGCTTACATCAGAGCAAGACAACAAAAGATAAGGGGATCATAACAGTACACTAATCTGATCTTACTCTGGCTCTTTCTCTGCAAAAAAGAGACCGTTTCATAACATCTGAGAGGCACGTTTTTTCATATCTATCTAAGCACTCTTTATCCCAAGCCATGTGGTTCAATTCTGGCTTGAGATGAGAAGTCAGCCAAACAGGGGACAGTAACATATAAGGGATTCAGACTCAGGAGAACAGCCTGCTTCAACTCTAATTGCAAGACACACACACAAAGAGTTTGGGATGGCTTGAGTACCACACTGCCATCAAATGCTGTCTGCAATGCATTTTTTTTTCTTTTTTTTCTGTCCCTGGATTATAGAAGTGTTCTTTACAAGTTATCTGAAACATAATCCTTGCTTCCCCATTTATTCAGAGTAAAGAGCCTCAAACCAAATCATAACAAAACAAAACATCCCGTTTTCACTGGTTGTATGAGACATTTAGAGACTTGGAAAAGTGTCTGATCCTACTTTATAGCAAAGCACTGCAAATCAGCAGACCAAAACAGAGCCCACTCTGAACAGGCAGAGAAATTTACAGGCGTTTGCCTTGGGGGATGGATGGGAAGGGTCCTACCACCCCATCCACCTCTTCCAGAAAGGTGAAGAGGAGATGGGCTATCCAAACAGAGGTCCCTCCCCTGGAGTGACTGAAGGGTACAGACATTTAATCTGAAGTTCTTACCCGTGTGGAGCTACCCCACCCCCCAAGAAGTGCAGAGTCTTCACTTGAATTATTGGTTATTTATTGTCTTGGACATCCATCTCTGGATGACACCTACCCTTCCCCCAAATCAATAAAATCAAAATCAAACAGTCTACTGTGTATGGTGGACTGCAATTCTACCTTAGCTTGACTTAGTTTACAGACTATTGTAGCTGTTTTACAACAGGTGAACATGGGAACTGCATTCTGAGAGGGTCAGCTTCTCCCTCAGACAGAATTATTTTCTCTGTAGACTGAGACTATTGAATCAACCGTTCCTACTGTTTTTTTAGCAGTATGTACCACATGATGGCATCCTCAGTAACAGATTTGGGTAGGGAGTAAGGTTCATTCTTCTCCCTCCTAGCCACCAGGCAGGCCATGTAGGGGCAAAACCCATGTGTTTTGCTGAGCAATCACTACTGCAGAAAGATATGAGCTTTCATGTAAAGAGAGGGGACTGAAAGAGCTAAAAGCCCCATATGCTGCATATGCTTCAGGTATGGCTTTATAACAGACTATTAGCAGCTTTGAGAAAAAAAGATTATAAACACTTGGTTTAATTCTTATAATGGAGGCTGAGATTTTTTGCCACCTTCAGAAAAGCATCATTCTCTTCAGAAAGGATGAATTTGTTTCTTCTTAAACTGCCTAATGAGATGAACGAATATCACACAACAATAATTTCTTCTAATTATAGGAAGTCGAGAATAAATTAGAGCAGAGAAATATCTATTTCTCTTTTTTGTACAGCAGCATTTTCAGTGTTCATCAACATTGCCCCTAAGGCAGAAACAGAGTCATGCATGATCAATTTATCTTACAAGTCCTCCAAAATAGTTCCCTGTCTCCATTTAGCACTGTCAAGGTTTGTTCTAATCTGCCATTTCAGACAAGACTTAGAGCTTCCACACTTTGATTCTTTGGATGAATGAGGATTAAAGTTTTCATTGCTTGTTTGTAATGAGGCAAGTTGTAGCTCTAATTATGTAACCAATTTGCTGCAGTTAACTCTTGAAAAGAACATCCAATGTCCAGTCAGAGGTTCATTTTTTGTTGATGAGGTCTGTAGTCAATGCAGACAGTATAAGTTGAAAGTCAATGGGATCTGGGTGCCTAAAACTGACATGGCTTTGAAAAATCCAATGATAATCATTGAACGACTGTAAAAATAGACAGCGATAACAGTGACTGCTTAAGGCTAATGTAAGGAAATCCAAATCTCTCTGTGTGTTTTTCTTTGCGTTAATGCTGTTCTGAGATCAGAGGGATTTCATTAAAAGACCCAAGCTAGTTAAGATCTAGCCTCCAAGTAATGCATCAATCAATTTTAAGGGAAAGGAGACCTTTCTGATCACCTGCATTACATAGGCGGAAGAAATACACACTTCACTTTTTATTAGAACCAATAACTTATACCAAATTCATAATTTCTAGGAAGCTACCTTGTCTTCTTCAAAGGACTCCTAAATATGGAAAGTTCATTGGTAAATTGCCCCAGTTTTTTTGTTCTCTTATTATTAAAAATGAGAAACTTACTTGTCATTGATTGTTGCTTGCTTCAGAGTCCAGACTGGCATTTTCTTGTGTCTTTAATGATACAGCATTAAATGGACATGCACATTTCTGGATGTCTTCTTATGCCAGTATTCTTAGGTCCAGATCCGATTGTTTCTCTACTTTCTCTTTTACTAAATAAATTTAGACTGTTGGGTTGGTTTGGTTTTTTTTTTTTCAGATTCTCATTATACCTGTATTTTTTCAGGTTCTGGGGGAGAATTTTGGACAGAAGACAGCTGGTGGGTGTTGGTACTTCTTCAAATTGATATTGCTATCTCCATATACTAGCCATGACCCTTTTGGAAATCACTATTCTTTCAAGGTGTGGTCCCACGGTTCACAGATGCAGTCCTCATTTTTCAGTCCCAGGTGGACTATGCTTTGCTGTAATACAGTACAGGTTGTTTGACCACAGCAGACCTATAACATTATTGACTCAGTGCTGATCGCTGAATGTTATTGTTAGTCAATCCTCAGCTCTTTATATTATCAACAAAGCTTTCTGCAATGATACTTTCTTCCAGTTCATTGACAAAAACTATCTGTGAAGAATGTGTTAAAAGCACTGTAAATAATTTGTGATATCTCACTTAGTGTGCCAGGCATATACGTGTGTTTTTCTGTATCTGTGAGTACTTTCTAAATATACATTATTTTGCTGTTGCTGTTTGAGTTTAGATGTGCAGAATCAAGTGCTTTGTTAAAGTACTGTGCAATGTGTAATGGGGTTGTTGTCTTGTGGAAAAAAGACAACAGGAAAGTTAGGTTTGCTGCCAGTTAAGAGACACTCTTCTTTAATTCAAGTGGTTGAATGGTGGGAAATTTTCCAATGCTGCAAGTGAAAGGCTTTTGGAGCATCCTTGGGACATCCTTGAGAGTACAGGAAAAGAATAAAAGATTTCAGAGACCAGTGCAATTGCTTACATTGTTTCTGCTTTTTGGCAGCTTAACACTGCAAACATGAAAGCCACTCTTGCATCTTTACAGAGTTCCAGTGTGCTTCAGAAATTCTTCCCTGAGACAGCCAAAGTAAATACACAAATATATTCTAGCCCAAAATAAAACCCACACTTTCACATTGGAGTTATTTCTTTTCTTCTCGTTGAGGTTTCATAGACAACTCTTTTACTGACAGGAAGAGTTTGGCCCTTTGAATTGAAAGAGTTGTGACTCACATTTTAAGATCCAGAGCCTCTTCACTCTTGCCTTTGACATGCTGTGGGGCACAACAACAGGTACATACGAGAAATTTATTCCCTCAAAAAAATAATAAAAAAAGGAAGCATGAGAGATTTGGAGTACAGCTTATTCTGGAAGAGTTTGGCAACTTTGCCTATGGGATTGTAATCAGAATGTAAATTTTCTAGCAGGGATCATAGAAAAAAAAAAAAGGATAAAATATTTCCATGTTAGGCACTCATTTGAGCACACTTGATAGGGGATCAGAAGAACCAAGCCAAAAAGATAGGAGCCTGAAGTTCCCTTTGAAGAAAATATAGGCACCTACATTTAGCAAAGTGAGTCATGCGATCCCTCACTGCAGCTCTTGGAGTGGCCCAGTGGCAGTTTCTTCCTCAGATTTCTGGGATTCAGAAAAAAAAGGCATCCTTATGCTATTTTTTCCTGTGCTCATTGGACTACCCTGAATTCAGCTGAGGTTGTGGATGTGGTGTTACACTGTGCCTTGTTATAATACACTAATTGTTCATGCAGTCTTCAGTGGAGTGGGAATCTCAAGATTCAAATGTTTGGTTCTAGATTATTTCTAATGTTTACTGAGGAAATGTTTAAATACCTTTGAGAATATAAAAGCTGTCATTATGTCAGCCTTCTCTTATAATATTCTGATTTTGGTATCTTGCCTGCAAAGTATCCTTTCTCCTATTAGACAGGCAGAGTGGCTTTCTCTCAGCATTTGCCACAATAACACCACTCTCCTGGACTTTGGAAATGGAGGGTTCAGATGGTCTCCAACATCCAAGTCTCCCGCTTCCTGCACAGCTGTTTCTTACCCATAAGCCCCAATGACAGAGCAAAAGCAGTTTCCTTGTGAATTTTGTCCCCAGCTCCTTTTGAGAGAACAGTAGGGTCAAGCTATGTTTCACAGAGGTGCCTTGTGGCAGCCTCCACGTTTATGTTCAAGGTAGAGAAAGGATTTCAGACATCCTTTTGCTTGACAGTCCCTAGTGTTGCCAGCTCTGAGCTGCGGTTTGTTGTGTCTCTCAGTCTAGGAGCTCAAGCCCCCATCATGCATAGAAAACAGACTTGCCTCAGCACAGCCAGCTCTACCACAAGACAACTTTTAGGCCTGGGACAGCAAAGAGCTCCATTTGCTGGATCTGGACCATGCCTCTTAAATGTCCAGAAAACAAACAGTGGTTTGAGGTGTTGGGGCGTGTCCAGAGAAGGGCAATGAAGCTGGTGAGGGGTCTGGAGGACAAGTCCTGTGAAGAACAACTGAAGTAACTGGGGTTGTTCAGCCTGGAGAAGAGGAGGCTGAGGGGAGACCTTATCTCCAGTACCTAAAGGGGGCCTACAGGAGAGCTGGGGAAGGACTTTTTACTAGGGCATGTAGTGATAGCACGACAGCGAATGGCTATAAACTGGAAGAGGGCAGGTTTAGATTAAGCATTAGGAAGAAGTTTTTCACTTTAAGGGTGGTAAGGCACTGGCACAGGTTGCCCAGAGAGGTTGTTGAGGCGCCATCCCTGGAGGTGTTCAAGGCCAGGCTGGACGTGGTCTTGGGCAACCTGGTCTAGTGGGAGGGGTCCCTGCCCATGGCAGGGGGGGTGGAACTCAATGATCTTCAAGATCCTTTCCAACCTAAACCATTCTATGATTCTATGATTCTATGATCACCCTGTACAACTACCTGAAAGGAGGTTGCAGAGAAGTGGGGGCTGCCCTATTCTCCCTGGTGACAAGTGATAGGACGAGAGGAAATGGGTTCAAGTTATGTCAGACGAGGTTTAGCTTAGATATTAAGAAAAATTCCTTCACTGAAAGGGTTATTAAACATTGGAACAGGCTGCCCAGGGAGGTGGTGGATTTGCCATCCCTGGAGGTCTTTAAAAAAAAGGGTAGATGTGGTACTTCGGGGCATGTTTTAGAGGTGGTTTTGTCAGGGTAGGTTAGTGGTTGGACTTGATGATCTTAAAGGTCTCTTCCAACCTCAGTAATTCTATGATTCTGTGAATCTCTGGACATCATTGACTGTTGCAAAAAGTAAGCCTGAAAACGAGGCATATAGTTGGCCCAAACTCACTGCTGGCATTTGTGAGTACAACTTCTCATGCCTGTTGATACCAGCAGTGTATTCATCCTGCTCTGTGCAGGGACCACATTGATTAGCATTTACAACAGAGTGAAGACCTTTTCAGCTCTCCCCCAATGACTCCCTTGATTTTGAAGCTGCTGTAAAGTCTATTGCTATGTCGTGTTCCCAGATCCTGTATTTTATTTACTGGTACTGAATGGTTGTCTATGTCAGCTCAAGTTACAAAAACAAGTGGGATCTTTTCTGGCAGATTTTCAGGATACAGTTTCTGATGGATGCAAAGTGCTAAAACACAAAGAGCATATGAAATGGTGAATGTGAAATGTGAATTCTGACTATTTCTTTATAAGGAATGGTTTTCTCCCCATAGAAACCTTGCCATGCAAAACAGTGAATAACAAGTAAGATCCACATTACCGCATGCATAATAAAGCACTGATCACCTGCGGCACTGGCAGGCTGCAATGGTGAGCAAGCCGTGCAGCAGGGCAGTGCTTTCAGAGTTGTTAGCAGAAAACAAGAAATAATGATGATTATTTATTTGTCATCAGTTCTCTCCTTTATGGATGCTGGTCACTGGGAGAATATCCACTAGCTGGCTGTCGTGAGCCTGATACGTTTCACCCAAAGCTTTTTCAGATACCATTACAGTCTGTGTTGTCTTGGCTGCTAATATTCCTCTTGAGCAGAGTTTCTGTTGTATTATTTGTCCCACTGTTGAAGTGAGTTACCTGCTACGGCATTACTACTCAAGACCAATAGGGTAATGGTTGTGGATGCCCTGTCACTGGAAGTGTTCAAGATCAGATTGGACAGGGCTTTGAGTAACCTGATCTAGTGAAAGATGTCCTTGCCCATGGCAGGGGGAGTAGACTAGATGATATTTAAAGGGTCCTTTCCAGCCCAAAACATTGTATGATTCTATGACTCTTTGATAGGTCTGCAAGTCAAGAGAGGACTCATGAGTGTGCTATTTCCTGTCATTGGTAGATATTGCTGCTTATAGCCTGTCTGCATTGGCTGTAGCTGAAGTTCAAATAATTCATGCTGTGTTCTGGAAGAATGGAGATCAGTTTTTGCCAGTTGGATGTGATCTTACCAAGATGTACTTGTCCCACCCCTCTTGCTAGTGTAGAACATGCGAAGTTTTGACCCCGTCTTGTAGGGCCTGGATTTGCTTCTGCGTTTGTGGATTGGATAGTACACCTCAGTTATGTCTCTTCCCCCACTGGAAGGCTCCACACTTTATGTTGCTTAAGGTTTTTGTGAAATTTTGTGTAATCTATGATGGGTGGGTCTGATCTTGTTACCAGGCTCTGAACAGCACTGAAATGAAAATGTAGATATACCAAAAGACCAACTAGAGCTTATGTGCACTTTTGGAAGTGGAAGATGAACAAGGCTAAATATCCTTTCTGAAAATGTACCTCGTTTGTAATAGTATATCTGTGATGAATTTTCAAGAGTTACAGTGGAATTGGAAAGCAATGGCTGCTATCAGTCCACAAACACATCTAAAACCTAGAAATGTTGACAGGGAATACATTGCTTTTAACCACTGCCTTTTGGCAGCAGATCAGATTAAATATGTGAGCCACCCAAATTACACACTTTCCTAGGTGGGCATTAGCAGAACCATCTGGCAATTAGAAGTCTCCGGGGCAGTCAATCCAACTTTGAGATGGATTAACTTGGAACTTTCAAATGCTATCATTGCTTTTTGATAGTGAGAGAGTTTTTTGGCCCTTGTGAGTCAGCCAGGCATTTGATCGGGGATAGAAAGAATTATTCAGTTATTTATCTTCAGCCTCTTTCAGCTTTCCATAAGGTCAGTCTAAATCATCTGTCTTCGAGATACATAGAGCAAGTGTATATGCATGGCTCAAATCCAGCCAATTTTTAGGATGAATAAGTTGGTTGAGCACGCAGAGAAGATCTGTAACAATCTTGGAGCTTTATGTGGTGTGGCAGACTGTGGGTAATTTTGGACAGAGAGTACCCAGTGTTGTTAATTCACAGAAACACTTTAGCTTTTGCTGTATTTCAGCAGTGACAAAAGCTCCCACAGCCTCACCATAGGCCCTCTTGATAACAACTGACAAAATCTGTATCTTCCAAATACATTATATCATTAGATGAAGTGGACAAAAACAAAACAAGTATGTTTATGACTTAGCCTGAGGAGATAATTAACTTCTGAGTGCTGAGATCCTTGATTGCATTCCTAGCATGATCTTAATTGGAAGTCTGAACTTGTAAAAGGTTGTAGTGTTTGGAGGATATCTGAAATGGTTCGCTGAGAAATTGTTTGTTCATAAATTTTAAAGGTAATCCAGACAAATACCTTTTCCTTTGCCTTTGTTGTAATTGTTGTGGTTGATGATGATGATAAAAATAATCTATTACAGCAGCAGCAAGGGCACCAGACTATGCAAAGAAAACATGTCTCAAAATGTATTAAGCCACTTCAGGGAATTTCAAAAGAAATAATAAGTTTTATAAAAAGGGCTGAATACATACCAGATGATATTACTTTGAAACCTGTATTTCTGCTTCAGAGTGTGGTATAGCACTTTTCTCTGCTGAAACTACTGACCCCTTGTGTGTCTTCAGCTAGAATTTTCATGATCTAAGTATTTCACATGGAACTATGTTATGTTGTGCATGTAGTACAGTAGGTTGCTAGCGTAAGATGAAAATGCAATTCTGTTCTGCTGATTTATCCTGCTGTTAGATGTGGGAGGCCCTGGACAGAGACGAAGTTAGCTCAAAAAACTGAAATGCTGACTTTATGGTTGGGCAATTACATTTTTGATATTTTAGAACCAGCTGTAAGTCTTTCTGTTGGCCTGCTGGACTAGCTGAATCCTATTAGGTACTGGCATTGACAAAAGGTCTACATGGCACAATGTATTTCCATGCAGGGACAATAAAGCTACGAGCTAGTAAAGATACCAACAGTAAAGCTGCTATGACATGGTGCTCCAGTCACAGAAGGACTAATTAGCTCTGCTGAGACACAGACTGTAATGGCCTGGGATGACCCAGCACTGCTTCCCATACATGCACTAGGCTGTATGTTGCGCTTTGTGGATATATCCTCAGAAGGCTGAAAGATGTATTAAAGGGCAGATTGATGAGGAGAAATAACAAGCCGTGTCTTCAAGATAACTGCAATAGCAACAAAAGCTCCAGGGAAAAAAAGATCATACAGAAACACTGTAGTTATGCTGTTTTTCTGAGGCCAGCGAAATCTCTGCCCTTTACCTGTCCCAGTTATAGGCACTCGGCTACCAGGTGCAGATGTCCCAGCTCTCTGTATGATCAGGGCCTTGGGATGGTTGGTAAGGGTATCTGGAGCACAGGTTATTTTTTCCTCTCTTCTCGCAGTTGTGGGCAGTGACACTGAAAAAAAACAGACGGCCCCATGTATTAATACATGGCTCCACGGCTGGTGTCACCGACGCAATTTTGGGTTTTTTAGTGGGATTGCCTACACGGCACCAGGCTTGCTGGCTTCAGGTTTCACCTGGGATTCACCTTTCTCAAAAAGGGAAGAAAGTCTTTGCTAACAAGATAGCAGAGCTTATTGACAGAGCTTTAAACTAGGCTTGAAGGGGGGAGTAGAGTAATATCAGGCTTGCCTGTGACGAGCTGTGGGTTGACATGCCAAGGTTAGAGGGACGAGGTGCCAGCAAGGGCCCTCAGCTTGTTGCTCTGAGACGTGTTGACTACACTGCAGCACACATGAAGTCTTAGAGAGATGAGCCAGGGGCTCCTGAGGTAATAGGACCCAACAGGGAAACATATAGGACCCAACAGGGAAACACTGGGGAAATACCTCAAAGGAATTAAGAGATGTTGCTCTAAGAAGGTGATATGGCTGACAGCTGAGCTGAATTGCCTCTAGACCAATGCATCGGCAACAAACAGGAGGACTTGGAAGCCACCATGCTGCCAGAAAGCTATGACCTCGTTGCCATAACTGAAACTTGGTGGGATGAATCCCATGACTGGAGTGCAGCTATCGATGTCTACAGGCAGTTCAGAAAGGATATGTGAGGAAGAAGGGGCAGTAGGCTAGCCCTGTATGTTATGGAGTGTTTTCTTTGTCTAGAGCTTAATGATGGTGATGAGAGGGTTGAGTGTTTATGGGTAAGAATCAGGGGCAAGGCCAACAAGGCAGATATCATGGTGGGAATCTGTTATAAAACCACCCAAGCAGGATGAAGAGGCAGACAAATTATTCTATAAGCAGCTGGGAGAAATCTCACAATCACTACCACTTGTTCTCATAGGGGATTTAATTTACTGTATGTCTGCTGGAAATACAAAGCAGACAGGAAACAGTCTAGGAAGTTCCTGGAGCGTGTGAAAGATAACTTCCTGACACACCTGGTGAGTGAGCCAACTAGAGAAGGTGCCCTGATAGACCTGTTGTTTGTGAACAGAGAAGAACTTGTGGGTGATGTGATGGTTGGAGGTTATCTTGGGCATAGTGACCACAATTTTTTCGATACTTGGAGAAGTAAGAAGGGGGGTTAGTAGAACTGCCACCTTGGACTTCCAGAGAGCAGACTTTGGCCTGTTTAGGAGCCTGGTTGACAAAGTTCTTTGGGAAGCAGTACTGAAGGGCAAAGAAGTCCAGGAAAGCTGGACATTCCTCAAGAAGGAAATCTTTAAGGCACAGGAGCAAGTTGTCCCCAAGTGCCAAAAGATGAGCTGGTGGGGAAGACGACTGTCCTGGCTGAAGCAAGAGCTTGGTCAGGAACTCAGGGTAAAAGAGAGTTTATGACCCTTGGAAGAAGGTGCAGGCCATTCTGGAGAACTACAAGGATGTCGTGAGGTTATGCAAGGAGAAAATTAGAAGGGCCAAAGCCCAACTAGAACTTAATCTGGCTACTGTTGTAAAAGACAACAAAAGATATTACTATAAATACATTGGCAACAAAAGGAGGACTAAGGAGAATCTCCATCCTTTATTGGATATGTGTGGGGGAAACACAATGACAAAGAATGCGGAAAAGGCTGAGGTACTTAATGCCTTCTTTGCCTCAGTCTTTAATAGTAAGACGAGTTGTTGTCTACGTACCCAGCCCCCTGAGCTGGAAGACAGGGACGGGGAACAGAATGAAGCCCTCATAGTCCCAGGGGGAATGGTTAGCAACCTGCTACACCACTTAGACACACACAAGTCTATGGGGCCAGATGGGATCCACCTGAGGGTGCTGAGGGAGTTGGCAGAAGTGCTCACCAAACCACTTTCCACAGCAGCCCTGGCTAACCAGGAAGGTCCCAGTTGAGTGGAAGTTAGCAAATATGGTGCCCATCTACAAGAAGGACCAGAAGGAGAATCCAGGGAACTACAGGCCTCTCAGTCTGACCTGGGAAAGGTTATGGAACAGATCACCTTGAGTGCCATCTGCAGAATGTACAAGACAACCAGGTGATCAGGCCAAGTCAGCATGGCTTTATGAAAGGCAGGTCCTGCTTGACAAACCTTATCTTCTGTGACAAGGTGACTCACTTAGTGAATGAGGAAAAGGCTGTGGATGTTGTCTACTTGGACTTTAGTAAAGCTTTTGATACCATCTCCCACAGCATTCTCCAGGAGAAAGTGGCTGCTTAAGGCTTGGATGGGCATACTCTTTGCTGGGTAAAATACTGGCCAGATGGCTGGGCCCAAAGAGTGGTCATGAATGGAGCCAAATCCACCTGGAAACTGGTCACAAATGGTGATCCCCAGTACTGGGGCTGGTTCTCTTTAATATCTTTATCAATAATCTGGATGAGGGGATCGAGCGCACTCTCAGTAAGTTTGCAGAAGACACCAAGTTGGGCAGGAGTGTTGAACTCCTTGAGGGTAGGATGGCTCTACAGAGGGATCTGGACAGGCTGGATTGATGGGCTGAGGCCAAACAGGACATGGGGATGTTGGTTGACAGACAGCTGAATATGAGCCAGCAGTGTGCCCAGGTGGCCAAGAAGGCCAATAACATCCTAGCTCATATCAGAAATAGTGTGGCAAGCAGGACTAAGGAAGTGATTGTCCTGCTCTACTCAGCAATGGCGAGGCCCCACATCAAATACTGTGTTCAGTTTTGGGCCCTTCTCTGGAGTGTATCCAGAGAAGAGCAATGAAGCCAGTGAGGGGTCTGGAGGACAAGTCTTATAAGGAGAGACTGAGGGAACTGGGGTTGTTTAGCCTGGAGAAGAGGAGGCTGAGGGGAGGCCTTAACACTCTCTACAGCTACCTGAAAGGAGGTTGTAGTGGGGTGGGAGTCAGTCTCTTCTCCCAAGTGACAAGTAATAGGACAAGAGGAAATGACCTCAAGTTGTGCCAGGGGAGGTTTAGGATGGTTATTAGGAAAAATTCCTTCACTGAAAAGGTTATGAAGCATTGGAACAGGCTGGCTAGGGAAGTGGTGAAATCAACATCCCCAGAGTTATTTAAAAGACATGTAGATGTGGTGCTGAGGGACATGGTTTAGCAGTGGACTTGGCAGTGCTAGGTTAAAGGTTGAACTCGATGATCTGAAAGGTCTTTTCCAACCTAAATGATTCTATGATTCTATCAGAGAAGGCCACAAAGTGCATCCTTCATTCTGTCCAAGGACAAATCCATAGAGTATCAGAGATCATGTTTATCTTACCTAAATTCAGTCATTGAAAAGTTGGGAATGGGTGAAGACAGTCCCAGGTGCCCTCTAAAGTCAGTGTTGAACAATGGAATGCAGGTGATTTAACATGTTTAATTTAAATTAGACAGGGGAGACCTTATTGTGGCCTTTCAATACTTAAAGGGGGCTTATAAGAACAATGGGGACAAACTTTTTAGAAGGGCTTGTAGCAATACGATGAGGGGTAACTGTTTTAAACTAAAAGAAGGCACATTCAGACTAGATATAAGGAGGAAATTTTTAATGTTGAGGTTGGTGAAACACTGGCCCAGATTGCCCAGAGAGGTGGTAGATACGCCATCCCTGGAAACATTCAAGGTCAGGTTGGATGGGGCTCTGAGCAACCTGATCTAGTTGAAGATGTCCCTGTTCATTGCAGCGGGGTTGGACTAGATGACCTTTAAAGGTCCCTTCCAACCCAAACCATTCTAAGATTCTATGATTCTATGAATCTAAATGTATAAGATGCAGAATATAAATACATATGTAAAAGCATTGTTGAATATATGCAGAGACCTCATGACAATCTTAGGCTAGAAAACTGACTTTGTAAGTTTTGGTGAGATTAATGAAACACAATGAGACAAAGTTATGTGATAATTCCTTGTGGTCCTCGAGGGAGAATGGCACCAGAATATTGGGCAAGCATCGCACTACCTGTGCCCAGGTACCTGCGTCATCAAGCCCAACACTTGACACAACAGTCTGCTGTAAATGTGCCTGCTCCTGTTACCTTGCAGAAATCATACAGAAAGAGAAACATAACATGGAGCTTTCAGATGAAGCAAATTAGCACCAGTGATAGACAATGAACTGGAAAGATGGAAACTATTGGAGTAGAAAATATACTACGGATCTCTCCGGAGAGCAAAGATGCTGTGAGTGTTAGGAAACTAATGTATTTTTTTGTGGAAGTCTTCAAAAAGAAAAACTTGTGCATCTCTCTGAATGGAGCAAGTACTTATCGTCTCAAGGATGTGGTACAAGGCAGAGCCCCAAAAGACAGATAAATGAGAAGGGACACAGTGGTAGACATGAGATGGATTAGCCTAAGAATAATTAACAAGCTGTAGTATCAATAAACAGAAAAAATCATCCATGATTTGTGATGTGGTCCATTCAGCATGTCCAAATGGTTGTTTAGCTGTTATCCAGAAAACAAAGAAATTAAAGAGCCTGGGACATATGCAGAATAGAATAGTGGGATAAATAAACTAACTTTCAGGGAAGAACTGAAGAAATTATTTTATAGGAAAAAACCCACAAATAAAATTAAATCAAAGATACAGAAAGTACCCTCTGCCCTGCAAACATAGGAGATGCAGAGAATAGTAGACGTAAAATGTTACGGAACTGTGCATTCAGAGCTGTAATAGGAGTGGTGTGAGAAACGTACTTTGAGAAGCATCTCAAATGAATATACAAGCCTAACATTCCCTTGCTGCTGCTGCTGCTCAGGCTGATGGAAAATGCTGTTGGCTGGAGAACACCTCAGGGAAGGCAAAGAGGTGGAGAGACAAGATGACCGAGTGGTGGTGGAGCTTTGGGTGCTAAAATATCTCATTCAGGCACTGCTTTCATCTTCTTAATCTAATCATTTGCCCTGCAGGCTATGTGTATGCATGTTATCTGTATGTTATACAAGCTGTAATGTATATATTCCTATTTACTGCACGCCTGTCTTACTCTGTGGTAAATCTTTTAAAGTTATTTATGGTAAGAAAAAGGTTTCAGATTTCAAAAACCTCTGAGAACCAAGCCACTAAAGCAATATTTTTTGATGAGATCTTCTATCATCCTCCTCAGAAACACATGATAAGGGAAATGGTAGAAGAAAATTCACTTCATTCCAAATCCTCTCAACAACTGGACTGGGAGCAATGGGGACAGACTTGGTGTCCTGGTTCGAGTGACACAGGACTAATTTCTCTTATAATACTTGGGAAGACTGCACTTTTAGAAGACTCCAGTGTATGAATTTGTGAAAATATTTACTTTATAGACAGCTATGGTATGTGGGTTTCAAGGTTTTTGTGTTTTCGAGCTTGCCAGATGTGGGGATGAGGAGGAGTGAGACCTGAGCACTTGACCCAAACTGGCCAACAGGATTATTTCATACCAGCAATGTCACATTCACTATAAATTAGAAAGTTTGCTGATAAGTTCACTCTCTCTCCCTTGACGGCTGTGATGCTGAGAACTTCTTGCCCCAGTGCTGGACCCCTGAGCCCTTCCCTTCCTCCTGAAGCCATAGCACTCTCAGTGTCTGGCATTTAGTGTCCACTGCGGGGAGTGCACGGCTTCCTACTGATTAAATAGGCTGAGTATAATCTTTGCATATTCTGTATTGGTATCAGGATCAGTATTTGTTCTTCAGTGCTATTAATGTTAGTTACCTAATCTTATTCTATTAAATCTGTTTATACTTCAACTCCCAGGTTTCCTTGTTTTTTCCTGATTCCCCTTCCCAGGTGGGGAGGGGTCATTGGGTGATAGAATGATTGTCTAAACGACAATAAATTGTTATGGGTTTCTCAGACCATAGCACTTGGATTAGCTGTGGTTGGGGGTTAGCATCTTTTAGATGAGTTTCTTTCCCACAGGGCTTGTAGCTGTGAAAGGAACAGAAATTTTACCCTGTTTATGTTTAAGATATTGCCCAAAAATTGCAAGGGCAACCGTTTTAGTGCCTTCTTTCTTCCAGAGTGGCATTTCATGGGTGAGTAGACACTTATACTGCCCTATGCTTATTCGCTTTAATATCCCTGTTAGTTTCTCATGAAGTTATTGTTACTCACAATTTTCAAAGAAAATGCCGAGTAGAAAACCTTCCGTATGTCCAAAGTTTGGCCTTGATTCCTAGCATTTTAAAGTTGTGTGCTGCTGTTGAATTTTGGATTATTCTAGCTGAGAATTTGGCTCATGGTTTCTACAATTATTTACCTTTTCTATGTATTTCTCCAGATCACACCTCTCTGTTAAATTCAAGGGCACAACCTAGATTTAAATTAAATAGCTTTGTTTCCAGTGATGATTTTGGGGCTTATTAAATTCATGTTTTGTTGCATTGGATAGCTTTTATACAATTTTCCTGGAGGAAGTTAAAAATAGCTGTCTGCTCCTTAGGGTTTAAGGGGCTGCTTTTGCCTATGCTGTTAGCTTGGCTTGTTGTATTTCTTAAACACGATAACAAAAAAAAATAAATAGAAAAGGGAAAGTTTGGCCTCTCTCTCCCCTGTACCTTTTTTTTTTGTAATTGAACATGAAATAAGAGCAAGTCAAATTGGCAGATAGCATTGTGTTCTGGGTGGTGCAAAGTGCCAGAAACTGTGTTTTGCCTGCACACAATTTGTTCTTTAATAGTCCTTTTTATTTTTCACTCATAACAACAAAAGTGAACTATTAAAAATCAAATGTTGAGATGAATGAAACTAAACAAAAACATGCCGAAGGCGACAAGCAGGGTTTAACACTCTGTAACTTTTATCTCTCTAGTGTTTCTCTTTGATGGCTGACATGGCAAAAGAATTCGCACAACGCTTCTGAATCCTGATCACTTTGCTAATAACTGCAAGAGCACCACTGTGCATCATTTCTACCCTTGAATCCCTCTAGACACGATTCCTTGCTTACCCAGTTGATATTCACATGGCACTGCTCATCATCAAAGATTTAAAAAGAAAATGAGGAAACGCCTATGGATTCAGCAGATAATTTGGGTACGTTATTCTTATAGACTCATAGACTCATAGAATGGTTTGGCTTGGAAGGGACCTTAAAGATCATTATTATTATTACTTCATTGTTCATCAGTGGTGACATGGGAAACCGATCAAGGGTTAACATTCTGTCCTAAGATGTGGCAGATAGATCTTCAGTGGTCTATAGTAACATGTAAATTAATGGAACTGGAATGGTTTAATCCATACAGATTCTATACTTATGACAAACCCCAAACAGCCAGGTGAGGTGTGGACAAGTAAATGGAAAATTGAGCATGTTTGTATAGCCATTAGTATAGTCTTTGCTCCACAGGCTCCCTAGCCACTATTAGTCCAATACATTGCAGGGGCTTACAGAGCAATAGTGAAGTCAGGACTCAAGAGATTTCAGATGTGCTGGTAATATTCTCAAAGGTTTTGTCAGTTTTCTCTCTGTGGGGAAAAGTTGTTTTGTGAAGGCACTGAGCTGAAGCTCACAAGAATTACACGTCGTTCCTAGTTCATCATGGTCTTTGACCTTGGGGAGTAAGCTGTTTTCCTCATGTGAAAATAGGAATGCTAATAAGCCTTTACCTGCCCTGTAGGTTTAGGCAATACGAGCTCTTCGGGCCATGGCATCCCTGCATCTGTGTACCAACAGAAAGGCATATGCATCTAACAGCAATCTTCATTGGCTGCTATAACACAAACCATCACCAGGAAACGAAAATCACAGACAATCAAAATACAGTTAAAAGTGTTTTTTTTCTACCACTTCTGTCTGGTCAGTACAACAAAAGCAGAGTGTTTTGCTCAGTGTCTGGACTTCTTTTGTAAAAATAGAAGTGAAATAAAGGCCAAAGGTGAAAGGGATTTACAAATATGAGGTGAGCTGATGTTTTCAGGCTTCTAAGAAATCAGTTGCTTTCTGGTTTTGTCAAGTGCTAATGATTACAAGGGAAATAATGTGCAGCTTTGAAGGCCTCTGTTAGAGCCTTCAGAGTTTTGTATATAGAGAAAATGAGATTTTACTGTTTCACATTGACACTGTGGTAGTATATAGACATGTAGGTATGATCCACCACCTGTACATAAAATCTTCCCTGCCTCACCTATTCTTGAGCCTTGTGTGTCTTGCTACTATGGAGTAAGGTTGCAAATTTTCCTACCCCTACTTGCTAGAGCTCTGCTTCCATTTCAAGGTATGGAATGCAAATCAAGTTCTACATCTTTACTGGCAAATTAAACAGAACCAGGCACAGACCTGAAAGCCTGTGTATGATCACCCACCCTGCTAAACTGTTAGCAACCTCTATGACATGGGTTCAGCTGATGCCCAGCAGCAATGCAGCAAACATTGCCTAAGCACAGTAAGGGGTTAACACAAGCCAAGAATCATTTCCAGTATCTACTCTGGGTGTAGTCTCTCCTTTTTTGGTCAGAGTTGGAAAGTTTAGCTGTGTGAAGGTGGGCTGTGCCACACCATGCCTTAGTGTTCAAGAGTTGTCCCTATCCTGTTTTGTTTACTGGTACAGAAACAGTAAGTTGTTTACTGTCTGGGAGAAGAGACTCCTGAAAGATTTGAGTAGGGGATTTGACATCTGAGCATCTGTCAACTAATAATGAAGTCAGGTTAAACATATGTGCAATAGATTCCTAAAACATAGGTGTGGGAGGTACATAGGCCCACTTCTTAATCAAAATCAAGTAGACTTAAACTGGTCCAGACTGATGTTGATTCCAGTTGAAGACTGTACACTTCCTGAGTAACCTATTCTAGAACTGAAGTAGCCTTTGACATGGAATTTCTTTCTTGTAATTACCAGTTTATAGTAATTTTCATTCTTCAAGTGAAGAAGAAAGTTCTTAGAGGTCAAAAGGTCAGCAGTCTATTGACAGTCATATGTGCATCCGGGATCCCTTCATTACTACTCTTTCTTATTCTGGTAAAATTTCAGAAGAATAAAGGAAGTGGAAAGCAAGAAAGAGTTACAAGAAGGAATTGGAAGGATGGCATCTTGTAATATGTAGTAGGATCCATGTATTAAATAAGATAAAAATAAAACTTGAACAAGGCTATATTTTAGGGTCCTGGTAGCATCATAAAATACCCTTGCCTTTTGCTTTTCTCTCTTATTTTGACGTCAGCAGAACCCTGAGGTATATTTGTAGCCTTGAGATTCACAAACGTGTTCTCTTTAAAACATTTGGTTTCAAAAGGGGCACATTTGTAAGTGGTAAAAAAAAATGCTCTCCATTGTGAAATATCAATTATTTGTAAGTGCTTGGATTAATTTATTGGATTTTATGGGTAAAAGAAATGGAAATTGTTTCTTACATTAAAAATTAATATTTTACATCCAGCTGTGTCTGGCTGGGCAATAAATCAGCTCTTTACAATTACTTATTTGTCAGCCAGCATGTTAGTTCAAAAAGCTAGGGAGCTTGCCTGTGGATCCTGCTCTACTTGAAAGGCAGAGAGAGTTCAGGTCAAATCAATTTGAGCCACAGTAATTAAGAACAAGATTGAAGATCCTTCCCCACCTACGTAGTAAGCATCTGGAGTTGCTTTTTAGAATGGATCCACTCCTCAGTAGCAGCAGAAAATACTGCAGGCAGGCAACACTACTTAGGAAGAGCTTTTTTAAATGCTTGAAGGGGTTATATACAAACCAAATATTGAAGCTTACCTCATAATAAATCTCAGTACTTCATATTTGCTAAACAGAAAAACATTTTATCTTTTCAATTTGTCTATTTACAGCTGAATATCACGTAACCTTCAGATTATGTATTTACAGAGTGTCTCCATATATGAGCAAATTAAAGAAGGTCAGGGGAAGGTAGTGTCCCACGATCATCAAGAGAACTGAATTAGTAATATGGTACCTGGGATTTTTTTTCCCCAGTAATCCATCATATCCCTGACACTGCCTGACCGTGCTTCAGGAGTTATCCCACGGAAAATCCTCAGTATGGACTTTGTGGATCCCTGTTTTGGCAGGTAATAAAGTTCATCTGTGTGATGGGTGCTTTCTACACCTTTAGAACCCAGGGTCAGAAAAAGGACAGAAGCTCTTTTTACTAGTGTAAATGTAGCCATAACATTTGAGTTAATGCCAGTAGGATGAAAACCTAATAGCAAACTAGTATCTTTATAACATCAGTGAGGAATGAGGCACAAAGATACATTGAAATTGAAAAAACCAGGGAGTGTCTAATAGTTGCTGATGTAAACAGAAAGTTCCCCTCAAATGTTTCTTTAGGGTGTTTTGATTTGGCACGTCAACATAAAATGTTGTGTAATTTTGATAGAACATAAGTTTTTGAAGCTTTTGCTTGGCCATCAAGATGAAAAATTAACTGTAACCGTAGCTGTAGTTGTACAGCGCTCTTGGTGAAGAGTTCTGTCATGATAGGGGAACTGAATTAAATCAATCACATACTCAAGAAATATAATTAGTTGCACACCTCTCGCACATGCAAGATCATATTCAATTAGAGGTAAATTAAATAACTGTGGAAATAAGGTCTCTTGAACTTCCACTATACAGAGGAAACCCAGACTTTTTGAAATCATGGGAGGTGAAGAGAAAACTCAGACTTCTGGCTTCCCAGACATCCTCATGTATTAGCATCGCTGCCTTTCTTCTGCACTGGGATTCTGCTGGTAGAGTGTATGATGGGTTTTGCACTGGAGACTGAGGGAGACATAGCAGCATGATGTTGAAACCAGAGGGTGCATGTTTCCCAGTGGCAGCACAATGCTACAGAAAACCCCATGTCAACTGACACTATGTCCTGTGTCCTGTGAAGCAAGAACTTGCCTCTTACGATTGAAGTTACTGTATGCCTCAATATCCATCCCTCTCATACAGCCACTTGTCTCACACAGTAGGATTTCTCTGACTAAAACCAGAAATAATATTTGGTATTTGATGAAGTTTTGCTGGTTGTATAAAACTCAGTGTATTTCTGATTGTCACTTCCTGGAATCATTTGATCTTGTATTTACGTGTATACAGACAGTAATTTACTGAGCTTGGTGTAATGAGAAAAAAGCTATCTGGTGAAACCAAATCATTCCATCATCCACCTGTAAAATACAGCTAACTTGAATGCATTTGAATGATTATAGATGAACTAATTAGAGACTGAGTGAATTATTTGTGAAGTTGTGGGTAAATAGGACAAAACTAGGTGGTTATAATAAATTGGCTGTGGTTATATCAAGGTCCAGCAAAGCTGCACTGTTCAAATAATAGTATTAACAAGCAATGAAAGAACTGAGGTTGATCTAATTAAAAATTGTATACCGAGTTATAAAAAGAGAGTACAGGAGTAAACAAGTGGCAGAGTCTAGATTTATTTGCCATAAATATGGAATCAATCACAGCATGATGTTGAGGTGTCCAGCACAAGGAATTAGGATTCATAAATAAAGCCCATCCTCTGTGTTGCTTTCAGTATAAACGACAAAGCAATAGCAAGTGTGTTTCTGAACGTGTAGCCGCAGACCTAAAGGTCTGGTTATGAAGATGATGAAGAGGCATAGTTCTTTGAGAGCTCCTCATCAATTTACAAAGTAACGTTCCACAATGGATTGGTTTGTGAGACCAAAGATGAATGACTGAATCAAAGTGAATTTCATCAGATGCAAGGGCTGTATGCAGTGGGGTAACAGCAAGCATGAACATCAGGAGCAAGGAAGCAGCTGCTACTGGATCATATATGCTGTGGGCAGGAAACAACCCCACTTGGCTATGTCTCTGAAGATTATGCCACATGTACTTTGACATGCCAGCATTGTAAGCAGTTATAGTACAGAGAGAAAGAGAGACACCTCTGCAGTGAAATGGTAAAGGGCATCACCTCGTTGACTTCAGCAGAGATCTCATGATTTTCAACAATATAGCTATAATGAAGCCCTAGTTCATTGCCAATATATAGCCAATTAAACAGATTCAAGAGGATACTAAGTTATGGGGGGTTAGTGTTTCTTTGGTTTTCAACTATAACTGACTGGAAAACATGTATTTAAGCCCTAGAAGTTAATTCATATTTTTAGAGTTGGCTGGGAATAAAATTACACAGACAGAAAAGTAAAAAAGGACCTTTTTTTTTTTCCCTGAAATAAATGCACAACTTCAATTGGCATTTTAGTGCAGCATTCTCTCCTGCATACGTAATATCACCATGCATAATATGACTTTCTATAAGATGTTGCTCTCAAATTTTGTGGTCTGCTGTATTACCTCAAACTTTCCATTTCTCTACTGCTGCCTCCCAACCATGCAGACAACTCAGATTTTTTTAGATCACACAATCACAGAGTCACAGAATGGTCAGGGGTGGAAGGGACCTCTGGAGATCACCTAGTCCAACCCCCCCACCAGAGCAGGGTCACCTACAGCAGTTGCACAGGACAGCGTCCAGATGGGTTTTGAATGTCTCCAGAGTGGGAGACTCTACAACCTCTCTGGGCAGCCTGTGCCAGCGCTCTGCCACCCTCAAAGTAAAGAAGTTCCTCCTCATGTTCAGATGGAACTTGCTATATTCAAGTTTGTGCCTGTTACCTCTTTTCCTAGATACCAACTTTTCCTGCACTCTTCCTATGGTAATCCTATTTTCATCTTCAGTGGGGACCAAATACAGTTTTTCAGATTGGCGCTGACCAGCACCAACTTTTTCAGCACTTCTGTTTTGTATTCTTCTTTGGTAATAAACCCAAGTATAACATTTAACTTTTTTTTATGTCTGTGATGTTGGAAGCTTCCTTTTCTTCGTTAGTCTCAAATGCCGTTTTTTGTCATTGAACTGAACAATTGAGCCATTTCTCCCAATATCCTACAGACATTTCCCTTGGCTCAAGAGTAATTATTTCACAGTGAAGTACTTTTGTCCCCCACAGGTCCAATCATCCAAACCATCTGAATCTTGCTGAATCTGAACACTTTTTCTTCATTATTTTTCTTTGCCTCCAAGGGAGTGTGGCTTTAGGCCCTGGTATTTTTTGTGCAGTTTTTACTGTAACACAAACAATGCTTTTCTTTTCAGAGTTTCCTAACATTCTCATTTATTATTTTTTTAAATTTTCTGGTAACTTTTCTGTTCTTTAATGATTTTGACTGAAATGGTCCATGTTTTGTGTCTATATCAGACTTTTTTTTTTTTTTTCAAATTAGAATGAAAATGGAGCAGTCAATTTTGAGAAATTCTTTCACATATACTTTATTAAGACTTTTCTCTTTTAATCTGTCCTTTCTGGATTTTAGAAGATATTTCCAATTAATCAAGGGCTAAACTGTTGGAAATTAGAGGTCTGTTATGATTTTTCAATATATCTTTAGATTTGACTGCCTTACAATGATGGGAATACCAACACTGGAAAATAACGTTGTTATAGAGGCTTCCTCATGTTTTCACTGTTCTCTCAGCACAGAACGCACTTTCAGACTACACAGCCAACCTGAACAACAGACAGGCAAGACAAAACAGATTGGTGCTTTCTGTGTCCTCCTTAAATCTCCTTTTGCCTCAGGCTGTGCGACAGGAAAAGTTTGAGCTTTTTTGACATGTATTAAGAGCCTGACTTCCAGTTCAACTAATTCTTCCCTCAATCCTCTCTCACAAGTGGGTGATAACATGGTCTAATACTTATGCTTTTTTTTACTAAGGTGAGTGGGTTTAAAAGAAAGCTTAAAAATATGGTAAATTGAAATTCATGATTTTTGGAACCGGTAAATTCCCCAAGAGGGTACAAAAGTGTAAAGGAAAATAAAGTTGGAAGCTGGAGGCAAGAACAGCAGTTTTTGAGTATTTAGAGCATGAAAGAAGTTAGTTATATTTAAAGCCAGCTAGAGAAAACAGTTTCTAAAGGGAAGTTAGCAGTGGGAACTAAAGGAGATATCTGTGGTAGCCAGGAAAGACGCCTGAAGGCCATAGTAGGATAGGGCAGCTGCCTAAGTAATTATAGCTCATCTCAATAGAAGCCCCACATTAAGAAGCAAAGGAAGAAAAGGTACTGACAGTGACAAGGGGACAGCCAGACCTGAAGGACAAAGTAATTCACTGACAAACTGAACATGTTTTGCTTTAATATTCCTAGCTTAGTGCAGACAGGCTCAAAATCTTGTGTTAAGGTGACAGAGGGGACCTGAGTGAACGATCCAGGCTGAGGTGCCCACAAGCTGTGAGGCAAAGTGTGCCAAGTGTGGATATTCCTCATCCCCATTTCCTCCTTTAAATGCCGTTGATATTAGGAGCTGGATATTACCTGCATTCTGAGAAGCATCTTTGGCTCTAGATACTAAATAGGTATTTGAAAGTATTTTAAAGCAGTATATTTAATGATGGGGGATACCACCTGGGAGTCTAAGTGAGACTTCAAACTGTCTGAGCTAATTGGATTGCTATTATTTGAGATAATCTTATTGGGATGCTTGGAAATGAGTTTTATTCTTCATTAAAAGGACAAAGGGCTGCATCTTTAAAGGGCAACACTAATGTATGCACAGAGGGCAAAAAATAATGTTCTCTAAAGCTCTCTATGGACTCCTGCCAGTTGTGACTAATGTTGGTGCAGGTACTAGGAAAACACAGGCAAATGTGATGATGAAGAAAGAAGAATGGAGATTAAAAGAAAAGTGGTTTGAAAGCTCTACTCATACTACTGTATGAAGAATAATATATGAGACCTATGTAATGAAAATGATAATGTGTTCTGTCATTTTATTTCAGATAATTAGACTGTGATCCTGGAAGCTGTTTCTTGTGGGTGAAGCTCTGTATCTGATTAGAGTCTTCCTGCACTTCCTATGGTTTCAGTTCAGAATCCTTTCCTGCTGCCTAGTTTGAGATGCAATGGGTCTAGGCCTGAGGAGACACTGATGCTGTGATGTTCTTATGGGACAGAGTGACAGGGTCCAGGTAAGGTCCCCTGACTGTCCCCAGCACGCTGCTGGGTGGACTGTTCATGCTCAGGCTCAGATTCAGAGGGAGCTGGCTGGCTTCCCATGGATGGATACACAAGCCCAGAGAAGATGACAAAAGGGGCTGGGTCCAATTAGAAACCACCTCTAACACCCAGCACAAAATTCCCTGCTGGGAGACATGGAAGATTCTGCTAGAAAATTGCAACACTGGTCTACAGTCTTCCTTTCCTAATCCTTTCACATTAACAGATCCACTTTGTCTGGCTACAGAAAAGAAAGTGAGGTGGATGCAGGACCCATACAGGAGGTCTACCTTCAAGTGTTTGTCAAAATAATTCTCTATAAGCAAAGAGATGCTTTCTTTGACTTTTGGGGGGTATACATTCCTCCAGAGTAAAATCTGTCACTCTACTGGTTTGTATTTTTAAGTGCTTTCCAAGCATCTTCAGCAGAAGAAAAATACCATAACCCTGTGTAACCGATGATTGGTAACTTGATTCTTGTCAAAGAAAACAAAGGTACAGTGCCATGTGATCTACCATCCCCATCTGAACAAGGCCACTCAGCTCACAAAAAACAAGTGCAAATAAGGTGCAGACAAAGAATTGCTTGGTGAATAACTGTGAATAGCAAATACAGGAGATTTTGAGTCAGCCTGTGGGAAATGCCTGAAAAGAAAAGGTGGCTACCTTTTGTTAACCAAAGTATTTGCTAACATGCCTTGCTTTGTCTCTCTTTCTGTCAGATGCCAGGTTCAGCTGTGTCTGTACTGCTGACACCAGTGAGAATTGTGGCTCTCTATCCCTCTGCTAAGATCCATGGGGTATAATTTGCCTATTCAGCTTGATATAGTAGTGTCTTAGACAATATATAGACAACTGGTTGTGGTAAGTGATGAATATAAGCAAGAAGAATTTCAGGCTGCAAGTTCAATATAATTAATGAAGTGTTACTAAAGTGTTTTAAAAGAAACTGGTTCCTGCATTTACAATGTGCTGTAATGATTTACTTAGAAGTCTCCCTTTAGGCTCAGTATACAAGTTACAAATGATGCAAAATGTTGCTGATCAGAGATATTGACAATCGCTCATTGGTATTGACATATACAAGAGTCTCCACTGGTTGCCAGTGTAATTATGAACTGACTTTAAAGACTCGGTTTTGGCCAAAGGCTAAAAGAGTACCTTATTTCTCATCTTATTTCAAAGTTTCTCCAATCTTGCTCTTCAGTTGTTTCTTCCAACAGATCAAAAAAAACCCAAACCCAAAATCAAAAATAATAAACAATAATAAAAAATGATGATAAAAAGATACTGAAAGTTTTATGTGTTCTTCTACCTTATCTTCCATCTGTCTGTTCAGGACTGTTCATTTAGCTGGAACAGATGGTGATGAGTTCTAAGAGATATTTCCAGTATTATTTCAGTAAAAGTTCCTTTCTATCAGTGAGTTATTTGGAAATAGGCTCAGGTTTTAGATTTTTAATATGTTCTTCAAAAGAGCCTAAGTGATTGAAGAAAAAAATGTCATAGGCTCTGCCACTGAACATGGATTCTGACTGAGCCAGCTGGATTTCTACCTAAGTCCCTGTGTCCCATGTTTCTTTTGACTAGGAATATCTGAAAATATCACGGGAGTCTTGAAAATAAAAGTTAGAAAGACTCAGTATCCTGGAGGGGTTTCTGAAACAAACAAGTAGAAGCAAGCTCTCTCCTTGGAGAAGATTGACTTAGCTAAGCCAAGTACTAAAAATTTAACTCGTGTCTACAATGGGTCAGAGAACCGCAGTGAAAACGGCTCTGGAATGTACTGAAGTTGAATTATGGGAAGGAAGGCTGGTTAAAAAATTTTAGTCAAACTGCAGCCTTAGCCCTGTGTTCTTGCTTGAACTTCAGGGCGCAAACTCATAGATTTTTGCTGCTGAGATCTATTTCCTTTCATTTTGCATGAGTATCAAGAGGGGACTGCTGTCAGCAAGATGCGTTATTCTTGACACAGCCTGAAAGAAAGCATTTGTTCCTTGAGTGTCTGTGACACGCAGTGCTTACGCTTCTGCTTTAGAAAGTTTGTTGCTCATTATAGAAATGTTAAGTTTACTCTCCACTCTGGTTGCTCTGTTTCTGCAGAAAAAAAAATAATACATCCAGCAAGTTATTGTAACGCCTATGGACTAGCACCAATAAACAAATCTCTGTCTCCTTGCACTTGAAACAGCTGCTGGTGATTACCCTCCTCCCGTGGAAACAGAAACACATCTGGTGTCTGCAGAACAGCGATGAAACAGAAAGGAGAGGAGCCAAAGCAGCTGTCCCAGGGGTACACAGCTGCATCATCCCAATGCTGCTGCTCCACCTGAGAGCCATGTCTCATGTAAGTGGTGGGCTGGGGCGGTGATTAGGAGAAAGAGGAAAATACAAATGGGACTTTTCCTCCTTTGTATTCTCCATCATGGTTGAACAATTTGGCTTTGTCTTTAGATCTCTATGTGGTGTTCACTGTTCCCATTATTCTATGTTCACCATGGTCATGTTAAAAACATGATCAAAGTTAACTGGCCTAACTTGTCATGTTCATTATCGTTGGCAAAATTTCCCCTGTGTGAAGAGAACAAATATGATGTCTACTGCTTATTGGTTCCTCTAATTGCTTATGCTATGACCTGTAAAAATGAAGTAATTGAGAACTTTGCCTTCTGTCTGAAATGCCATCATTTCAAGGTTGTCCACCGGCAAAACACAACAAAACAGAAGCCCAAACCCTGTAGTTATGAGGTGAGTTTTAAAGAATTGTCAGATTGAAAAGAAAAAAAAAAAAAAAAAGTAAAAGGTATGGAGCCCGTATGTGTGTTGCAGCATATTTTTTTAACTTTATGTGTCAGGATTAAGTCTTGAAATATTTGACAATGTATGAAAAGGAAAGGTGAGATTCTCACCTGTTGCCTCATATTGTTGCTGAAGTTCATAAGAAAAATAGGAAAATACTAAATATTGTGAAAGACTTGACAACATGTTTGTACACTGTAGTGTATGGCGGGACATATATTTGTTTGAACTGTTTTTCCTCTGTATATTTATGAATTAAAATTAAGTTTTAAAATTTTATCCCACCCCCTTTTTTCTTTCCCCCAGAGCAAAAGGAAAGATTAATTTAATAAGAAAGAAGAAGTCTGAGGTTTGTTTTTTTCTTCTTGTAAATGGTCCTGTGATATAGAAGACACGTCCATGAAAAAAACCTCAATGTTTCTTCAAAAATCTAGTTTCCATTCCAATAGACACTTTGCTGAGAAAACGTTTTCTGGCACAAGAAGGGAAGATCTGACACAAGTTGTGCCATATTTAAATGTATTCTAGCTTAAGCCAAAATCATTAATACAAAATCCATATAGGCTGGATGTTGGCAAAGCTGCTCTAATCTGGTATTAGCTGGAGAGGTACCTAGAGGTAAGCAGTTCCTAAGAATCAGCTCTCAGCAGGGTGTCAGAAGGTGACAAATGCCAGAACTGACTTGCCTTTACATCTTCATGTTTATCTGTTTTCTTCTTTTCTTCCTTTCCACTTTTCCTTCCCAGCATATGTCAGCATATGTTGCTTTGCAGTTGTGCAACCATTAGCACAGTTGCTCTCTTTTCTATGCCTAGCTCCTATTCCCACCAGGAACCCCTTTTCTCCACCCCCTCCCCGCCATAGTGTTTTTGTGACACTTGGATGGTGGATAGCCTTGATTTTATTAGATTATCATTCGTTGTTATCATGCCAAACGAAGTGAGCAAGTCAGAGAATAAAGCTCTTCTGCAGTTAACGCCAACTGTGAGAGTGGTGAGGGGTATTGGGAAGATGCAAATGCAAAAAAGAGAAGAACTGTTTCTGTACAACGAAACAGGCTTCATTACAGACAGTGTTGAACACTGCTAATTATACTCCTGCATTTTCATTTCCTTATTTGAGGTCCGAAGTGAGACTGCCTGATAATGTATGTTGCTCTGCCATATCCAACAGAATAATTGTTTGTTTACATCAGGTTTGTCTTTGGTTCCTCTAGGTCTCATTTCAGTTTATACTTTCTTGCTGTTAATGTTTTGATTTCTTCATTAATGGCATGAGGCACAAATACCCAGCACCATGGGAGAGGGAGAGCTATCCTTGTGTCTGCACATGGTGAGTTGGTACAGTTTTATTTTATTTTATTTTTTCAAATGACTGTTTTCTCCCCAAGTGAATTGTCCAAACTCCCTCAGCTGAAAATGTGATAACTGTTGAGGCTGAATGTTTGTAAAAGAGAGGAATACAGTAGGCTCATACATTTTCTGAAGAATTTTTATGAGAATCACTTTTTTACAAAATTTCCCAATTGATTTCCTACGTTATTACTCCTCTGGCTCTCAATAATGTTATTTAGACAGAGAAATATTCCGACAGCATATCTTCCCATTTACACTTTGCTTTCAGCACTGGCCTATAAATGGGCCATTATAGTCTGGAAAAAAATTATGAAGAGTAAAACTTTTCCTTCATGTTGCTTAAAAAATACAGTCTAACTAACAGTTGTCCAACATGCATCTGCTATTATAATTTAAAAATTTTCTACCATGCTAAGCATGCAGACATGGACTAATTTGATTAATCAATAGGTAAGTATATTAAACAGGTAATCTACAGTGCTGATCTGATTGCTATAGAATATCTCAGTGTGTTCAAGGAAAGAACTACCAGCAAGTCCTGCAGCAACAGGAGCAAGCCCAGCAGACCCATTACCATGACATGAGTGGGTTTTAGGTCAGTGAGGTTAAAAAAAACTTGCTCCAGACCAACCCAAATCTAGGTAATCAGCTTAGACAAGGTAGTCAGTATGTGCTAATATAACGCCCACAACAGATCTCAATGTAGTAATTCTGGGCCAAACTCTGCCTGCCATGTCTGTGGAAAGTAGTCCCATTAGCTTCAGTCATAATGCATATGCAGGAGGAGAATGCATTAGTAGAGAACTAATCAGAAGAGCTCCTAGGAGGAGGCAGCAGGTGGCAGATGCCTTGAGGGGCTGCTCTGATTAGCAGCTTGCCCCACTTCTTCCATTCAGTGCATTAGACTCCCACTGCACCAGAAAAGATTGGAGCTAGGGCCACCTGCTGGTGTAAAAAAACCCAAAGTTTAGATAATTGTAAGTTATCCATTGATAGAAAGGTCCCACAGAATCACAGAATGGTCAGGGTTGGAAGGGACCTCTGGAGATCATCTAGTCATCGTCGTGGTGGCCCCCCCCCCCCCCCGAC
>NW_009648369.1:2098000-2228996 GCF_000708025.1 Charadrius vociferus
CTTCCTGTGTTCAAGTTTGTGCCCGTTACCCCTTGTCCCCTTCCACTATTTGTGCCTGGGGGGGGGGAAGTCCTGCATGTTGGTTGTATACAGTGGACCCACATTCTGCGTTCAAACTTGTGGTGCTTCAATGTGAAGTCTTTGGGTATAGCAAATTTTAGTTCCAGGTTTATCACCAGTGTAGGGGAAAGCTTATCCAGTGTATTACAACTATTCTTTTCTTGTCGTGAATCAGAGAAGATCATAGCAGAGAAATCCGGAACCCGCTCTAACAGCCAAAGCCTTGTTTGTCTGTGGTCACACCACTCTGCAGCAACAATGAAATAACATAGGCCTGCTGGCTTTAGGGAAATTAGCATATTTGCATCACTGTCAGCAAAACTCAGTAAGGTCTATGGTCTTGAACTACGCATTGAGAGAGTCTTAAATGGAACAGTTTGTTCTCGATATTGGTATTCAACCTGTTAAATTCACCGCATGAAGACTAAAATTCCAGTAAAATTTCACCAAATTTTCACTCACTACAGAATTTTGGTATGTTGAGATTGCCAAAAGGATATGCCTTCTGTGGGGTCCTACTAAATAAAACCAATAAGGGCCTGATCCTGCTCACTTACATGTACTTGTTTATCTGAACAGATGTTGGCACTTGTGCCTTACTGCATGACTTAGAGGAGAATGGCAAGGTAATGGCAACCAATAGAAGCTGGTGACATCTTTTTTGAGGGATGGAGGTACTGGATGGGAAAAGTAGACTGTGGAAATTGAGAAGGGCTGTGCCAGTGATCCAAGGAAGTTTCTCGGGGCTCAGACACAAGGAACTTATGAAGGAGAGGAGAAATGACTGAATGAAGACTGAGCAACAGCAGAGAACAGTCGGTCTCTCAAAAGAAGGCATGTGTTCAATTTGAAAACAAAGATAAAGGCATTGGTTGTTAAACACAGGGTTATGGTAGACATTAAGAGGTGAAATGTCTATATAAACTGATATTGCCTCAACAACAAAATGTATAAACTTGCCATGAGCAAATTAGGTTAGATACTAAAGCATTCCCAACCACCAATGTGATTCCTGAGCAGCCATCTCATAAAAGTAGTTGAAGCGAGAAACCATTTTCAGAGGGAACTTGATAACAGGATTATGTGATGAGGTTACAAGATAAGACTGGCAGGATGCAATTATCTAGATCCCTTCCAGGACTATTCCCCTGGGAGAAAAGAGGAAATCAAAAGCAGTGGCTTATGATGCACTGCAGGTGTGCATGTGGCCCAGCGTATAACCTCAGTTTGCCAAGGCTGGATACTAATCCAGCTAATCTAGAAGTGCTGTAATGATCTATTCTCCCCATTAGCCCCTAGATAAGCGTGTAGCTGTTAAATGAACTGTCCAAAGATATGTATTAATATGCAGCTGATGAATGCGACTACTTGTCCTTCACTGTAGCAATGTTCCTACCTCCAAAATAGTCTCATGCTTAAAAGACATCAGCAAGTAATAAATATTAAAAACTCAAGTAAGATGGCAATGATGCTATTAGAGAGAAGAAAGCATTCGGGAAATTTTGCAGCTCCTTTGCCTTTTTCAGATTTTTGTTTGCAGATACTTATCAGCAATTCATCAGGTTGTCAATTTGCCCCATAATCTCAGAGTGCTCTAGCTAAAATCTAGCCCAGCACAAGCAAAACTTTCTCTCCAGTTGCTAGGTAACTCCGGTGCCTGTTCGGCTGTGGTACCTTTTATCAGCTGTTCACATCTTTATTTACTTTTCATCTTGACCATAGTAATGTGATATAAGTGGACACAGAGACTCCAATATTTAAGAGACTTTGCAGGGTTACCAGTGCTGTAGTCCATCTTCTCATCAACGCTGGCTGCCCTCCTCACAAATGTATGTGCCCTTCAGCTCAAGTTAATAGGAGGTTTTAGTTCTCATCTTCCGTTGGTTCTGTGCATATTTTACGACTACTTTGAAGTTGTGAGTGGGAACTGTTCTATATGAGATTTGATCTGCCAGCACAATGGATCACTTTGTAATAACATCTACATTCAGCCTTCCAATTTTGGGGAGGGAAATGAACAAGGAAGCACACAAATGAACAGAAGCCCTTCCCCGGGTACTAGGGACAACAAACTCATCAGTATCTGCTATAAGAAATAGCAAAGCAACACAAGTATTTGCAAAACTTTTAGAAAAACCTTACCAAAACAAACTACTTTGCATACCTCTCCTTTAGGAAGAAGATGAAAAGACACAAAAAATATGCATAGCCATGTTGCTCACTGCATTGTTAGGAATTCCAGTGAGAAAAGTGACATAAAATTGTATGCAAAATAAAGGAATAGAAGTGCAACTGACTTTATTTTGTTGAATTGCAGTAGCTTCTAACAGCCTTATTCTATTCTTTAACAGAAGAAAACGCCTATCTCACACATGAAACATCCTACTCCTGAAATAATTGCTTTAACTACAAATCTGTGGACAATGTGAGGATACAAGAAACAGACAGAGCAAAAGTTTAAGGCAAGATGTAGATAACTGTGGGAGAAGAACTAGAAAATGATCAGAGTGTATCAGCTACCTAACCAAAACTCCAAGGGCTGGGGAAATCAGTTCTGACACATCTTTGCTCACATTACTGTCTGCCAGAGGAAGGCTTAGTTCGTAGTGTCTTTTAGATAGAGTGATCTGTATACGTCTAGGTGTCTATGTATCTGTCTCTCTATACAAAGACATTTATCAACTAAATACATACAGAATTTATTTAATTGTTTATTAAGGAAGGAATAAGGACACAAACTCAGAATGCTTTTGGCTGGAAAGAAAAACAATCCTGCAGCTGTCCAGTCTCTAGCAGATGACCCTTCTTTGCTTTATTTAGAGATGAAATGTACAATATTTTATAAACTTCCTTCACAGAATTTCTTGGCAAGAAAAACAGGAAAACATTATGAACTTCATAAGGATTCATTAAAATAGCTTTAAAATCAATGAATACACTGATCTAAATATACAAATAATAGAGAAAGATTGTACAAGTGGTTTCCTACAATGTGTTGTGAGTGATAATAAGACACCACTCTTCAAGTGCTTCATCAATTACTTACTATATTCAATAGGCTGAATTTCCATCCTAAACAGACAGCCTTCTTTATGGAAAATGGACAAAAACCCCCTGGTCTAGGTATAGATAAACTCTCCAGGATGCTTTATATAGTCAGACCCTGTTGGCTGGTGCTGGTAGTCCTCTCTGTATCTTTTGATATTTAAATCTGCCCAATTTCCCCTTTTCATGCTACTTTGCTTGGAAAACTGTAACGTTCATAAGTTTCTCATTTAAGATGCTACACATTAGAACACCTTGAACTTTTGTTTATGTCAAGGTCTTGAAGCTATATTCAGAACTCACAGTACATTTGAAAATTATTTCCACACAATATTATTCCCTTCTTGATGGGAAAAACTGATGTCTTGGAGAAAATCTGTACGTTTGACCTTTAGACCATCCATCCACGAAATTTAGGTTTGCCATCTGACAAGGTGGTATATGTAATATCATCTATTTTTTATTTATGATATGTCAGAGATGTGCATGGAACATTAGATGTGTAATAGCACACAAGCTATTTTATAATCTTGAATGATGATTTTATGATTTTATCAGGTGATTGAGGCCTCCCTGGAAGAAGCTATGTCCGCTAAATAGATTTGTTCTTCAACCAACGGTTTCTTTCACCATCTATTGTTGCTTTGATTTCCATCTACACTGAATAATATTGGAAATGATTCTGTGACAAATAAATCAACATCAAAGACACAAAAATCAGAATTAAGTTGGATGAGCCATCTTAGAAATACAGTTTCAAATTCAGTTTGGGGTACTTGGCTTTGTATCTTTGGTGTACTTTTACTGCAGTGTTCTTTTACTCATGCACATACTTGGACACCAATGTACAGTGTATCGGAGGGCAAAGAAGACAAGGACCTTCTTTGCTTGTTCAGGGATACAGTTTAGGGAGTCTTGCTGAAAGATTAAATTTCTCTGTGCTTTGAATAGCATATCATCTTTAAATAGCACAGTAGGATTGATAAATCATATTCAGACTACTTTCTGTAGCTGTCCAAGTTAAATGTTGTTATATCAGAAACAAGAAGCTTCACCTAAGCCCCTTTTCCACTGCTTTACAGAATCCTGATTCCCACTGCTGCATCTTTTTCTTACATTCATTTATTTCCCATGACCCATTCCCAGAAAGAGGGCAAACCTGTGTTTGAGATTAAGTTATTCTTTTGGGAGATAAGAGCCCCCAGAGGCTGGGAAAGGACTAGAGTTTAGCTCTCATATGTTGTTGAATACTTTAATCGCCGGAAAATTATATGGAAGATTCTTTACTTGGCTGATCTTGAGTTGAACTCAGTGCTCTGTATGTGTATTAAAGATAATTTGTGCAGGATTAGATAGTGTTTAGGTGCTTTCCAGCTGCTGGTGAGTTGCATTACAATATGGGCACCACTACAGCTTAAACTGGGGAAAGGAGCTGAGGTTTAGATGTCTTGTGAAACATATAATCTAATACAGATAGTAAGTCCCACTAGAACCAGGTTGTCTCTGACATTAAGTGAGCAGAACTGCTCTTTACAGCTAATGTGCTTAAATTCCATTTAAGATTATTTTGATAGTGGAGGGTATAAATAGAGACCCAAGTGATTTGTAGAAAAGAAAACTTGACAGAGGTTAGATGCTCATTCAGAGACTGCGGCATCCAGTCCAGAAGGATGAGAAAGAATATTCTAAGTGAGAAAATGAGATGATGTGCAGTTTTGTCTTATCAGGAAAAAAGTAAGAATAAATTATTTGCACCTGTACTTTTACATTACTGAATGACATGCCTTTAGATCTGTGAAAAGGAGTGGGTTGCAGTCAGGCTAAACATAAGCTTGTAAGTGTTTAATATCACAGGAAGGAAAGAAGTAAACAAGACTAATCTGGTGGCTATCTTTCCTGGTAATACTTAGGAGGAAGTGGTGCTTTCCCTTGTGTGAGGCCACAGCAGTGTTTGTCATAGACAGCTTCATGGAAAAGAAATACATTGTGAGCTATTAAATGCAAAAACACTGTCTATGACTCATGAATTCCCTGAGCTACAAACCACTGGAGGTCAAGAGAATTTTGAGAATTTTGGGTAGGAGTTACTGCATGTGTTTTGTGGCTTCTCTGTCATCTGCTATTGGTCAGTTTGAAGACCAGATAGTTGGTACTGTCTGACCTGCTGGTCTTGTTCTCATGTTCTCAAGTTAATATGAACCATCTAAAAGGGTGGACTCTCCTCTTTTGGGCTCTACTTGCTTAAAGGGGGGAGACATAGTTCGCCAGAAGGAGATGTATCCTACCTTAGAACTTCATCAAGGACAAAAGAGTAACTCTCTGGCAGTGCCTATCCTGCCCCATTGACCTGGGAAGGAAATAACTAACTAGTTTAAATTATTCATTTAACTTCCAAGTAGATGAATTCACGCAAAGTGATTCCTACCCTTAGTGACTGGTAAGGTTGGTTCGCTGGTCTAATTTTTATCTTGTCAGAAACAAGAGAAAAAGGCTAGGCAAGACTCTTTCTTCTCCCTTTAACATATAATGCTCAAATTCTCCTGATGATGCCCTGCTACAAATCACTTTGCTTTTCTCACCCATCTTTCACAGACAGACACTTATCTTCACCAAATACACATCAGCTACTTCTGTGGGTTTATCTGCCCAGTCTCCTGAGGATCAGCATTGCACCTGCTTCTTTTTTTTTTTTTTTTTGCATTGGCTACCTTCTCTTTAAGAGCCTTTAATGGATGTTTTATTAAAACTCACCCTCTCCTTTGTTCTGGGAAGTGGGTTTTTTGCTTTTTTTTTCCAATGCCTGAACAAAGTCTAATAAAAAATATAGTACTGTTTGGGCAGAGGAATCTCAGCCAACCAATATTTCAGACTGCTATTGACAGTAGAACTTTGGAAATTTACTTGACAAAATTTCCACTTCTTTGAGTGGAAGACGGTCTTTTTTCCTTTCATTGCGAGTCCCAACAGGAAAGATTTTTGAGTCTGAAAGGAGGATGAATATTTTTACAAGTCATATCCTTGAAGAATTCTCTGTTTTTGGAACTGTGAATAAAACAATGAGAGTGTGATGCCATTGCTTCATTGTATCAATTCACAGTTGGATCATAATATACTTAAACAGAAGACCTAAAATGGAAATGTAGCTTTGAAATTTGTGCCTCACAATAAAAGATGCCATCTCATGTATTTTCTCCAACAGAGTATTTGACCTTACATCAAATTTCCTCTTTTCTTACCAGACACATATTTCTTCAAATGTACGTTAAAAGTTAATGAAGATTCCTAAACTTATATTGGCCAGAGGTTGGCACTTGGGTTTTAAATTAGGTTCTTGGATATCACAGTTTTTTGGTGAATCTGAAGCACACGTTCAGACTAATATTTCTTTACAGAAATTTGCCACAGCAGAAATCCACGAATGCTGGTGATCAGTCACCTGCACTGTTGAGTCTTAAACCTGTTGGAGAGAGAAAGTGGCACGGTTTTGTATTTATCTTGCAGATAGTATCTTTGCTTTGTCACTGCTGTTAACAGGTAACATCTGACAATTTTGAGCGTCAGTCTCAAATATTTACTCTTCATTATGTAATAAATTGGAATACTGGGAATAATGTGATATCCTGGGTTGCTGAAGCTACTTGAATAAACATAATGCTCGAGTACAATGTCTGCCCTGTGCTTATCACACTGTCTGCCTCTGCTATGATAAAACGCCAAAAAACCCAAACACCAAGCAGTGATGATATTTTTAGTTTGTAGCTAGCAAATAGATAATCTGCAAGGGGAACAGGAGGCAGACTAAATCTAAGCTTAGAGAAGGTACTTAACTTGGGGAACAACCCCTTCCCAGCTATTTTAGTGAATGCAAGTGTCTTCCAGGAACTTTACAAAATGTCTTTTTCAAAGCTAGAAGTGTATAAATCCATATGGTCCTGATGTTCAGAAGCACAGAAATTACAGTCCATCAACAAAGGAAGATTATGACAAATGGCACCCAAAAAGACCACCTTTTTGCTTCTTAAAAATATGGCTTCAAGTACAACTCTTAAAAATATTAATTTGAAAATTTTGATCAAAGATAAGCTTAGGCAATGGACTGTGAGCCCGGGGTAATATCTGTTTAATGTTCTGTGGGATACTGCTTTCTTCTGTATCTTTCTTGAGATGTTATTCAGAAATCAGAAATGGATTCAGAGGGCACTGCAATTACCAGCCCTGCCTTCTTTCTCACAAGGCCTAACAAGCCCATTTCCACCAACCTCTTCGTGTAGGTGCCATAAGGTCCTAACTACTTGTCGGCACTGCATAGACCCTCTCCAGTTTCTTAACAATCCTCTTGAACTGGGGGCCCAAACCAGGACTAGCGCTGCTGTCTACTTTCTGGTCTTCCTTTTGATCTCAAACTCAGGCTTCTGAAGCTTTCATCTACAGTCCTGGACACAATGGTTTTTCCTTGTTTGAAAGCAGCACAGCAAGTTGAACATTACTGGTAGCACTGGCACACAGAAATTGCCACTGTTGTTCTTCCCTCCTTCCTCCCTAGACTCAGTGTCCTGGTTCTGGCAGGGATGGGGTAATTTCCCCAGGATCCATCAGGGGGCAGGTATTCCATACCACGTGACCCATGCCCGAGCTATAAGAGGAGCTAGCCGGGGCGAGGAGAGCAGTTGCCACTCAGGGGTTGGCTGCGGCGGTGCGGGTTCGGTCGCGGTTGGTGTGCTTCGCGGTGGTACTGTAATCGCGTTTTCATCTTTCCTTTTGCTGTTCTGTTAAATTGCATGCTTTTAACCCACGAGTTTTGCCCTGACGATTTCTTTTTCCATGACTGTGGGAGTTGTGCGAGCGGCTGCGTGGTTCTTTGTTGCTGGCTGAGGCCAAACCACGACAGTCCTTTTTTCCTTGTTTGAAAGCAGCACAGCAAGTTGAACATTGCTGGTAGCACTGGCACACAGAAATTGCCACTGTTGCTCTTCCCTCCTTCCTCCCTAGACTCAAGTTTCAGACATTTGGCAGAGATGTGCCTCAGTGTTTTTGAGGAACTCTCACTGCCATAGTCTTGGCTCGAACGTGTTGAGTTTATTATGTCTGATTCCTGAAAGCTTTCTGGAACTCCTCCACTGGAGCTGCACTGCTGAGCAAGGCTGAGATTCTGTTTTGGCACAAAACCTCTTTAGTGGCACAGAATCATTGTGTTAAAGAAAAATTCCCCTCTTTTAGCGAAGTGTGAAAATTCCTTGTCCCATTGGATTTCATCAGCTTATCTTGGCTACTATGGAGTTTGCATTGCTGCAAGTTTGAGCACTAGTATTTCAACTTCTGCTTTTCTGTCTATAAAAGTGTGCTAAGAAAGAACCTAAACTTTTACAGACTTTCTCTCTTTCCTCAAGCAAAGTTCTAATTGGGTCATCATTCTCACCAAAACAGTCTTGGTAACTATGCTTATACAGCGCTGGAGCTTGGAGATAATGTATATCACACAATGTTTTCCAGAAAGCTCATTAGAACTTGTAAGTTAACTTTCTAATGCCTGTGTGAAATGGATGGAGTGTGAATGTGTTAAATCAGTCATGAATACAACCTGAATGACATTATGTGATTTTATAGCTGTTTAAGACTCTCTGTACCTGGGATTTCTTTGGTAAGCACATCATGACATATTTGCAGACTAATGTCACCTGAACTTTCTACCTTTCTGACATGTTTTGATCTTGGCTTAAAAGCAGTGACATTGCTGGGATACCAGGTCTCTATTCTCTTTGCCTGAAATGTACCTGGATTTTTCTCATATTTACCGGCCTCCTTCAGGCCATCTTACTGGTCTGTATGTTATTATTGTACACACAAATATGCTGAATATTTCCACAAATTAATTTTTCTTAGGATTAGAAATATGCACTCTTACCAAAGGTAAAAGGTTATTGGCAAGAATATTTTTAACAATCAAATAAAGGGGAAGAATAAACTTAGAATATTACAGTGCTTTTGGAACTAGAGAGGCTCCCCAACTCCATAGGTTGTGCTGATCTCTACACAGAGATAACAGTTGTCTTCATCTTAATTAAAGAAACACATTTCTGAGATAGATTAACTGAAATTTATATAAATGTTAACTTACCCCATGATTGCTCCATTTCCATGAAGTCAAAGGAATACTAATCTGGCAGCTAGAGTAAAAAAACCCAACACTTCTGATTCCCCAAAAAACGTTTTTGAGTATGAATGTATTCAGGCTGTCTGTAAATAAGTAATGTCTTTGTTATGTGTATACTGTGTACATCTGTTCATGAATTTAATTGAATTTATAGGGAAAAACTCACAATTTAATCAGAATACACTGTTTTCATTTTTCAGTATCTATTTATTAAATAGGTGCTAAGATTAATCATTAGAATAATATTATAACAAAATAAATAATCAAAAGATTCAAACAAGACAGGCAATGTTTATGAGAGTGTTAATGAACTATGTTGTATGTCAACTATGACCCAGCGGGACACTTTTATAAAGTGTAACATTCTACAGTCCTATTTTACATTTTCACAAAGATTTTACATTTTAATGAAATATAACAAAAAGAAATGTGCCAAATACGCTCTTTAGGGTGACTCAGCTGTCGTTTCTTGAGATAAATGGACTTTGACCTCATCTATTTATTCATATTAATGTACATTATATTTACAGTCTAACTCTGCTTGTTTACCAAGGTGCTTTGTCCTGCTTCCTGAGTTCCAGCTGTTGTCAGGGGATTGATCTCACCAACAGATAAAATTTTCTTTTTTAATGATAAATAGATGTGACATTTTACCTTGAAAAAGACGTATAACATTTCAAAGCTTTTGAACTCTTTGTTTAAGTTGTAGAAAGTCCTCAGCTACCAATCAATGGGAGGTGAGAGTGACTAGCTTAAAGAAAAAAGGCACTTGGAAGAGTCTTTGTCCTGCTGTGACCATAGGAGTTAGTGGCTTAGTTTAAGATTTGTATTTCAGAGTCACCTAGGGAACAACTGAAGACTAATTTCAGGCTTCAAGGTCTTCAGCGAAAGTTAGTTGATGCAGCCTCATTGTCTTCAGTTAAGTAGAACTGTACCTACTCAGCAATGCCTTGTCCTATGTATTTCTCCTCCTTCTTAGATTGCCTTTTGTGGCTTATGACTATATATCCTGTTTTCTAGATCTTATTCTGTCCTTTGAAATTCATTCTAATATTGGATTCTATATGACAGAACCTCTAAAGGCCACAGTAGTTTAAAAACTTCTCCTGTACCTTGTAGCAAAAGTTCTGCTAGGAGATGGGAGGAGAAAGCAACCCAGCACCATGAAATTACAGCATGCAGGCAGGCAACCGGGAAAAGAGATGCAGAAGGTGGAACACATATAGCTCTGCGTGTCTTTCTTGCTGATCCACATAGAGCCATGTGAATGTGGACTCCTACACCTAGAAACAACCTGGACAGACCTGGTCATCAGGACACCAGAGTGCTGACCTTTCAGACTTTTTTCATGGGACAGGTTTGCTACCAAGCTGTATTTGCTGGGCCCCAGCCTTTATGGTAGTATTTTTTCCAGGTTAGCATCAGAAAAATAAAGCAAATTTTTACCACTGCTGGTAATATTTTACTGGGTTATACTTAGTTATAAAGATGCAAAATTGTGTTGATAAAAATATATGCAAGTTTCAAGGTTGCACTTTAAAGGAACTTTACCTTAAGAAAGACACTGTAACTGTTTTTGAAATACCATCAATGAGCATGTTTGCATAAAATAAAACTTAGGGAAGTAATATTGTGTTAGTGACATTTTATATCATGTATACGTATGAGGAGACTCACTTCTTTTAACTCTGAGCTCAATACGTTTCCTTAAAGATAGGCACCTAGTGATAACAGAGATACTCAAAGCTCCTCCTGATTTCCAGCTGCTGTTCCAGGTGTGCAAGGGTCTCCTACAAGTCCTGTATCCTATCTGCCAGCTCCATCCAGATGTCTCAGATACTGTTGAAGGATTCAAATGCCTTTAGATACCCTTGTTTAAACACGTAAATTGAACTCAGTGTGAAAACTTACTGTCTACCCTGGACACTTTATCTAAGATCTTTCAATGGATAATGGACAGAAATAGGGAACTTGTGAGGCAATTTTATCTTGTCATTCTGAGAGGAGTCCAAAGTAGGAAAGATAAGCATCTGAAGATGCTTGTCATTACTTATGGTAGAGAAAGCCTTACACTCATAGTCATTTCAACCAGCTACAGCCATCTCCAGTGCCAGACATGTCCGTCTGAGCTGGTCACTCCAGGGTCCATCAATAGACACTGAAGAGAAAGGGGCACTTTTAAGAGGTTGGTCTTACCTGCTTTTTACTGTCTATATGACATGAAGCAATAAATCCCACCCTGGATACTTAACTTTTGAAGACTTTAAAGTCTATGGATGTACTGCTTTAAGCAGTATATAGACATACTGCTTTTAAGAGAATAATCTTTCCTCCATTTGCACATGCACATCCCACTTACTGAGCTCAATACAGAAAAAATGCAGATTCAAGCCCCCAAATCACATACATTGATTGCAGAATATTAACATAATGAAGTTTTAATATACCTTTATTGAATGTAAATTCTGAAGGTATACGTAGGATGCTTGTGTTGTATGATCTGTGTTCCAGCTTTGCCTATACAGGGGTGAATTTCACCTTATGGATGAAATTTTGATTATACAGCTCCACACAGCTGTGGGATGAGAATTATATAATTAATGGTTGAGCACTCAAATCCTAACTTGCAGCCATGGACGCACACCCGCCATGCAGTAATGGGAGTGAATTTTCTCTTAACATGCACGTACGGGCTGATGTGGAGCACACTGGGATTTTTTCTCTTCCCAGTGGCTGTAAGAAAATGAGGAGGGGAAAAAAGTGATGCCTTTATTGCAATTTTTGCTAGCGCTAGTCTTCATCTGCCTTCTTAATTAGTCCTGCTGTGTGGCTGAGACTCCACATAGGCTGTCATGCCACAGTGAGGACCTATATATTATAATACAGCAATTATATTATTTAGCCTCACACATTCCTGCATGAATGACTGGTTCTATCTTGAATGCTGCAAGCATTTGTATTTGGCAAATATGTGGCTGCTGTTTTTAATGACTGAAACATACTTGTTTCAGTAGGGTTGGTCTATTCTGTTTTCCAGTCCCTCCAGGTGACACAGCCGTGACTGGAATAACAAAGGTGAAAAAGGAGCAGGGACTGAACTCAAATCATTTTTATAATGATCCTTTTATATACCATATACTTTCAGGATACAAGTTCCCTGTGTGTGGGGTGGGAACTATTAAAAAACTGAATTAAATTTTTGAAGCTGGGGCTTTATTTCTTAAGTTCAGGTGTTTGTGTCAGCGTTATCTAAACATTACTATTTCTGACTTTCGTAAGTTCAGGTGTTCGTGTCAGCGTTAGCAGGCATGCTTTTCTGGATATATTCTCTGAGCTCTGTCACTTCCAGTGGTCTCAAATATGAATGAGATATCTAAACATTACTATTTCTGACTTTCACCTACTGCATTTTTGGCACTTAAATTAATAATTTATGGGTCCATTTTTGCTACCGAGGGCAGAGATTTTCTTTTTTTATCTGGTATATTCTGGTATGTAATTTCAGACTTACACAGTCTCATACTCAGTGTTAAAATGTTATTGTCCAGCCATGTAGCAAATCTCTTCCATGAACTTCAGCATTTGGCTTCTAATAGCATGAGAGGATCTTCACAATTGAGTAGTCTGTGAACAGTCACTAAAGAATTATGCATATTAAGAATTCATAAAGCTATGCAATAAAGTTTATCAGAAACTCATCGTAAATGCTTTCTTATCAAAACTGCTTAAATGAAGGTCTCAATCTGAGCAATATTCTTACTGTTATTCTTTTAATGCTTTCAGAAAGTCAGATTTAGTCTGTGCGACTGTCATTCACATGTATCCATGTATGTTAGCATAGGATTTGTGTTCATATTTTAAATTACTTTTTCCCTGACTAGGAGAAACTAGGACATCATAAATCTTCTTCCTAAAACCCAAAGAGGGGGAAGAGAATGAACTCCAGTTCATATACGTAGAAGCCATGCACTGAGAGTATCTGCTTCAGAGTATTATAGGTTTCTGTCCTTTTTCATTTCTCTTTAAACTATTCATTAATTTTCTGATTCTCCAGATTCCTTGGGATTATGTGTGAAGCCCTGTTTTATTGCATCTGTAACAGTGTACTACAAAAGGGTGAAGGTTGTCAATTCAATGTTAAATATCATCTTGGGTTACAAATACTCTTCCCTGGTTCTGCTCCCAAATCTACGCTTTCCTCTATGCTTTTCAAGCTATTCAAGTTACGCTGCTCTTCTTCTACTTGGTTGCATCCTCAACATGTCATCCATTTACCAGAAATCAGGTACTAATGTGACATAATAGAGAAGATTTAATCAAATCAGCAAGATCTACATAAGTCTAAACTGTTAAATCACATGCTCTTATTGTGTCATATTATAGGCCTTATCCTCTGTCCATCTTTACCTATAAGAATTCATTGAATCATCTCTAAAATGAAAAGTTAAATTGCAATGCTATGAAAATAACTATATCTCCCTGTAGAAGTTTAATTCAGTATCATATTTCAGTTAATTAATTTAAATAGTATTTTAAAGGTAAAAATGTGCCTTTTAAAAACACTAAAATATTTTAAAATTTTCCCCACCTTTCTAAAATCTTCTAAATAAGATATTTCCTTTTCTTTGATTTTATATCTTTGGTTTAACTAGTTTCTTTAGCTTAATTTTTCACTTTAGAATATCCTTTAAAAATAAATCTATCTCATTTACATGTTAGCATATACTATTTCAGTCTGCTCCAAATTAATCTCCTGTGAATGTTCCAGTCCGTGTAAAATTTCAAAACTTTTGGTTTGATTCTAAATAAAAATGACAGTTTTTCAACTTTTAAAAAGTCCTACAAGCCTACAAATTTATTTTTTCCATCCCACGCCTTTTTTGTGTGTTGTAATTAAAGGGTTACCATCTGTTAGAGGGTTTCTTCTTCCATACTGTTTCCTACTATCAAGTAGTCCGGAATGACAGGAATTATTAGAAATCCATCTACTGGGTGTCTGTAATCAGGTGTGATGAAATTCATCCTGTCCATGTACAAACTGGAGAAAGTCACATGCAGGTGAGGGAGAGCAGAATGTGGTCAGTGGGTTTGGCTTCTGGTCTCTCTTGGACAGAACTCGTAGATTTGGTTGTGAGATCCACCCAATCATTAGCAGCATAAGAAAGGTTCCATGGAAGAAACAGGTTAAATATATAGACTTTCACTTCTTCAAATATCCACCTTGGGAGGGGTCCTGAAAAGGCACAAGGATTTGTGGTGGAGCCAGGCCAGCAAACAATGGGCAGAAAGGGGCTGTAGAAAATTACAGAGGAGGGGCAGGCAGAACGAGGACTTCTCTGAAAAGTTACCAAAGGACCTCTGTTTTGTGACCTTGTGCTAAATCACATGGCCATAACCTGTTACAACAGGTTTGCCTGAACCGTACTGATAGACGTTAGCAGGGGATCCAGCACCTGGGAATCCATATGGAGGCATCAACTGTTCACCTGAGGTCACTGTTTTCTCCACTCCATGCAGTGTATTTGGCAACTGACTCCCCTTATTCAGCCCACAAAGGAGACAGCAAAAGTCTCCTTCATTCCTTCAGTGTTTCCACCTGTGCAGCATCCTTCAGGCGTTTGCATTTGAAGACAAAAACTGCTTGAGAGGAACTGTATTTTGGTTCTTTACCATTTCAATGAAGTTTTTCCAAAGAAAAGAATGAACAGAAGCTATATATATATTTCCATTTAGGGAGCCTTTTTGAAGGATGAAAAATAGAGTAAGTGTTTGTATGTGTATATGTGTGTGTGTGTTTTTGTGTGAGTGTATGAGATACATAAGACTGAAAGCTAAATGAATATCTATGCAACACTGAACGGTGACATCTGATTGATACTTCTACGAATTAATTTCAAGTGAGTGGTACAGTGTTCCACATCACGGGTTACTGGTGCACGTGCTCTTCCATAGGCATAACATTTTGTTCCTACAACTCCCAGTTGTTATGTGTACCTATCAGCTGGGCACACATAAAGACTGCTATTTAAATTGCTTATTTGTTTTGCTTGTTAGTGGGCCTTAATGACCTAAGGACAGAGGACCCACAGAGTGTTCTGTATTTTTTTCTGTAATTGTATGTATAAAACCCCCATGTTAACAAGAATCATTTCTCTTCCTCTTTGTAAAGTGACACATAGCTTTCAGCAGCAAAAATAAATAAAAAAAAATGCCTCAGGGGCCTGATCCTGCAAATATTGAACCTTTCCTGGGATGAGCTCAGTGATCGTCATTCCTCTTGAGCTCCAGTGTCTCGTACCTCTAAAGGTCAGCTGATAACACTGTTGAGGAACACTGAACATTGCCTTCTAAAAAGGAAAAGGATGGTGTTATTCACCAGATGCCTAACAATGGATGATATTGCTTAATATGATATCCATTCCAACTGCTGAGAAAATTTAGGCAGGCAGGATGCAATTTCTCAAACTGGAATTTGGCCAAGACACTGGGGATATACTCTTGTTACAAGGGCAATGGCGTATTTAATCCTGCCTGAAGACAACAATCCTTTGTAGCAGCTACTTCCTAATTTTTTTTTTCCAACACTGTTTTTGAAAAAACTCCTTGGTAGTGCCCCAATTAAAACGCAAACCAAGATCAAAATAAAAGAAAACAAAATAAAAACAACCACAAAACAAAACAAAAAAATGAAGATTTATAATTTCACACTTTGGTTATACAAGTATATGTTTCTTACATAGCACTCAGCTAGTGTGTTCCCTACCTTCTGTGAGACAGTAGTTATCCAGTAGTTTGAAGTTCAGAATTTCCAGTCTGTGTGAAGTCATGATATTTCCAGTGTGTTTTCTTTTCTGAAATAAAGTAAGAAAACAACATATAGAACCTTCTAATGGAATAAGTAGCTCAAGAAAAAAATCTTTTCAAGGTATCTGGATTTTTTCTTGAATCAAATGTAACATTTTGGTTTCTTGATGGAAATTAAGTTGGATATTATGTTCAGACCATTCTCTGTGTCTGCTTGAATCTGCAGAGCCATATGAGAATAAAAACTCTGAGTGACTTGTATTTCCCTTTTCCCCAATTTTTTTTGTTAGTGCTGAGCAATATTTCTGAAAATGGATTTTCATTTTTGTCTGCTGGTACAAATGTTCTGACTTGGGCTGGCTCATCCATAGCCTGTGAGTCCCAGGTCTCTCCTCTCCAGTCTCGGATGTGGCTCCAATTGGACCTGGTTTACCTTAGGCTTGGACAGGAGCAGAAAGGCATTACTGTTGCTACAACAGCATTTTTACACAGTTATATCCCTTCCATTCCTTCTTTCACAGCATTTTTGGACACAAAGCACAACTGCACCTTTTCAGGCCTCAAGGAATTGGGCATTCACCTATATTGGTAAAATGAAGATACAAAGGACCAAATACATCAGTGTTCTTCAGTGTTTAACTATTCAATATATCGATGTCCCCTTACAAAGGGCTGTGGGCCATAAAAAAACCCCAAAAAACAACAAAACCCAAACATAATTAATTTCAGTTCTAGTTGAAAAAACAATTGGACAGCTATGATGAATCATCTCCTATAAAAAGAGAAAATACTGTAACTTTTGGATCGTTTCCAGATCAGACACAGCACTGCTGCTCTGAGAAGGCTGGGAGCTGGAGAGGTATTTTGGGGGGTACCGATGTGTAAATAAATCCACTGAGCATCATTTTCTGTTCCGGACTTCTCAGCATTAGAAACACCACATGACAGAACTCTCCACCCAGAGACAGAGAAATAAACAAACTGCTGATACGTTGCAAGCTGCTGAGTTTATGTGGGGTGGAATCGGGTCTAAGGAAACCAAGTCCTGCAGCCTGTGTCCATCACCCACCTGCCTGAAGGAAATTATCTTTGTGTACTTTTTTTCTTTTCTCCCCCCCCCCCCACCCCTGCCATGAGTGCTGTCTTGTTAGCGCTGTGGGCAAAGCCTGCAGTTGGAATTGCTTTGTGGTGTCACTTGGTTTGATTACACCATGACACTTGCAGCTGATTGGATGTGAGGAGAGATCTGATTGATATCTTGAGTCCACCTCTGTTGTCATTTGATCTAGGTGATGCTACTGTGGAAGTGGAAAACCGCTGGAGAATGTAATCAGCAGAAAGTCACAAGGTGTGAAGGCATGTGGGTTAACTCCAGATGTTCTTGTTTCTGAATCTGGGCACGGGGCTCTAATGATGGACAATAAACTACACCTAGTCTCTCAGTAATTATTATCCTTTTCTGAGAGGATAAGCTTGATTTTTTCTGTCACTTCATATGTGAGCAATTCAGAAGTAACTCCAGTAAAGCCAAACAGATAAGCTTTTAAGTGCTGAAGTCAGTATAAAACTGGTTAAAGGAAGGAAATATAGAATCTGTAACTCTGTACTGTGCCTAAAAAGTCATACATACAGATTTACTCCTTTTTGACAAGGGAATGCTAATGCAAAGAGATGATATTGCAGTTTTAAGTTAAACTTCACTTTTACATAAGCCATTAACTTCTATAAGCTTATCAACCTGACTTCTTTTGAACTGTTTGAACAGTGGAATTATCTTCTGTAAGAAATTTTGAAATTACTTGCTTTTCTGAACCCACTTGAAAAAATCAAAAGTTTATTGAAAAAAAGCTAAAAAGCCCTTCTGACTTCAAAATCTTGGGACAGAAAAGTCAGTATTTTTACCAGAGTGAATTTGTTGTATTAAACTGGACTTTTTTAAAAGTTACATGTTGATTCTTCCAACATAAAAATGGAGGAATTTTTCTGAATCCTGCAGGGATACTATGTTTTGGTAAAAAAAAGTCTGCATGGGAAAAAAATATTAATTTCTGAACCTTATAATCCTCCAGCATTGTTGTTAATACACACTTTTAATAATGCTCAATACATCCTATGCTTGTTGGAAGCACTATGCAGATATGAAATGATGCTTCTACGAGAGCTTACGCTATTATACACATATAAGTACTAATACACATATTAAGTACTAAAAGACCCAAATAAAATAATCTATTTAAAGTAACTCAGTAAACAAATGGGAATTCTGGAATTACAAACTCTAAAAGTACTAGTTCCCAAATGGGTTTCCATGTTCTGTGTGTGTATGTATATGTGTGTGTGTATGCAGATATGTGTGAGTTTCTTTATTAATGATACAACAGCTGCAGGTATGTAAATAAAATGTAGCAGAAAAGACTCCTGCATGAGTAAAGCATCACCTACCACTTTAACAACTTCAGTCTGCCACTTCTTTGTTTCCAAACAGATTACTAGATCTCTGCAAAACAAAGACAGATGGTTTTGTTTGGATACCTAATTATTTGGAAAAGAGAGTGATAAACAGGGAGTTGAAATGGAAGTGGAAGGAACTTCTGAGAGTTTGGAAATTTAAGGACAGTAGTATTTGATACCCCTCCCTCCCCCCCAAATCTTTGTGCTACTTATAAATAATTTGTAATTGTGATATAGCCATATAAATGGGAAAAAAAAAGGAACTGGAAGCACTCAATCCACATACTAATCACTTCTGAACCACAGAGCTATCTTGGCATTTGATATTTAATGATGGACGAGTGGATGGATGAACAATTGTATTTTCTGGACTAAATGGATCCATTTTCCTCCCTGGTTTTGCATAGAGCTCATTCTATACAATTTTGTATTGAAGTTCGCCAAGTATTCAATTATTCAAAAAATATTTCAAATAAAATTAAATAATTGTTTATGTAGAATTCTACCGGAACAAGTGGTTATCTGCACACGTCTATCTGGTGCATAGCAATGCATACAGTAAAGAAATATAAGAAAATCAGTTAAGTGTTGTTAATATTAAATCCTTCTATTGCTTTCTGCTAAAGAAGTAAATCAGGTTTTTGGAAATTCAACAAGGTCTGCTCTGCTATTGGGTGCTATTACTTGCTCAGTATTGATCTGGCTTTTCTCTGTGGAGTAGTAACAATTACTATAAAATGCTAGGAATTACTTAAGCCTGAACGTCATTTGTGTTTTTGACCACTCATCATGAGATCGGTTTCTCTTCTGCTGTTCAGCATGTTGCTCAAAGATTTATTTGGAATTATATCCTCATTGGAAAATTTCATCTTGTTGATGCAGCAGCTCTCCCTACAATAAAGATTAAGTTTATTTTTTATTTACTTTCTCAGGATATTTTTAGAGGTGAAAGATACCTCTCTTCAGCTGGGGAAAAGTTACCTTGCAAGATAGTAAAGGGAATAAAAATGTATAATAGTAAGACCTTGTATGGGTAAGTTGCCACAGAAATGCCCTGGTATTAATTCTGTGAGTGAAAAAGAACCTGCACTTAGCAACTTTCTCCAGTCAGGAAACCTATTGAGTGTTGCAATAAGTTCTGATTTGAAAAGGCATTGATCAGACAGTGCTAATTCTTTCACTGTGTTTTATGGGAGTGGGATAGGTTCTCTTCCCATCAAGCTGACGGTAGCTCTGCCATTGATTTCATTTGGAGTAATAGCATCAGCCCAAGTGTCTGTTGCAGGACAATAAAGTACAGTTTATTTAAGTGCATGAGAGGATTTTATGAGACAGCGAAGCACATGGGCTGTAGAGAGTAGAAGCAGCAAATAAACTAGGCAAGTAAGACAAACAATTCCAGGCTTTGTTCTTTGCAGTCCATCATATTTCTGTATCTGTTGATTATAAATCCCAGTTTTGTAATCTTTTCAGCCATTAACTGCCCACACCAGTATTTCTTTATTCAATCCATATTCTTGTCTAAATATCACTTTTCTTCCTAAAGATTGTTGTCATGTTTTTACTCCAGAAAAGATTTTTTTTTATGTATCTTTTTTTAGGTTATTAGATTAAGTCACTTTCCATGTCAAAACTACCTGAGTTTTCCAGATCATCAGACCACTCTCATAGTGTTGTTCCATCTGTGCTCAATATTTTTTTAAAAAGTTATTTTTATATACTGATTTACTGTGTGAAACAATCCTAATAATCATGTTATGCTATTTCTTTTCAACTGTATGTATCAGCGCTTCTGCTTCGTCGTTCCCTTCGGAAGATCCTGAAGGCTTGATTTAAAGTTGCCTCTGGGTTTCAGGAACTTTCATTATTATCAAATTGCACTTCCTTTCCTTTCATTTCCTTGCGTGTCAGTGGTAAGAGTGTGTTCTGGAGTTTGGTTGTGATTCATCATTTGATCAACTAAATTTAAAACAGTAAACATCAGATAGCTTTTAAAATTTTCCTCTTCCCCACCCCCGGCCTTTTGTTTTGTTGATTCACAGGCACAATGCTTGAAAAATAGAAATAAGAAAATAGTAAATAAAAGAAGTAATAAATGAATAAATAAATAAATAAAACTGCACCATGGAGAACCCTCAGTTGAAAGGGAACTGTCATGGTTCCCACTGGGATGGAGTTGACTTTCTTGTTAGCAGCTGATGTAGCTCTACATTTTGGATTTGGGATGACAACAGTGTTGATAGTGCACTAATGTTTTTGGTTGTTGCTAAGCAGTCAAGACCTTTTTCGCTCCTCATACTGCCCTCAGGCAGGAAGGCTGAGACTGCACAAGAAGCTGGGAGGGGACACAGCCAGGACAGCTGACCCCAACTGACTGAAGGGCTATTCCATGCCATGTGATGTCATGCTCAGCGTATAAAGACAGGAGAAGAATGAGGAAGGGGAGGACGTTTGGAGCAATGGCATTTGCCTTCCCAAGTAACCGTTATGTGTGACGGAGACCTGTTTCACTGGAGATGGCTGAACACCTGCCTGCTGGTGCGAAGCAGTGAATGAATTCCTTGTTTTGTGTTGCTTGTGTGTGTGGCTTTTGCTTTACTTATTAAGCTGTTTTAATCTCAATCCGCTTTTACTTTTCTAATTCTCTCCCCCATCCCAACTGAGGGGAGTGAGTAAGCTGCTGCAGGGTCCTAGTTGCTGGCTGGGATTAAACCACAACAGAAACAGAGAAGTACAGTATAGCAGAAGATGAAGAGTTGTCTAAATGGTAGCACATACAGAAGAAATGGACACTGATACGCAAGAAACACGTTATTTTTGCCTGCATTATGTTTGGATTATTGAAATATCTTTAATCAGTGTTAGAGATGTACCTACCTTTTATGAAATTCTGAAAAACAACAAAAGTCTAGAAATGCTAGAAATTGTCTCTCTCTTGGTGAGACAATAATCCATTTTCTAGGGAAGTTAGATTTTACACAGTCACTAACAACAAAAGAGAAGGAAAATTTTGTAATAGAGAGTAAAATTCCCATTTGGTCTTTCCTAGTTATAACTTGCTTTATATCCCTTCCTGCAGCCTTCTGGGGTTTGGGTTGAGTTTTTAAATTATATTTATTGTGATTAATTCAGGTAATTCTTCATTATTAGAATTCATATTCCTAATCAAGTTGTGTATTATAGTTCTTTCATCATTCTTGTTTTCAATTTTACCAACCTAATCTCTTTTTCAAATATGCATTTTGTTTTGTCCTCAACAATGCCTGAATCATATTTTTTTGCACTACTTAGGAAAAAGCAGAAAATATTATCTTTAGTAAAAAAAAAGAAACTGAAAATCCAGGAAAGGATGGATGTTTTTTTGTTACATTTTCCCCATAAATATTTTACCATAATGATAGTATAAAGTAGTAAGAAACAAGGAAAATATCACTCTTCATATTACTTCATGGAGTGCTTTCAGTGTCAGACAGACAGTGATAGAATCATAATGGGAATAACTCTGGGTGGTGGTGATAGAAATATGAGCAGATATGGATAATTAATTATAAAAGCAGTAATACAATTACTCTCAGCCTACTCACTTGTTGCAAATATGGCCCAACATTTATGTTGTTTGCTGCTGCTACAAACTTTAAATTATATTCTGCAAAATATATTAAGAAAGGTATAGTTCATTACACTGTTTTGCCTTCACTCATGTTGAGATATCAGCAAAGTTCACTCTTAAAATCTTTGAGCCAAAATTATTAAGTGATTTCACAACATCCTCTAGGTTTCTTTGAATCCTAGAAGTAGGGAACTGTGACTAAAGTTATGGTACTATTACAACAGCATAATTTTCATATGGATCATTCATGCAGCAGTAAAGCAATGGTGGAAAATTTAAAAAGAAAAGCTCTGGGGGAATACAGATACCAGTTTTAAGAAGGATCCATTTGAACTAGAAAATCTGTACTACATTAAATCAGTCCAGTGTGCACTTCAGGAATGATCACAAGCTAGAAATGGCTCTGCCAAAAATATTTTATCCCCTCCCCTACTTCTTGGACAAAGAGTTTGAGAACACCACAGCTCCATCTTGTTCTGTCTTAATAAGGTATCAGGTAATACAGTACTAAAGCTGTTTGCAGTGATCTAGCAGAATTTCCCTGAAGAACCCTGAGAGAATGATACTTACACTGTTGCATACCTAGTAGTACCTTTGAGCACATTTAACTACAGGACATTATTAACATATTGAAGGAGCTGGTGAATTGAACAAAGTGCACTGACATAAATCACTGTACTGTAATCTTCCTTTCAAAATAACAAAGAGGGTCATGAGCAACTGTACCTTAATGTCTTGATGTGTTTATTATGTTCTCTTTCTATAACTGTAAAATTATTAGAAGGAACCATGAGATATCATCACTATAGAGAAAAATCATTTGAATGCATGCAATGATAGATACTCCTTATGTTATATGCCAACAATTTCCTTCTTGTAATAGAGAGCCTGATTGAAGCAACTGTCCAAAGATGAATCAAGATAAGCCAGAAATGAAATTAATATGAAGGAGGAAATACTACAAAGGATTAGAAAAATTTACAATATGTCCTTCAATAAAGGGACCCTTCTTTCCATTATCAAGAACACTGTTTTTTGTCTCTGATTTCTGCTGTGCTTACTTTATTTAGTAACCGGCCAAAAGGCTTCACCTTGGTTACATTAATTATTGGTGAATTGCGTGCTTCGTAGTTGTGTAAAGGATGATGATAGCTGGAGAATTGCAGATGGTTCGAGATGTGGCAGCCCACCTGCGAAGCAGAAAAGATGAAGAGCATGTCAACCAAGTGCTTCAGTCACTGCAGTGGCTTCATAATTAATCTCAATCAAGATCGGCCCCCAAAGGTTTCAGAACCGGAATTTCCTTGTAGCTGTAAAATAAAAAACAGTGGGAAAAGTATGTTTTCCTAACTTTAAAAAAATCAGTGAGCAAACATATCCAAGACTGTATCTGAATTCTGTTATGTTGCAGGGGAAGGTCATGTGGAAATGCTTAGACTGAACAGCTCCATCATTTCAAAATCCTTGCATGTAATGCTTCCATACTGAGACTGATTTAAAAAAAAAAAAATGACGCTAACAATGTTAAAGTTCAGAGTCAGTTGGTTTCGCTAGATTTTTAAATATCATTGCTTAAATAATGCATGTGCTATAGTAATTTAGATTTTCTCTATGGATTATTCTACAAGGTTAAAACTAAAATAACTTGTCAATATTTATGGTATTCATACTCGTCATGAAGAATTCTTTTAACTGTTATTGTCCATTCTGACAATAAAGCCAAAATCAAGTCTGAAAATACTGCAAATTGTTTTTATTATTATGGGACTTCTCTTTCTCACTATATTCTAGTTCTTACTTTATTATATTTAAGGCAAAAGCAATAAAAAGGAATTGTTCTCATGAAAGATGTGACTTATATACATTCCTTCAAAATTGTATTCATGAAAACAATGCCCAGGAGATTGTTTTAAAAGCTACTATCATTACATAATTTCAAGAAACACACATCTTCATTTTGGCTTAAATCCTGTCCAGCTTGCAGATATTTACTTGATTTAACTTTACTGCTAATATGCTTAAATGAAGTGTGTGTATGTGTGTGCATGTGTATATGTGTATAATATTTGCTACTAATGAACAGGCACTTTTCTACTGCAACACTGGATTATAGAGAGCAATTATGCAAAGAGTATATGAGAAATATTTTATACTTTTTGTACGAATATACAGTAAACTGAAGGGAAAACATTTTCCCTGTGGTTAGTTCTGAACTGATACATTTTGAGGGATTCCAAAAATAGATGAATGGACAAATTATGAAGGAAGAAGAAGCAAAGGAACATTTAAAGCTAAGAATGTTATTTTTTTTTGCATCTGGGACTAGGCACTGCCTTTTCTCCAGATAAATCTGTAGTACATTACAAAGAACTATCCTTTTTAACAATCTATGGATTTAGATAGATGTCTGATAGAATTTTTAAAATTGCCTAAATATTTGACTCCCACTGACTTTAATTGGAGCAGGAGCCTGCATTCCTTTAGAGAATCCTGAACATTGCATACCAGTGCTTTTAAATGCTCTTTAAAATCTGTCACTGGGTAAAGAATTTTGTATACCTTTCTTCATATGAGAAAATTATATGAGTAGGTCCTATATATATCCATTCATCTTTTCAGAGCCGAGTCCTAGATTTTCATGTACAGTACATTCACTTTAGTGAGTCAATATAAAATTTGCATTGAAATTCAATAGATGCATATTTCATCCATAGCTCTTAATAGAAGAGTTGAGAGATTTCCTTTGTACATTACTTTATTAATTGATCAGACAGAAAATAAACAGGAAAAGAAATCTTTGTGTTCTAATATGGTACAAATTTTAGCACCCGTTACAAAAAATTAACTGAAATGTTATAATGTTTTAGAATAAAAAATCAGAGTCTTCAGTTCTGGCCAGATCCTATTTGGTCAAGATACAGAATAAATAAAATTAAGATCTGGATTCATTTTACTAAATGTAAACAGAGTCTTGACATCTGTGTTTGAGTTAGTGTCCATACACTGCTTTTACGATTAGCAGAGATATGGACAAAACAACTCACTAGAACCATGGGCGTGATTCATTTAATTTTCAATAGACTTCTAAAAGACTTTAGAATATTTCTGCCTGTTTCTCTCCACTGACTACAAAGGGACATCCATGTGACAAGGGTTGAAAAAGGGGTAGAAATCATATCTGACTGCATCCCTTGACAGCAGTGGGCTACGCTGCTCTAAAATAAATCTGTGACATGCATAATTAGCAGTGCTTCATGGAAGCTGTCATTTTACCATTTATTTGCCTACTTGTTGTGTACAACTTCCAGGGTAAAACTGTACTGGACTGTTTTACTTTTCATAATTTACATATAGAAACTCCTTGTAACTGAGTTTCTGGTGATGTGAGAAAGAATGCTGTTTTTTTGAGAACGTTTATTTTTTAGGAATAAAGGAGAATTTAGGAATAAGGAGAATTTATTATGGTATTATATTTCAGAGACTTCTTTTATAAAAAAGAACACTAACATTCAGGCCTAAAGTACTGTGTTTGGCATTTCTCTTTTAACTTAAAGGATACCCTTGCCAGGCAAGACAAATCACTCACTTCCAGATCCCAGTCAATTATTTCAAGAACTGCTGGAGAGTTTCACTTCTGAAGAATTAACTTTTTGGCTACCAGAGCTCTCAAAAGTGACAAATTGCCTAGCACGTAGCTTGAAAGATCATGTGGAAAAGTGAAATTTAGCACTATTTATGATTTCCTCCCTGGAAAGGATTGATTTTATTTCATTGCCGTAGAAGCTGAACTGAACACCCTATGTTCCAGGTTCAGCATTCACCATGTGCTCTTGTTACTACCTTTAGGACTAGCATCAGACACTCTCACTGGAGTTCGAAGTCTATGTTTTTGTGAATTAGCTCTACCTTTTCATTGGTTCTAGATTAGACAAATAGAAGATAGCTCTTTTATATCATTCCCCTGTGGTTCCTGATGGGATTTGCCAAGGAGATGCTTCAGACTTCTTATTCTTCAGGGCGGGATGAAGGTATTTCTTTTAGTGTTGATGGATATTTCAAACACAATCACATTAGTAATCATGAAACCAACATAGTAAATTACTCGGTTTATTTAATCACTAAATATCCTAACATAAATAGTGCCTACAAAAAAATAAAATCCAAAATCTGGGAAGAGCAAACTCAAGCACTCAAACAACAGGTCAGAATTAAGCAATTGGTATTTAACTTTTTTAACAACTCCATTATGACATGTTTTTGACTATAGAGCAACCCTCTGAAATAGAATTATTACAGACTAGTTTATCTCATGTGTTATCTCCCACCAACATCTGATGCACCATGTTCAGAAACAGACTTGGTGATGATGATGGTGATGATGACAGGATGGTATTTGGAAATAATTCTATTGAATGCTGTCTGAAAAAAATGTCCCTATTTTGTACATACAGTTGGCGTTTTCATAAATGAAACAAACACCTGCACGCACAAGCAGTCCTAGCTTATATAAATGCAAAGTTTATGAGTTTGGACATCTGTGTTTGTTAACAGTTGTCGTCATAATTTAGAGGGTCTTGGGAAGTGAAGGGTTATGGAATTAATCTTGACATATATTTCTGAAGATGATTTTTTTTTATGTAGACTGTCTGCTATACATCAAAGTGTGTGTGTATATATTATTAAAATTTACAATGTATTAAGGCATAAACTACTATATTTTATACATGGATTTGTTTTTTTCTACTCATACAGGTCCAAGTTCAGGAAAACATTTAAATATTTATCTATCATGCCTTCAATTACTTCATTTATGTACGTTAAATCATTTTTCAAAACATGGATACTTTTCTGAATCAAGGCCAGAAAGATACTGTTGTTAGCTACGCAGTTGATACAATAAAGCATGCATATCTCCCTAAGGTCACAGAAATGTTATTCTATAAAATCCAGTGATTTCATTGGCTGGTTAATTGATTTTCAGGAGAGAATCAAGAAATGACTATCTCATTAACAAGCAGAGCTTGGCAGCCAGGATCCACTGGTTTGGCCAGAGGGACAGAAAAACACACAGATGGAAGAATAAAAACCAAGCAAACAGAAAATATCGTAGCCAAAGGCTCGAGTCATTGTTCAAACTTCTCCAACCTGTATTTTAAGGTATTTTTAATCTCATCTCTTTTCATTTACAGTGGCAGGTAAAGCAAATATATAAAATGCTACATTGGTAGGGAAACGGGTTGTTTTGTTTATTAAGTCAAAGTGAAATGTTGATTTACACTAAGAACATAAAAAAAGCAAAGGGGAGATGATTACAGCTTCACTTTGGCTGCTCAGGTTCTAATAATCTTCTATATGTAATGAGACTGGGGAATGGAGAAGCCTTTTCCTGACAATGCTGGCAGCAGGATAACTTCTACACGCTATTGATTTTTCTTCATTGATTGTAATCTTCCTCTTCCTGAGCGTCTGTCTTTGCTTCTCTGACATATTGAACACTGAATAGTCCCTGAGTAATTCTTGAACAGTTTGGGATCATTTTTATTTTCACAGGACAGTTGAGACCAATGGAGTGATTTATGTGTACTTTGGAAGGCAAAACAAAACAGTACTGTTCCGGGAATAAATACGGACATAAAGATATTTTTTTAAAAAAAAAAAAAAACAGCCCCCCTCTTCCCCCCTCTCTAACCCCCCTTTACTTCCACACTCCGATAATTTCATAAGTATCTGCCAAATCATGTAGAGGAGAACAGTAAAGCATAAACAGCTCTCACAGCTGTGATTTCAGCCATGATTGATGATGAAATACCACTGGAGGGATAGCAGGAAAATGAATATTTATTAATGATATAAAGTGCCGCTGGTTTAAAATCCAAAGAGATCCATCATTTGATATCCATGGGATGTATGCATTGAAAGCAGAATGTTCAATAAAAGGAGCCAAATACCTTAGTCAAAACATAAGTAATTCCAGTGGGCTGCTGATTGAATTCCTTTCTTAAGGTGAGCTAAACATAGTGGCTTTCATAAAGATTTTATTCCCACTTAAGCTACCATTAAGATTACATGAATAGTAGATCATGTAGACCTAGCCTAAAAAAGACTGCAGTAGCAATAGCTTTAGCATATTATAAGAACACACAGCTATGCACAACTGTCATCCATATAATACTAACATGCAATTTACAATGATTTTCTGCAAAGGTAAAGACTCCACAATTGTTTGATGTGTAACAGTTGACTTTTTCTGCCATGACTTCATTAGTTTTTATTTTATGAAGCTGATAGGTCAGATAACCTGTACCACACTGCTACAGGCAGCTTTGCATATTTTTTATTCACAGCAGAATTTTGCTCTGAATGATCCTAGTCTTTCAGAAGTTAAATAAGGCAATTTCTAACTTATCTGATATGCAAAACAGATTTTTTTTTTCATTTTGTTTTGCAAAAGAAAAAAAAATCACAAAAAAATCCTCATGCCTTTCTCTTTTGAATCTAGGCCTGATTAGGAGGTATTGTCCTGTGTTGATCCTTTTTTTCACTCTGATGTTTTTGCAACCTGTTATATGGGATGAGCTTGTTCAGACAATAAAAAATGTAGCTGCTGTGCTGACAGCAAAGGAGAAATTGACTGATGGAATTCAGCTGCATAATTTAACATACGGCTTTCAAGTCAGGCTGGAAGTTCCAGAATGTTAAACTTTGGCTAATGGATAGTGCTGAGAAAGGCAGGGTTCAGAGGAAGTCTAAAAATGGATCAAAAGCATACCCATGGCTAAAAATGCAAACAAAATATTTATTTCCTTTGATTTGGGGAAAGGAAGAAAGGAAGAAAGAAAGAAAGAGAGAGAAGGAAAGAAAGGAAGAAGAAAAAAAAAAAAGGCAAACATCTAATTGATCCTGTTGGCATTTTGACAGTAAGAAAAAACTCACACACTTTACCCAGCAAGACGGGAATCATTACACTGTATAAAATTAAGAGGAAGCAACTGGACAGCAAGTGATGTCTTCCCTTTTATCAACATCGCCCTTACTCAAACTCAACAGAGCTTCACCAGATCAGTGGGTTCAGTCTCATTTTATATGTTCACAGCCCTCAGTTGAAAGCTGCCTGTATTTCTCACTGTATTTATTATTGTGTTACCTGGGCTTTACAGTTGCCTAAATAATGAGTCCACAAAGGACAAGGGCAGGGAGTGGGGCAAAGAGATGGGAGAAGAGAGTTTTGGTAGCTTAACCCCTGGGGAATAAGATGTCTATTGCTGCTCAGTGCAAAGATCACAGCTGGAGAAAGAATGTTGAAAGTCAGGTTTATTTAAATAGATCTGCTATTTAATGACTTTTTGCCATATAGTCTCATTTCAAAAAAGGATTTCGGAGTTAAAAGGTTAAAAAAAAATGAATTTTTGTGGCACAATGAATTATTGTAAAAGCAAATGAGCCGTACACAGCTTTGCTTGTCCAGAGTGCTGAGCCAGCATTTTGCCATCACTGCCTTCCCAAGGTATTCCCAGTAGCTGCAGTGTGTAGGGAAGGTTAGAAGTATCTTTTCTGAAATCAGCCACTCTTGTGTGAAATACAGTATAAAGTTAGCACTCATTTTGGGAAGAATAATGACAGCTATCTGTGTTTTCATGTAAGGAGATCAGAACACTTCCTTCAGGCTAGCAAACATATATTGCAAGTGTAGGTGAACTGAAAGACACAGAAATCAACTAATGCTTATAATGATAAGGGCTTGGATTAATTTTGTCTACTGCTAGGGATGGGATTCAGTTTCTTCTTCAAACACCTGAGTCTCAGTTCTGCCTATATGGGCATCTGCTGCCATTTGAAATGCCCTAGAGTATCCTTTCTGCTTTCCTGCTGCTTATCTGGATGGATATATATCCTTTGGCAGCTCTAGTGACTATAGGTGCCCAGGTGGGGCTCTTAGAGGTAGCTTCATCAGGTAGCTGCAGACCCCAGGGGCATTCTTCCTTGCTGGCCTGATAGTTGCAAGGCTGCTGCAGTCCCATGTCCCCAGGTCAGGTTAGTAGAGAGGCACATGTACACACGTACACCAAATATAAACACAACTGGCCACACACGTCAGCACAAAAACGAAAGTGAGCATGTATTGTGACACTCGCACTTGTGCATGAGCAGCAGAGGTGCTCCATCCTGCTCCTATTCTCCAGCCGATCAGGGCTGAAATCTGCTGGTGGGATAGACCAACACTGGGTGTGTCTACAGGAGCTGGCCTCATTTGATCTACCCAGCAGCTGGTTCCCAAACCCCAATGCTCTCCAGTTGCTCATACCTGAACTGAACCCTCAAGGCCATGAGGTTCATGGCCAAGAGCAAGGCCCAGTCAGACCAATGTACTGAAAACTAATCCCTTTTGTACCCTATTTTTCCACACTTGTTCTTCCCTGGTAGCCCTTGATGTCTCACTTGCCCTCCTTTGGTCCTTCTCCTGTATGTCCCATAATAGGTTTTGCACCTTCCCACAGCCCCTTAAGCACCCTGCAATAATTTCTTACACAAACCAAAAGTCCTCCTCCTTTGTCTCCCATACTCAGTCCTGTGCCCCTGTAGACAAACATCTCTTTTAGCATGCAAAGCTCTCAGGGGGAGATGATCTCTCCCATGAGTCATCTTGGTGGGGTTCAGACCAGGGACAACAAATGGAGTCAAGGGTGATGACACTTACCTAACCTTTAAACAAATAAACAACAACAGATAAAACAAATCCTGTCCAAGGAGTGGATTGTACATTGGGGATTGGAACACTAGACTGTATTGGGTCTGGCTAGGATGGAGTAAACTTTCCCTCACAGTGCTGTGCTTTGTATTTGTAGCTGAAAAGGTGTCGATAACACACCAATGTTTTGGCTGCTGCTGAGCAGTGCTTGCATAGCATCAGGACTGTCTCTCCAGCATCCGTCCCGCCACCTCTCATAAGGTCAGTAGGAAAAGGAAAGAGTTTGAGGGGGGACATAGACAGATCAGCAGACCCAAACTGACCAAAGGTATGTTCCATAGCATGTGATGTCATGCCAAGCAGCAAAAGCAAAAGCAGGGGACAGGGGAACTTGTTATTAAGGTGTTTGCTTTCCCACAGCAACCACTACATGTACTGAGGCCCTGCATCCCAGGAATTGGTTGGACATCACCTGCTGATGGGAACCAGAGAAAAAGTCTTTATGTTTTCCTTTGCTTCTGTGTATGGCCTTTGCTTTTCTTTATTAAACTGCCTTTATCTCAACCCATGAGTTTTTAATCTTATTTTCTCCCCCTGTCACAGAGGGCGAGGGGTGAGAGAGCAGCTTGGTGGGCACCTGGCAGCCAGCCAAGGTCAACCCACCACAAGGACAAATGATTCTGTTCCAAGTCATGTGATACGACACAGAATTATTTTACATCTGAAGAAAGAATGTCACCAGTGTTTCTGGACTTTGGATCATGCATTGTCTTGACAATACAAGGTCAAAGAAAGAAAGAAAGAAAGAAAGAAAGAAAGAAAGAAAGGCTTAGTACCAGAAATGCAATGTTTAACTTTGAAGGTCTTCAACATGTATCTGAATATTCAGTTGGGTTGAATCAAATTCAACTTCTTGCATCACTCTGCAGCTGTCTAACCCTGAAAGTACCTAAAGCCATACAGGAGTCCCTCCGGTCAGCCCGAATTTTCTTCAGTTCCTTAATTAATGGTAATTTGGAAAATCTGTTGAACCCCACCACTATGTGTACCTTAGCTGAGGAACCTCGGGAGTTGGTGTAGAATGCATGAACTCAAGAAAAGGAAACAGTTATGAGGCTGGTTTTATAGTCTTGTGTCTCAGGGGTTTTCTTAGCTGGTGAGATATTGGTGTGGATCCTTATGTATTTACAGCTACATATGTAAGGAAGTTTAAGTCCCTCAAATTCTCCTACCTTAACTGTCTACCCAAAATGTCCAGACTAGTTTGCTGCCCTTCCAGTCTTGAAACTCTTGTATTCTTGTCTGCAGACTTCAACAGGTAAGATGAAGAGATCCAGTCATTGTACTCTCAGGGACAGATAATAATTTCCTGTCAGCATATTCTTAAGAGAGCAAAGTTATTAAAAAAGAGACAAGAAGGGTATAGAGACCTATACAGCATGTGCACCTGCAAGTGTACCCCTTTCAAGTACCCTCTCATGTACCTATAAAAAAGAGGCTGAAATTTCTATTGACATAGATAAGGCCTTCAAAAGTACCAGAGGGGAAAATGTTTCAAGGAATTTAAGTGTTTCCAGAAATTTAACAAAAAGAGAGACGGGCAGTTGATCTGTGAGGGAAACGAATGCTCTAGAGTCTAAAGATCTGGAGTGGAAAATTAGAAGGCTAAAGTAAATTTTAGCCTCTGCAAAAGGTATCCAGCTAACTTGGGATAACTAGCTTTGCTATATCTATATTTTCCCGTTTATTAAAGCAACTGTAAGTCAGCTAAAGACAAGTATAAAACCATATCCAGTGGGATGCAAGATTTGAAGATATTAACATTTTTTAGGTTCTAATGATGAAAATATGGCTGATTTATTTCTTTTGCTTGCATCTGGGTACAAAATATCAGATTCCAGTAATGCACTGGTTAATAATATCAAAAATAAAGCAGCAGAGAAGTGGAAATAATGAAGCTGGTTAAGATTCTGTTGCTTCTCACAGGGGAAAAAATGGCTTTATTGTGATTCAAGCAGAGCAGCCAGATTTCAAGTATTTGATACTAGCAGGTAATGGGAAATTACCCAGGTTTTTCTCGTATTTCTGCTCCAGCATCTTAACTTGAGCACCCTACATCATTCTATTTCATGGGCTCTGACACTTGGTAAATGGGTTTAAAAACTTTTAAAAAGAAGGGGAAAAAACCCCATAAAGTCCTTTTGTTTTGAGCGATTATAATCACAATTTTCAGAAAACAGCATCTGTGTCCTGGGCTGGTGGTATGTTACAATGGCATGTCACATCTGGATATATCAACCATATAATATTGTTTGACTGGCAGCAGCATTGCCAATTCGAGGAAAGGCACCTCTAACTAAGGCAGCATTTCCAAACCCATTTCTACTCCCAGCCTATAACGTGCATGTCTGCCTTTTGGGCTCTGTATTGCTCTTTTGGCTGGTGGGGTGATGAAAATCAGGTTTCAGTAAGGGAATATCCACACTGCCGCCAGGGCCTCTAGGATCAGGGCCTTGATAGATGTACCTAAGCTACCTTTAATCTAGATTTCCTGGGTAAAGTCCCTGGAATGAATGTATTAACACAGTCAGGTTTGGACAGCCAGTATTAAAGTCACTGGTAAAGCTGTGAAAACTGCCTGTACCCAAACCTGCTTGTGGAGTGCTAGGGAATCTTCTCTCCATTCAGTGCATGAGGGTTAAATATTTACACTTCTTCACCAGAAAATCAGTTTGATCTGATCAATGCAGCTCCCTGTATTTACCATGTCCCTGTTCTCTAGCATATTTCTTGCTGCACACTGGCTGCCTACATTTGCTTGGAGCACAGGTAAGGGCCATTTATGAGAATCATTCCTGGAAGGAACAAGGCAAATATTCTTATAAACTGCAGAGGTCACATCTACCTTTTATAGGGAAAGCTTTAGACTGTTTTCACTTTTGTTTGTGAAGTTCACTCAACACAGTTATTTCTAGATGCATATTCTGTGCCTCTGTAGCCAAAAGAGTGATTCCACATGCCATGAAAAGTTTATTGAAAAACTGGACCCACAATCTCTTGTTTAAGGAGTATTTAGTCAATGATTTAAGTATTTTCAAAGAGTAGTCTTCAAGATAATCATATAGTCTCAAAATTTAGGAAGTATATATCCTGTTATTCCTTTATGTGAAAAATTGTTAAATCAGTCCTGGAAGCAGAATGAAACAACAGAATTTAAGTGATAGAGACAAATTGCTAAGAGTAAACAGTCATGTTGAAAAGTCCTCACTAATCCAGATGATGACAGATAAACCAGACCATTTGGTGTGTGATGAATAAAGACTGCATTTTAGCTCTTAATTAACACTTTGAAAACACAGGAAAAGTTGACATCCACTTGGGGTAAGATTCATCTAACCTAACTTTGGGCACCTACAAAGCAGACATTTACAACTAAAAGGCTGTCTAGACTCCTTCTTTAGCTGATGGAGAGTAATAGACATTCTAGAGCTTTTTTTCATTTTATCTGCTTTCTTACATTAGGATGAAATTAGCTGAGCTCTGGATGAGGCAATTTCTCTCCATCAGATATGAAAGGAGCATATTCACCGGCATCATTGATGCAAATATCTGCACTGTAGGCATTTGTATTTAGCCAGATGAATCACACTGATGGTGTCTGCATTTTTTTAACTCTTTCATTGACACAAAATAAGAGAATTTCATTTCAGAAAGTGGCATTCATGACAGTACACAAAGACCAAATCAAGCAGTACTTAAAAGGGGAGAATTCTTCACTCTTCACTGTTCCACAGTTCTTTCTGCTTCAGAGACATCAAAATAACAGGAAATTACTATATTCTTTGACCTTCAGCTCTCCTAATCTTTATTACTAACAAATCAGATAGTTGTGGTAAGACAGAAACAAAACGTATGTGCAATGTATTCCAAATCAAATTTGGAAATCTTGACATTTAAGGAAATTGCATTTCATTTCCATGCCGCTGTTTTAAAAGTGCAGGTGAAATTTCTCTATTTTATTTTTAAATCAGAAGGCAAGGCCTTGAAAATGTTTTTCAAACAAGGTTAGTTTTGCATCTAAATATGTAAAATAGCAAAAGCTGATATGACTTGAGGAAGCAAAAATGTGGGATTCAGAGCTGAGCCCTTGAAAATTAGCAAATGCTTGTGTTATCATGTCTATATAAACCTTATTTTGACCAACCTATATGTGCATTATAATAGCATATTTAGTTACATCAACATATTTTTTTTTTTTACAGTGTTTCATTCCTTCTCCTTCATATATTGCATAGGATGGATATTATGTTTCAAAGACATTGATAAATCTGCCCTTTGCTAACTTTCAAGGACCTGCTTGGGAATTTTTAAGACAACCTGAGTATCTAATAATTCATAAAAATTTCCTGTAAATTTTAATTAGTGGAGTCCAGGACCTTCAAGTTTCTTTAACTCCAGTGCGAGCACGACACTCTCAGCCCACTCCTCCTCTGTAAGCTCATGCCATATACCCCTGTGCCTCAAAGGACTGCCTGTAGTCATTATCATAACAAAGTTCATGAATAATATTTTGATATTTTCTGGACTCTTCAGCTTTAAATTTTTGACTGAATTCATGGCATTTCCAGGACTTCACTTTTGCCTTGTGGCAGATGCTTATTGCTGTTCAGAAAGTGAGATGAGCCTCGGCCTATCGCCTCAGATCAGCAAGGACAAGCTAAAACGCTGCAGCTTTCTTCTTCCTGTATGATAAGAAGAGGTGGTTAATAGGAGGATGACAATTATAGCTACCTTATGGACAGATATTTTATTTTAATGCTTGTAATATGGCCAGATGCCATGGTATAAATAACACAATGAACAAACAACTATAACAACACTAATGACCTTGTGAGACAGTTTGCAAAATGCAAGGAATTTAAGCTTGCAGTCTTTTTAAGAAACTGCACTTACCTTCCCCCTGTGAGGGAAGGGAGACAGCAAGTGTGTTCTTTATATGCACCAGGACCCTCATGGGATGTAAAAAAATTATGCATAATGGAGCTGTCAGGAAATTTTCATATTTAGACAGGAAGTTGACAAAGTTTTGGCTTTTTGCCAGTTCTTAAGAATTCTGTCATTCAGAAGGTGAAAAGTATGTGGGTTTTTTCTTTAGATCCAAAGGCATTCCTCCTTCTTGACCAAACATAACCCTTTACATTTTAACTCAGCTGGGAAAAAAAAAATTAAGTCTGAGACGACACAAATGCAAAACTGTTGCTATCATCCAAACTCTGTGTGAGAGCCACAGAAGAAAAAAAAAAGTGTGTCATGCACTTTTCATTACCAGTATGCTGCAGAAATGATTGATATTTTCATACTGTTTAGCCCTCGCCCATCTACTGCAGCTTTAAAGTAAAAGAAATATTGCCAGTGCTTTTCATGTTGAGGGGCTGCAGGACTGCTCCGGGCCTCCTTGCAGCCATATTGCTGAAGGTTATTATTAATTGTCTGTCTGTTAACCTGCTTGTGGTGCTCAGAGATGTCTGATGGCTGGAACTTTATCATGTGAACACAACTAGCGAAGGAATACCTTGGCCTGATAACTTCAGGAGAGGATGCTTCCTTATGAAATTTGAGAACTCAAGGCATTTTCCTTGGGAGGGTGTATATAGACAACCTGCCATTGTGATTGATTGCATTCACAGAGCATTTCTGCCCTTGTCTCATTACTGAAGAATACATCCTTGGCTCTGTACAGTTCCCTTCCTTTGGCTGGCACCTTCCTCCTTTAATGAGATTTAAATCTGTTGCAGGTACTTTCAAGCGGTCTGAGATACTCTTATCCTCCTTTCCACTCTGTGTTAGCCTGCGGGGACAGTAGCTGATGTGCTGTGGTCCAGTGGTCCAGGATTCCTGTAGTCCAGTAGCCCTGGACTGTGCCAGAAGACAGAGCTCATTCTCTGCTTCCCCTTTGAAATAAAGGAAAAGCACTGTAAACACTAATGCCTTCTCAAATATGATATTCAGGTTTCAACCACCAGCTCTGCCTCATGGTCGTTATCTACAAAACATAGATTTGGGATGAACCTCTTCCATCTTCAAAAGAGATGCAAAGAAAACCCTTAATTTGAATCTTCGCACACTTAGAAGATATGAAACAAGAACAGAGCTAGTTCTAGCAACTGCTGAATAAAGAACCTTGCTATATTTTTATTGATTGCTTTTGTGTGAATCACACCTGCCTATTATTAATTCAGCTTCATAACAGTATTTCATCATACAAAAAGAAAGGATGACGTCATGCCACACAATTACCCCTCAGAGAAGACCTAAATTTACAGTCCTGTCACTATCTCAGGTTCCTTTTGAGCAGTCCAATCCAGTACAACTAGAATCAGAAAATAAGACAGATCAATGGGACAAAATACTACCTAAAAGCAAAGAGGATTACAGTCAGTTCGATTCAAGACTTTGGTTTGTCTCGGCTATTTAGGTCTTCCAATAGGATATATATGCTTTTGAACCTTTTGCTATTTATATAATGGCTTATGGTAGGGATTTTTTTCCTTTCAGTAAAATTGAATAGTACTTTGCTCTGGGTTACTCTTCCTTGCTGACCACATGATCCCAAAGGAACAAATTTACAGTACTTCACTTAGCCTGACTCCTTGAATGGTCCTGTGACGATGGTACATGCGGTGCTACTGGTAAATATACTGTAGCTGGAATGAGACCACTCCTGAAATAGATGAAAGGCTTTTTGTGGAGAAAAGGGAAACTAGGACCTGGCGTTACTACTGCCACTGCTTACACCAGCAACTGAGAGAGCACAAATATAAAGAAAATTTGGGAGCTATTGCTTTAAGGTATCCAGAAGTAACATTCATTAAACATGTTCTCTTCTGATGCTTCATTATACACAAGCGATTTAAATTGCTGCTATTCATGTTTTCTATACAATTTTAGGCTCTGATCTTTTTCTTCCTTGTGCAGTTGCTATCCTTCCCCTGATAAGGAGGTGTGTGTTATAATTCTGTGTTTAATATATTTGCATTCTTTATAGCTCATGATTGGTAATTATACTTTTCCTATTAATAGAGTTCTTTCGTCTTTCAAACATTATCTCATTGGATTCCAGCAAATCCTTTTAGACATACTGCGACTTCCAGACTTCTGTTACCTAATCTGTCTTCCTGCCTAGTTTTAAAGTAAGCATTCTTTTTTTTTTTTTTTTTTTTTTTTGTCTTTTTTTTTTCATTTTTTCTTTGCTGTATTTCTGGAGTAGTGAGCTATTTGAGATTGCACTTCCTCTAGGTAAGATACCGTATCTAACTATCGACTTTTGTTTAATGATTGAATTTTCTATGTACACAATTTGTCGATGGCTCATAGCTAAAATTTCATATAACATTTTTTGTCATGTGAATGTCCCTTATGTGTACAATTAAAAAACCAACGAAATATAGTCAATTGTAGGCAAGTATGTGAACTATTGCAGGCTTCTCTGAAGGGACTTATATACTGTTTGGAGTCATTCATATGGTCTGCAGCTGCATGTTTTTGTAGGTTAATACTGTATCAAGACCTTCTGGAAATAACTGCCATAAATAGATTGTTGGTAGAAAGAACTGAACACACCTACTATTGGTCTGAGAGAAATAACCATTATAATTGGTGCTTTCTGGTCTGTACAACCCCTGGGAGCCAAGGACTTTCTTCTCAAAAGAATTCTGTAACAATTACACCCGGGGGCTATGTGTATGTCATGACATAAAACACAGTCTGAATTAATTATTTAGTATGGTGCAGCCCACTTTGACTTATAAGCTATAAAAAGCCCGCCTAAGAGAGAATTAATTATTGCTCGAAATAACATATAATTACAATGTTGCAGGGAAAAGATAAGAATTAATGTGCCAGGTGTAAGTAGATTAGACCAGCTTGACAGAAATGAGCAACTAAAAAAGAATTTATAGATGAAAGCTTACAGCCATTGCACCCATAGTGACTGGAAAGCATTACCATGTGATGGCTGCTTAGTGGCTTATGTGAAATGAGATATTGGCTGTAGACTCATTGCTCAGAGACAGGTCTCTGTGTCACAAATCTGACAACAAAATGGAGTGAATTGAATGTCTCATCAGAGAAACAAGGAGAGAAAAAGCTCAGAGGCTAAATTAAACTTATTTCCCTGCTTGAGATTATCTCCTTGAGTAGGAGTTGAGGAGTCTTGTGGCAGAGAAAAGGGCTTTGTGGGAAAACACACTTCACTCTATGTTTGTCCAGTGGTGCAGGACTACGAACTCCGGAGTGGAGAGCCATCTGCTTTTCATGCGGAAAAAGAAAAATGCTGCTTTATCGATGCTCTATCAAGCAGGGGGGAAAGAAGAGGAAGAAAGAGAAAAGCAAGAAGTTTTCACATGGCATACCACTTTTCCTAATAGTACCATCTTCTTGTTTTAAAAAAGAATATTTTTAACATCCTGCTCTTTGACACCTTGGAGAGGCATTTGTCCCAAAGGTAACGTGTGCTTTGCATGGTTCAGAGGCCATGGTGAGAGAAGTGATCTTAACCTACTGTGTGGAGTCTAATTATTAACACCAACACCTTGAATGAATGTGTTTTCTTCTACCTGGGATTACAAACTGGCTTCACTAAGTCATTATAGATAACTCAGAACTGCATGAAACCAAGAGTTTGAAGAGTTTAAAGAACCGTTGTGAAAGATGAAAGAAGAGTGACTCAATGTTGGTAGTCTATGCAACAGTATGGGAGAAATGAACAGTTCACTGGAATGGGATAAACATCCCTCTAAGCATGTCTGATTCCCTCTGATGGATGAAGGAATTGGGCAGAATTGTACATAATGTGTGTTTTCAAATTGTTCAATTATTGGCGAAGAGTCAGAAGACTCTGCACCTGGGTCCATCTCTAGGACGAAATAAAATTGGAGAGTCTAATCTTTTCCCATTTTCTTCTCTAGCTTATCTGCAACATTGATTTTTTTCTTTTAGTGTTGTAATAGTGTAATATCAGGCACATGGTTAATTCAGCGACCTATCACAGCTACTCCAGGTTGCCTACCACTTGCCAGCTTTTGCTACGTCAGGATTTAGGACTAGGAATCATAGCAGCTTCTCTATGAAATCACAGTTTAGTAAGAACGACACTAAAGGCACCAAATCCCCGCATCATTTTTACTCTTGCTAATAGATTTTAGATAATTTTGAGGCTTAACTTTAGTTCTTCAGTAGACTTTGGTTCACAATTTGCCAATAATATTTACAGGATTTGTTAAAAAAAAAAAAAAAAGAAAAAGAAAAGAAATTATTTAAACCATGCATGTCACTGTGGTAGTAGTTTGTTCTCTTACTTCAAAACTGCATATTAGGGGTTCACATGAAGCAGAATCATTCCATTCTGTTTACAAAAATTTTCTGACTTTTGTTCCATTTTTGAGGAACTAAAACTAAGACTTTCAGGAACATGGTTTCGTACAATAAAATGTACTGACTTTTTTTTTTAAGTTTTAATGAAAAGAAAGTCTGGCCTTGTGGTTTTGATTATAACTCCTTGGAGTTTTGGGGATATAAGCCTGAAATCAGTTAATCTTATGCTGATATGAACCTATGTGAAGAGGACCTCTGGAGGTTTGCTTACCATTGCTTAATACTTAAATAACTAAATGCTAATATACAGATCCAATTTTTGGTTGATTGCCTCACAGAGATTGCTAGACGTAATGCACTTTACAGCATGAACTGATCCATTGTTTTGATTTCAACTGTATTGGGCCATGCATAATTATGATTGATTCTTGTGAGCATTCACAAATTCACATAATGAAGAGTTTAGTATAGCAATGGAATCAATACAGAATAAAGCTTTGTCAATGTTATTTAAGACTTTACAATTAAAATCGCGAAAATATCTCACAGAAGTTAATGTTTCAGTGTCCACATTAACATTCCTCAGTTGTTGTTTCATTGGCATTCATTTTATAACAGAAAGAGACAAGAATATAAATAAGAAGAAAACCGATATATGTTCGTGCCTACAGCCACATGGCAGTGTTCTAATTGCCACTTAGATAGAGATGATCGAGTTAGTAGTAAAGTTTGCAACAACACTGTTGTTCAGGCCTGAAAGGAAAAATACCTGTTAACAGGAAACCAGGATCCATGTGGAAAATGATAGCTGGTCTTGTGCTACGTTGCCTGTTAAGACAACACTGTTATTCGATAGGCCTCTTGGTTGACTAGGAGATACTTGGGTGTATCTCTGTCATTTGCATTGCCTATGTGGATTGTATAGCCTGTATGTATGGCCTGTATGCATAGGCTGTATCAGAATTGTGCCAAGCCTTGGAATTTGATTTTCTGTACTATCGAAAGATTACAGTAGTCTCTGACATGTTTTGGTTTATGCAACCTGCATCTCTCCAAACATTTCTAAGCCACAGTGCAAGACTCAGACCAGGCCAGGGATGAGTCACAATGGGTATTTTCCAGTGGCTCTCATATTTGGTAGGCTAGGAGAATTCAGTAGCACACATGTGGGTCATTCTATGCCCTACTGCTGCAATCCCATAAGCATGTTGCTTTATTAGCATAGCTGTAGAATACCTAAATACCAGTCAGTTTGGCCCTCCTGTCTTAGTCTCTTTCCCCACTTGGGTTTGAATTTTGCATCTGTATATGTTTTGTGAAGTAGGACATTTTGTTTCCTCTGTACTTTTCTATTCAAAAAGGAGCAACTGAAAAGAAACAAACAAACAAACAGACAAGAGGAAACTGTAGAAAAGGCCCTGTGTTTAACCATGTTCCACTGAAATAAGAACACACGACAGGAAGGTCTTTTTTGATCATCAGTTCCAGCCCCCTGCTGCCACTGGCACAGACATACAATCCCTCCCATAAACTGATCAGGCTTCAACGATTGCAGTTAGTCTCTGAAGTCCCCAGCTCATTGAGTTGAATAGGTCAGCTTCCCGTCTCGTCACTGTCAATATGTGACAAGACTGTTTTCAGAAAGTTTTCAACAAAGGAAGCGGGGGTGGAGGCAGGGCAAGAACACATTTTAAAATGGAAGATTGATTTTGCAGATTAGCACGATTCTGGGAAGGCACTGGCAGGTTTCTTCTGTAACCACAATTATTTTTTGCTAATCATATCACGGGTGTTTGGGGGTGGATTTTGTAATAATCCTTTGGTGAATCATAATATGTTCTTTTCACATAAATTGTCTAGGCAAAAGGCTAGAAATTATCAGCTCCTGTAAAAACATGTATCATTTTGAAACTCTTTAATGACATTCAAATGAGTGTTGAGACTCCTTCCAAATCTGAGAGCTTCAAAACCTGACTGAGAATTGATATAAGTGTGTACTTATGCCTTGTATTTATATTGTTACTAGCCAGGCATATTTAGAATAGACCTGTGACCATAAAAATATTGAACATCCTGGTAAAATCAGGTTTACCCTGTTCTTACATTTTCCTTGACATCTGCTTATGGGTACTGTAGGAGACGGGATATTGGGCTGTATGGATCTTGGACTCGACCAAGTGAGACTATTCTTACGTTCTTCCCTACTTTCATTAAACCCTGCTAAAAATCTAATCACATTCTCTCTGCACAGTGACATTTTCTCATTTATTACTTAATTTGAAATTGTTTCCAACTTTCAGGAAACATTTATTTCTACCCCTAGCCTTTAAATGATGATGTTAGGGTGCTTTGTTCAGTTTAAGATTAAGAAATCTAAACTTAGATATCTAGCATAGATGTCTACTGTTACACTAGGTGTTTATGATCCTGTTACAATCAATGAAGACCTAGTCAATACAGATCATAGAGTCTCTCAGCTCTCTGGTCTTTATACATGACATTGATTGCATCTCCATTAATGATAACAGGAGCTTATATAATGATCTTTATTCAATTTCCTAAACATAGGTGTCTAATACTATTTGAGATGCACTACTGTATCCCCTGGCAGCTGACTGCTGCTTCAAAAGGATGCACATCTCCTCCAGAAGGTCCTTTGTCAGATCTACAAGCCCATTTGTGGGTGTCTTGAATAAACTAGATGGTTTAAAAAGGCAATGTGTGCCTGTGTTCAGGCAGTAGAACTGAGTTCATCGTGCAGAAGTAGACACATGAATTTAGTATGATAATGAGAATGTCACCACAGACTTTATTGCCTATAGGCTGATATTGCTGCTTATAACTCAGTAGAATTCCTTAATGTGAAATGAAAAATGTACCAGTCCTTCTTGGGTGCTGAATGAAACCTGAGATTTCATTTTCTCAGTTCTTTGAGTGTCTGCAGTTCTGTCATAGTAGGAGAGTGATAATGAAGATAACTGAAAAATGAAGACTAAGAAGGATTTGGTGCATATGTTGCCTTGCTGCTTCATTTAACTGTTTGGTTTTTCATGTACTATGTTTGCCTGGGGGTTTTAACTGACAGGGCAAGAAACAATTCTCATACTTTTAGATTTTCCCCAAACACTAGACCTAGAAGCCTTTTGAGTAAATGGCAGTATGTGTTCAAGACCATAATAATTAACATATTACCTTTCAGCAGAAGACTGCCTAAAGCGCAATGTTGACAACAGGCCTGGTATTCAAATATAAGTGAAAGTCCAACGGTGGCAAGCTCAGCATTCAGGAAATACGAATCAGGAACCCTGAAACTGTGTTATAGAATGAAGCATATTATTACTTATCTTCTTGTCCATCATCTGCACTGCACACCTGGGCCACATTTGCAAGCTTCTCTGCAGCCAGGGAATTGAAACTGAAACACACAGACACACATAACAGAGAGGCAGCTGAAATTCCACATAGCTGGTTTCTATAGGAATGCAGGATTTAGGTAAAAAATAAAGAAGCCAAACAATTGCTATGAATATTACATTAAATTTGCACTATCTCATGACATCTCTGTTTGACCAGCCCTGTCCTGGGGAATACAAATGAGTATGTGTTCCAGCTGAAGCCCCTGTGGCCGACTTCAGTGGTCCAGCTGAGGAATTTCTGTGCTTAATCATAGTACACATGTTATACATTTTCTTTACCAACCAACAAATGTAGAGACTCTAACAAAGACTTTCCCTATGAAGACAAGGAACTTTATGTGAATGTAACCCTTCTTATGAGTGGGACTTTAAGACCAGAACCTGAGGAATTAACAAATAGAGCTTTTTTTGCTTTCCATTGCCATTGTAAAAAGTATATACTTTTCAGACAGTTGTTAACAGAGACTGAGAAAGTGATCCCAAAGTTTTTGAATGCATCTAAGCCCAGAAATTTTTCCCTAAGAGAAGAGGCAGTTCATGGCTAGGGAGGTGAGTTGCATTTCCTAGTCTATCTGATTATTGAATGGAAGGGGGGAAAAAAAGATATCTTCCTAAATGGCAATGGCCTGCTAGCCTCAAGATGAGAAGTCAAGCATTAACAACAGCAGTTTTAGAAAGGATGCAGGTTTACTTACCTGAAAAGTAGAGGAGATTCTGGCAACGTGCAAAAGCTAGGGGGTTTACTGCTCTCACAGCAACAAAGCGGATTTTATTTTCTTTTAGACTGAAAAATGACCTTTCAGCCCAAATAAAAAAATGGAAAATTTCCACCTGAAAGCCTATTTGCCTATGTAATTCTCCATATCACCTTTAAAATGAAAGTGCTTCCGTAACAGAAACTAAAAGGCAACAGAAGTGGTACTAGATACCTGTAGGATTGGTCCTGTGTTATGGAGAGAGATGAGTCAAGGTACAAGTTCAGATTAATAAGGTGAATCCTTATAATAATCTTCTTCTTGGTATTGGATCATTACAGTATTTCAGAATAACTTGCATCCTGCCGGTGGAAATTAATCTACCTGTTGAACGATGAAACAAAACCAGAAACTTCTGCACAGAGGGGGTTCATTTAGCAAACTCTGTCTCTGATAATCCAGAACCAGCTGCCTCCAAGAAGCCATGATCCAGACAAAAGACAGCTAGGAGACAGTTTTCCGCAGGACACATTTCTACTTACCTCATGGTAGTCAAAGACTGTGAATGGATGAATTAGGATTTAAACTACTACCAAAACGTACATTTATGGTTTTAATAACGTATAAGAAAAATCTGAGTTAGAGTAGGAGAACAATTATTACATAATTTTCTGCTCTTCCACACAGAACAATTCAAGCTTTGCTCCAGGTCAACACAAGGAATCACATTTAATCGGTCCAGTCAGAAGCAGGTAGCTAGTCATTAAGAACTGGGAAACAGGGAGGGATCTATCTTGTCACATCATTTTCTTTGCTGTAAGAACTGGCACACCCTAAGCATCCGCAGTGCAGTCCACTACACTGCCAAGTATGGGATAGACTATTGACTGTAACTCTGACCATTTTTATTTTCTAGATTAAGCTCTTAATCTCAATGTGGATATGGCCAGTTTAGCAGTGTACTTGTGGAAAAGTGACAGTGGTATAGACAGGAGGGTGTGATGTCTTCATCAATGGCAGACACAATATTTCTGACAACTGCTGATCAGTGTGGGTTTGTGACGGAAAATGTACGGAGAGGACTGTGGGAAGTAATGGCTGCAAACTCTCACGAGCTTAGCAGCATAGGCCAAGAAGAGTGTTAATAGAAATGGAGGTATGATCAGAACAGATAGGAAATCAGATAACACGGCTGCTCCTTTCAGAAACTTCTGTGTGTTCATTAATTTTTTTTAACTAGCTCAGCAAACACAGACATGGCATGTAATGTTGCCTTTTGTAAATAACAAACCAAACAGCATTAACATAAAGTTACATGCCCTTAACCAGCTACAGGCCCAGTGACTTTTCTGAAGAGGTAGCTGGAGGGGTTACACTGAAACCCTTACATGAACAACCTGGAAGGGCAGATCTTCTACATCCAGGAATTCACAGACCCCTGCTTGTCCTGGTTTGAGGTAAAATGGAGACATTTTTTTTTCCCAGTAATTTTACTTGGCAGTTAAGTGTCTTCTAATTAATTCTCTGAAATTAATGGCATATTTTTCAGATGATGGCCACTTCTAGCAGATAAGGTCTGAGGTTTATAGGGAATACCAAAGAAACGGTATGCAGAGAGGCTCTTGCTTACATTTATTGCTATAACAACCAAGGTCAGCTAATTTTGTTATATGTCCCGTTGGAGGGTCAGAAGCAGAAAAGCGTAGAGGGATCGCAACTGTGGGGAGGAGTGGACAGGACAGGTGACCCAAAACTGACCAACAGGGTATTCCACCCCATCTACCTCATGCTCAGTATAAAAGCTGAAGGATCAAAGGGGTCAGTCACTTTCTTCAATGGCCGACATCTGAGGGGGACTCTGTTTGTCTGCCTTTGATCCTGATCTGTGTGTTCCTGAATCGAGATCCATAATCCAGTTCCCATCTCTCACTGAGTCCAGTCTGGGACTTTCCCCATGCCTGCTGGTGACGTGATCGTCATCTTGGGAGCTTGATACTGGTTTTGTGTATGTTGTATATATCTCATTATTTTCTTGTTAATATTATTATCTCTTTTTTATTATTTTATTATTAATATTTCATTAAAGTAGTTTAGTTTCTTTTTCACCCCATAAGTTTTTTTCTTTCTGTCATTTTCTCTCCTCTCCTTGGAAGGGACGTGCTCTTCCGTCTATGAAAGGGAGAGAGGTAAAAGACAGCATCTGTCGTTCGTTTTAGTGGTCAGCCCAGCCCAAACCTCAACACTGCTGACCCCTTCCCAGACAGGCCACCTCCTAGTAGAAGGTGGGGGAGGCTGCGGTTAACAGCTCTTGCTTTGTCCCAGCAAGACCTCAACTCCACTGCTGAACTGAGATTGCACTACTTCTCATGAGAGAGTGCGGAAGCACTGTCACACTGTGGGATTAATCCTTTCAGAAACTGTGAGCCTAATTGGTTCAAACTGGAATAGTGTCTGCTAAGTTTGAACACAAACCTGTTCTTCTAGAAGTGTTACAACTGTTTATAATGACACATAAATTCATTTGTACAGAATAAGCAGGAAGGGGCAGTTAATTGGCTACTGGTTTTAAATAAGTCTGTAATTGAGCCAATAGGACGAAATGGGAAGTTTTGATCCCAGGACTCTTTTTTAAACACTGGTTCCCTCGTATCTTTCCTTGCCTGGATTTCTGTCTGACCTTGTTTTAAGCCAAGTATTTTGGCATTTGTCTTGAACACATTGTGAATTTTGCACAAGGGGATGGGCATGATCCACAGAGAGGAGCAGTGTATGCACATTGCCGAGTTTTCACCGACAAAGAACCGTGTAGTATTTGCCAAGTTTGCTCCACACTGCCAGTCTCTTCTTGCTATACACTTTCTTGGGAGATCACTTTGGGGGCGGGGGGGGAGGGGGGGATGGAGAGAGGGAGTTCTGAAAAGCGATAAACTATGGCGTGATAATGACAGGAGAAAGTAGATGAGTGGGTGGAGGAGGCTCTTTCACTCTGCAGACTTGAGAGGTCTCCTTTAAGGTGTGTACTACTGTTGGATAAAGAGACAAACTTGCAGTGATGTGTCTGTCAGCACTGCTTAGCGTGAAGGAGCAAGGTAGAAATTGCACAAGAGTCTATTACTGTTGCCTTCCAGGTAGGCTGTAGAAGAAAAAGCGTGCAAAGCAAGAGCTGCAGTTTACAGTTTGGCAGCTATTCCCAGCCTGTCTTTACGTATTTAAAATTCCTTTCAGTACAAACATATGAAGAATCGCTCTGTCTCCCTTGCCACTGTGACAGTTCATTTAAGGGGACAAAGAAAAAAAAATCATAAATAAATGATGTGTTCTGCTCTGTAACCATTCTAAATGCTGGGTATTTTATTTTCTCTCCTTTGCATATGCGTGTATCTCACATACTTGTAAATTTTTCTTTGTATTAAGAGGAAAATGAGGGAATTGGTCTATAAACCTGGACTATGTCCCTATTAACAAATTGCTCCTTTCTGTTTACTCATTAACTCTGCCTTTCTCCCTGTCTGTTCCCATCGCTGCGAGTAACGAATACACCCTTTGTGCTCTTACAGAGCTAGATCCTGTGAAGCTACAAATTGTAGCCCCTCAGGAGAGATGACCACCTACCTATTAAAGGGTGAAGCTTTATGCATAAAGGTAACTTCTACTGGCTTATGGGTTGCAGTCTGTACTGTAGCTCTGAAAGAGTCAATTTCTCATGTTCAAGTTGGGACACGGTGGCCAAGATGCTGCTGATTAACAGATTTCCCACTGTTGTTGCTGGAGGAGTGGCTTCCTACCCTCAGCCTACACACACTTCTCCGGGAAGGTCACAGGGGATTAGAGATCATGTCATTTCTCAATTTGAGTCAGAGGCGGTCTAGGAAGAGGAAAGTATCTTTGGTCATTACCTCTCTTTCTTTTACTCATCAATGTCTGCTGCAATCTGGCCTTTGGAGCACTTTGGGGAATTTTGTCATTGGCTCTGGTAGGAGCCCAGTAGTATTTCATTAAGACACTGATAAATGGAAAGACATTATTTTACATTTTTATTGCTGTTATGAATGACATGTAAAATAATGTAATAGAATTAAAGCATTTCTAATAAATTTGATAGACTTAGTACTATTTAATGCTTATGGCAGGTGTAAAATGTTGAGGGTTTTTTTTGTTATTTTACATTGAATTTAGGGGGAAAAGATGATTTTTTTTGAATAAGTGAATTTTAAAGCCTTATGCTTTACAGAGATACTTACAAGAATGGAGAAGAAAATTAAATCTAGCTAATAGAGTCACATCTGAACAAGCCTCAAACAGCAGGTATGAGGTGACTTGACTGGTAAGCGATATCTGGGTGATACTATGATTCAATACCTTCCCTTTTTTGGCTTGATCTCATGTTTTTCTCAACTGACTCTCACTATGGGATACTTGGCAAACAGATAAACTCCTGGTTCAATGTGCTGCTGCGAAGAAGGTATGCCTTTACACTTCTGCACCAGCTGGATATTCAGCTGATGGCAGCAAAATAATGCCAAACTGCTAGAAATATTTCTACACTGGCAAAAATATGGCATTGAAGGCCTGTTCTAACCACACATTTCTATGAGATGGTGGAAGCCTAGCTAGAAGCTAAGAATTTACCCATGTGGTTGAATGATCAGGCTTTGTGGGTTAACAGCCAAACACATAATACATGGGAGCAGAACGTAGCCAGCATCTTTTACACTGAGGGCACTTAGTTGTGTTCTGAAAGGGGCAAACTGCAGGGAAAAATGAAAGTTGCCTTAGATGTAATGTTCTTCCTGTCCTAGAAAGAGATGCAGCTGCACTTTTGGATTGCAGATAATGGTTGTTCACAGAATCACAGCGTCGTTTAGGTTGGAAAGGTGATCTTTAGAGCACCTAGTCCCAGTCTACTTGTTTGAGAGTTAACTGCAGTTTCCAAGTGAGATGAAGGGAGGAAATGTGCCAGGGCAAAATACCCCATCTGTACCTCAGTTTGCCCCTGAATTCTTAAAAGGACAATACACAGAAATTTCTGTCCTTGACAACATGGCTGTTCATTCTATAAATATGCTTTTTTTGTCCTTTCATAATTTCATAGCTTTCTGGGTAAGTGTGAAATTTGATTTCTGATGACTTAAGATGATATATGATTCAGACTGAACTGGTGAGTATTCCTTAAATAATTTCTTAGGAGTGGCTAAGGGAAAATAAAAGATGTCATAGACCAGTTTTCTTCTCATCCAAATTATAATCAACTTTTTCCCTCACTGATCAGTAATTGCAATTTTTATGAACCTGCCCTTCACATTTTGGAACAATAGGATGTGTGTCCTCTCACTGCTGTCCTTCCTGTGGTGTGCTAGCACACAGGTCAAATGCCAGTCTATGATACAGCAATTGCATTTCTGGATTGCTATGTAGACATATGTTAAGAAGCCCTAGGGTGCAATGAACCCTAACTGGATGGAGAGTCCAAATGCAGAAAGTTAATTTAAAACATGGCCAGCTTTCTGACTCAAAACAGAGAGCAATTCTTCCATCAATTTATCATACTATTTATACAGCTTCTAATACTCTACTAGTTGATTACTTCAGTTTTTGAAGAAATTATACCCACAACACCTTTCTAAGGAAAACATTATTATCCTCATTTTTTGGGTAGGACAGCAAGGCACAGGCAAAGTGAAGGCTGTATTTTTAGAGAGAGTTAAGCACATAAAAGAAAAGAACAGGTGCCGAGCTGAATATTCAGAAACAGCTAAGTAATACCAAAATCCCATCAGGAGCCTATCGTGATTATTAAATGCCTAAATACCTCTAAAATTCTGTCCCATAGCCACGGTGAAAAGGAATGTATCCCTTTTTAGAAGGCAGCTTTCCTTAATTGATCTGATACTTTCACTGTAAAATTGAAACAAATTAGTTTATCTGTTTTTAACTCCCTCTCAAGCCCCCTCCCTGAGCACTTTAGATGTCACTATTTCTACTGGAACTGAAGGTGTGCTGAATAGCATGTCCTGCACAGAAATATGATAATCTCTCTTCAATGTTTGGCAACTAGTATCTATTAATTAAGAATCCATCATTTGTACTCTGTAATTATATTTATTAAACCCTAACTCATATCCTAACTATAATTAGTTCCCGCTAATTAATTTTATCAAATCCCTCTAGATTCATATCTTAAGTAAATATTGAGTAGCCCTACACTAATTATTTCAATCAACGTGGAGTGCATTTCAAATGACTATGAATAGTTTCTATTAATTAAATTTAATATAAAATAAATGTTCTATATAATAAATTTGTAATTGTTAAGATTTTAGGATAAAAAAGAATAAAAGACTGGTATAATGTGAAATACTCATTTACATATTAGACCAGGTTAAATAAGGCAGTTCTAAGTCAAAGTTTCCACATAGGAAAACAAACAAAGGTTTTAAATATGAAAAATATGGCGTCGTACTATCATGATGCCCCTTGAAAAGTTTTTCCATATCCCTTGAATCCTGTAGGACTTCCTAGATTTAAAAAAAAATCAAATTTAATTTCTAAACATGTGAAATTGGATAATGTTTATAGAAGTTACTATGCAAGTAAAGATAGGGCATGACAGTGGAACAGGAGCACACATTTGGGTGAGGTGTAATGTTTTGGTCAGAAGGAACTGGGGGAAGCATCCTTACCCACCAATGCTGAGAGACAATGTGCTGGATTGCCTTGCAATTGACAATGCACTTGGCCTATACAGCAATTGAGATTATGGTGTTAATTTGGACTGCTTAAAGCAAAATGGCTGAAAATTAGCTAGCAACAAGAAATTAGCATTCAGATCATAGCCATTTCGGATGCAGTGGCGTATCCTTGACTTTTAGCTGCAAGGTCATGTGTATCCTGTAGGCCCTGTCCTGTATCTCCCATCCACCTGCAGATGTCTCATATATCCCAAGGTATCTAACATGGTCCTTGATTTAGGCTGCTGCATCCTGCCAAAAGTTTCTAGGGCAATCTAGGCTGCAACTCAAGATACTTACTGGAGTTAAAGCTCTAAACATCTTTTGTCAATGCTTTAATCCAAGTGAGCTATATGCTGTACCTCTCCATTTATACACGAGCGTTAGAAAACTTCTCAGATATTCCAGATCTCTGCTGTTTCAGAAAGAGATAGCCAAAAGGGAATTTATCTCTCCTAATTTTAGAAGTCCACGCTGCACTTTCCGTTCTTGTCTTCCTCTAAATGAAATGGGCACTTTCATCTGCCCTATTTTAGGCAACAACTATAAAACAGGAGGAATCACATCCTAGAAGTGTTTATTTCTTTCTGCTGCCTCTAAATGGAGGTGGGGTGACAAGCTTAGATAGAAGCATTTCCAATGTAGATGCCTGCCTTTGATAACATTACTCCTGCCTGTTGACTGTGGAGGCTCCAAGCAATGTTGAGTAAAATAAGAATGAAAATAACTTGGGATTTTGTCTTGGGTTTTGTCTCCTGTTTTGGCTTCCTGGAACTACAGCTTTCATAACATTTAGTGACTGGGGAGAAGAGCCTGTATTATTTTTGAAGGATGACAATTTGCTGTCATGGGTTCTTAAAGAAGTTGTAGCATTCGGTGACAAAGGGAAAACAGATTTCAGCTCTGTAGCTGCAGTGGGTTAGTTTTGATTTCAAAACAGGTCAAGTGTGTAAAGTAGCTTCCATCTGTGGATATTTGATTTTAATTAGCAAAGGATACAAAATACCAGAAATTAAATCCTAATCCAAGGAGGAATGTGTGGCACTACGGTTCAGATATATTACACTACCTCATTTTAATCTTTCACTTCATAATTTACAGTATCACCTCCTAATTGACAGTATTACAGTCATTTTGTTGCAGAGACCATGACTGGAGTACACAGTTTTCTAAGTTTACTGAGAACGTCAGCTATGTGTTTAATTTTGTTCTTATTTAAATCTTATTTAAACATTTACATACACACACAAACAAGATTTAACTATCATGGTCTGTTTTGTATCACTCTGTGTATTGGTATCAATGATTTATTTTTCATATGCCATTTGATACCATTTTACTACTCCTAAGGTGCTTCTTGGGAAGCTCTACAGATGTATAGCATAGAGAGACCATCAGTTTAACTATTCTGATATGTATATTTTCACAGACTTCAGATTTCCTGCAGCTGCTTCTGTTTTAAGCTCAGTAACATGTGCTTGTATAAAATATTTATTTTCCAGAAAGATACGCAATCTTATTTTTGAAAGTATCAGCAGATGGTGAGTCCACCTCCTCTCTCAATAGTTTGTTCCAGTGGTTTATCATTTATGCCATATGCTTAAAATTAATGCCACATTTCCCATCTGATTTTGTCTGACTTCAATAAAGCTGCATTCATTTCCTTGCCAGTCAGTTGTTTACCCATCCTCAGGTCTTTTGGGTCATTCAGGGAGAATCCATATTGCCCTTCACACTTGAAGCATCTGAGGTGTGCCTGGTTGCCTGCCACCGTCTTCTGCTCCAGCAAGCAAGCACTAGTCAACCTAGTATCAGTCAATGACTCTACTTTATCAGTTTCATTAGTCTCTGCTTTGTTGGCTGCTTTACTTAATTAGTTATTGCTTTTGGATCTTTTAGCTCTTTGTCCTTCAGCTGTTTTCATCCTTCAAATGCTCATATTTGTACTGTCCCTCTTGCTTCATTCATCCATTTAATATGTGAGCCTGTTTCTCTCACCTTCCTTTTTATTCCATTCTACCTATATTATAAAAGTCTTAGTTTCTTTCTGTTAGCATTGCACTCAATGTGCAATGGGAAAAATCAGGCTGCTCAAAAGTACCTGAGAGATACTGATTGTTACTCATTCTTTTCCCTCTAGCTTACCCTTATATCCCCATTTTTTTGTACCACTTTCCTCCCTTACATTTAGCTATGAATTCTCTGGATCTGTTTATTTTATTTGCTAATTGAAGAATTTGGTCAATTTGTGGATATCAGGAAAAAGAAACAACAACCAAAATCAGATTAAGACATAATAATTTAATTTTCCTTCATTGGTGACAAGCGTTTGCAAAAGCTCAGTGGCTAGGCAGAAAACATTTGTTTTTCTTAATGGCTGGTCAAAACCCTTAGGATTTCTTCAGACATTTGGTCCTTTTTCTTTCACTGATGTTAAATCTGGGAGCCCATCCAAGAGTTGCTGTCCTGAAGAAGAGGAGGTGGAGGAGGAAGATTGTGATCTGTATGAAAGGAAGTGTGAAAAAAATGACAGCAGTCTTGCTGGCAAAGCTTCTGGTGACCAGTTCTTTCACACCCAGAGATTTTTCAGCTTTTTCACAGCCATTTCTTGATGAGTACTCTGATATGTGCACATACGGAAATCTTTTCTTCTTCGCTAGCCATCTCTGACACATAGCTGGCAATGTTGCCCACTGACTGCAGTACTATTTTAGGTCAGTCTAACCTTGTAAGTAAGGAAGTCAAAGCATTTTGGAGGAAAATGCAATTGGAAATGTTTCCTAAAATAGTCCTTTTTTTGCGTCTACAGTGGTGGCTGATAATTTTGTTATAATAGTGTCATCAACCACCTTGAATGGCTGTGGTTGGCAATACTTCTTCCATGTTGTTTCATCTTCCCTTCACCAAAGATAGCCCAATCACGACTGATTGTCTATTTGAAAAAAGCACTTTTCTTTGGTGGTTTCAGGACAGTGTATTATTTTTCCTTTTACTAATCCACCATCTTTTTTTTACAACTAGATTACAAAGTGCTGGTTTTCATAGAATCATAGAATACCAGGTTGGAAGGGACCTCAAGGATCATCTGGTCCAACCTTTCTTGGCAAAAGCACAGCCTAGACAACATGGCTCAGCACCCTGTCCAGCTGAATCTTAAAAGTGTCCGGTGATGGGGAATCCACGACTTCCCTGGAGAGATTATTCCAAAGGCTGATTGTTCTCATTGTGAAAAATTTTTCTCGTGTCCAATCAGAATCTCCCCAGGAGTAACTTGTGCCCATTACCCCTCATCTTTTCCATGTGACTCCCTGTAAAAAGGGAGTCCCCATCTTCTTTGTAGCCACCCTTTAAATACTGGATCATGGTGATAAAGGTCTCTTTAAGCCTTTTTTTCTCAAGGCTGAACAAACCCAGTTCTCTCAGCTTTTCCTCATATGGCAGGCTTCCCAATCCTTTGATCATCTTGGTGACCTTTCTCTGGATCCTCTGCAGCCTGTCCACATCATTTTGTATAGTGGAGACCAAAACTGAGCACAGTATTCCAGGTGTGGCCTGACAAGCGCTAAGTAGAGTGGGATAACGGCTTCTTTATCTCTGCTGGTGATGCCCTTGTTGATGCAGCTCAGCATCCTGTCGGCTTTCTTTGTCACTGCAGCACACTGTTCACTGGTACTGAGTTTGTTGTCCACCAACACCCCCAGGTCCCTTTCCACAGAGCTGCTCTCCAGCCGGATAGAACCCAGTCTGTGCTGCGCTCCTGGAATATGTTTTCCCAGGTGCAAGACCTTACACTTGTCCTTGTTGAATTTCATAAGGTTCTTATTAGCCCACCCTTCCAATATATCCAGGTGCTCCTGCAGGGTAACTCTCACTTCCAAAGTGTCCACTTCCCCACTCAGTTTGGTATCAGTTTCATATTGCTTTATCCATTACAATATGATTTTAACATATAAAAAATAATTAGCAAAAATATCACTAGTGAAGGAGGAAAGCCTATTGAATGTCAGTTCACATGTACGACAAAGATTCTGGATTTCCCCCTAGTCTGACATACTTTGGAAAACTACCAGAATGCTATTGGATTTTACACAGAACTTAAATTGTCTAAGGCTTGAAAAATGGGTGGGTTGTGCTAAAGATATGTGCAGAAAAGCGATGAATTTGCATAGCTGGTATTTGCATATTTCCGAGGAGGGTGATACATATGCAATACAGGAATAATGCAGAAGGACTTTCTTGTGCACTTAATAACGTACTCACACCGACTCCTCCACCTACATGCAAATGTGGGTATGGATGTATTTGTTTCAGGACCATTTGAAACTTTAGTGAAATAGATCCTTTCCTTCTTCCTTTCGTTAAGCAAAAATAGATTATTTTGATAGTACCAGGAGCCATGCTGAAGCTTCAAGAACGAGAAGTCTCTGTCTGTTTGCTGATGGCTAAAGTGGAAATTGCACAGGGAAAACTTGTTGCTCACAGAGCTACCTTTTTTCTTCCAGCCTGCTGCATTACACATACCCTGGATTGTCTAAGCAAAGGACTGAACAGATTTATTCCATATGCTCATTGCATTTGAAATAAATAGAATTTCACCAGTGTGCTACCATTTGAACAGATATGGTATAATTTACTCCTACTCCTAACTATAAGTTACTCCTCTCCCCAAAAGAAGAAAAAAAAATGCCATATTAGTCAATTAGCTCTGACTAATATTATAGTTAACTTGCTGCTTGTCTCTTAATTATGATTACTGTTCAGCACATTTCCTTAACAGCTCCTTGGGCCGTTGGATATGCAATGCAGCCCTTCTTGTAGCATCTGCCCATGTCACACAAAGCCCCACCTCCTTCTGTACTCTTACCTTTTAAATAATGACAGGACTGAAGTAAGTAAAAAGGATCAGTGGAGCATTTCCTGCCTAGCAGTGAGACTCTTCCTGACCTGATGCTCATAGACTTGTTCGCATCCTTGTCCCTCCTGATGCTCTGCTCATGGTAGGCTGCATATGGCGCAGATGTTTCTGTCGTGCTATTACATGGCTATTTTCAACCTGTTTCTCAGAACAGATGTTCCCACGTGTGTTCTCCCGCCTTTCTTTGCTGACACACTCTCTGTACAAATGGCAGTGTGCATTTCTGCAATCCTGGTTTGTGGAGAGAATGAAAATCAATACCTGTGACAGTATTTTCCTTTCCAGGATTCTCTGTTATGGGGCATCTGAGCTTGATCTTCTTTTAGTCTTTCTCTCACTACTAGCAAGATGCTTCAGGTCTTGATTTGTCTGTTTTTCACCCATTCTATTCATTGTGTGGGACAGTATTTGGAAGTGCCATGTGTTTTGTAATACAGAAAGCTATCATCTCCTTCAATGTGCTGTCTAGTGGCTGTTCCTTCTTTCTAACCACAAATGGCAATGTAAATCCAACAGTATGTATGCTGGGATTTACTCTAAAGGGAGAAGCAGCACACTAATAAAATCTCATCTCCTGCCATCTGTCTCCTGCATATTTCTTTATAGTCCGAGTGCATTATATTTGAGCCCAAATGCTTCAGTGTTGGCAGCAGTGGCCTGTTATGGTAAGAAATGCCCCATGAGTTTAAATGCATAAAGAAGGTGACATATGGACAAAATACACCAGGGATGGTAAGGGCTGGAGTTTTATTTCTAATGTGCTGGAAGTCTTTAAGACTCCTGAACAATGGCATTGCTGGTTAATAGCAGCATGGATGTATTTTGCACATTACCTTTGTCCTGTAGCCCTACAGCTAAGAGCAAGTGGGAAAAATCAGAACAAGTGGAAAAAATTTAAGTAAGGAAGGAAAAGTAAACCAAAACTCACAGTGGATTAGGTTCCAGATTCTCCTGAGAACGATTAATTAGGAGTGGACATGGACACATTGATTTTCTTTCACTGAAGAGGGATGGAGGACATCCACTTTCAAATCAAGCTTGTTGTTCCCGAAATGGTGACAGTGAGCAATGTATCACTTAGAAATGACATGACTGTACCTTCCATCTTGCTCATTTGTTTGGAAGACATTGCTTTCCTCTGTTGGGATATGCTACTTTCCAACACGTGAAGACTTTTAGAAACTGGAGATTGGTCAGTCTTTGGGCATGTCAAGTCTTAGCATGTAGGAACATTCAACCATACAATGCAGCTGTGAGGAATGAGTTAAATTAGAAACTCAACACATATAAATTACTTAATTAATCAATATTTGCTTTATTTGGGCATTATACTCCAAGAATAATAATCCTGCTTCTCATATTAAAAACATTTTGTAGTGCAACCAGGCTGGTTGCTGGTGTAAACAAATGAACAGTGGACGTTTTAGTGGCAAATAGTGAATTTGGTACTGTAATGAGAAAATACACTGGAAAAAAAAAGTTGGTAACACTGCTAACACAGGTGAGGTATTAGTTCACCTATAAACATGCACTGAAACAATTTGTAGTGTAAATAAGATAAGGAACTGTAGCAAAGTTACAAGGGGGAGAACTGGTTTGCTCTACTTCAGATAGCTAGAAGGGAGAAATGTAACTATGTCATCTGATGCTTTCCTTAGTTGATGCACAAAAAAATCAGTCATTTACCCCAGGGGTGATTCAGGAATTCGTTTGACTTTTTGATGACAAGACGAACTGACCTACTTTGACTGATATCTAAAGCGAGATGAAATAAATCATATGTATAATTTTCTCTTTCTGTCCGGGAGTTTAGTAGGCTGACAAACTTGGCCAACGAGGCCAAAAACTAAAAAATTGTCAAACAAGGTGTGACTCATCTCTTTTAACTTAAACTTTCTAAAAGTCTAGCATCTAAGCTTGTCTCCTAGACAGTCAGAGGAGGAAGAGAAGTTTGTCCAGAGGGCACGTCAGTCTATATTGATGTTAGGAGACATGAATTATCCTTTAGAGTTGCATGAATATGTGAACTACAGGGGCAGGCTCTTAACTGAGAAGTCTAATCTTTAGATGGCTAAAAATAGCTGAGATGAGTCTTACTCTGTGTGGTTTCATTAATTATCAGTAGCTGCAGAGGTGATTTCTGTGGTGGTCAAATGACATGGCAGGACACTTTAGAGTCTATTTGAGAACCAGCAGGAGCTCAGTGAGAGTATATAAATAGGCTATACAGGCATACTGAAGTTCTTACGAGCACAGAGACCTATTGTAAAGATTGTTTTCTAGGGACTTGGCTGATTTACGGGATATTGACAGCAGGTGCCCCTGCCCAATTGGAAGAGAATAAGAGGAAAAGAGGATTCTGCTAACTGCAGATTAAAGGGAGATTGTTCAGCTACTCTTTTTTTTCTCTGTTGCAAGAAGCTGGCGTTCCTTGTGGAGAATTTGGATGCTGCTCCATTGAGTCTGGGAAGGCTAAATCCTATCAAAAAAGAGCTTTGAGTCAGTTCATGGAGGTGTTTTAGCACAGCGATTGTTGTATTTGAACTAGTGGTAGTAAATACTAAATCCTTGAAAAGAGGAGGAAGCAGGACAGGAGGGCCTGAGAAAAATTAGCATTACCACCGGCCACATTCAGAGGCATTTCATGGCCGTAGCTAAATCATCGTGTTTTGTGTGTTTAGATCAGCAACATATAGACAATTTATGCACATACATTTTAAAATCTGCACATAGTTTTGGAGATGTTTATGGGCCTTTTCTGTCTGCTGTCATTTGAGATGACCTGGATTATGTCAGGCATTAACACAGGGCTGGCAGGTATCATACAGCACTTAGGAGAAACCTTGTACCCACCTGGTGTGGCAAATGGAAGTTATGTTTAGCCCTACAGCATCTTATATGGCTCTGGACACCAACCTCTGAGCAACTGAATTGACCTCCTAGCAGCTAAATAGGTTTCTAATGTTCTGCAGCTAAGTCAGTGGCTATTATTCCCAGTCAAGAATAGCATCTGCAAGCAATTGAGGCTCTTATTGTGGTAGAAGGCCTATAAATTGATGTGACCTCTTTTTGTACAAGTAGAAATACTGTTCTGTTGAAGGGTGCTAATAGCTTCCTGCTAGTGGGTCTTAGATCCACAGACAATCACAGACGTTGCTAAAGGCTGTCGGTGTGTCAAGTATTCTGTTTCAGATGTAACCCAAGTGCTATACAGCCCCTTTGAACAGTAAAACCCAGCTGTAGGCAGCAGGAGTAACCACCCAGAGCAATAAATTCTGTCAGGCAGTGTGGCAGCCAAAGCTAACTCAGGTTGACAGTGTACAAAGCTACCCTTGGTTGTAAATATATAGGTTAAGGTAACAGATCCATATGCATTTTAGAGGGGAAAGCCAGGAGAAGGAGGTGAAAGATGAGCTTTGTGCCTGTGTCTTCATGGTCTATGACTAGAACTGAGGTGACCACACTTTTTTACCTGATAGATTTCTATCTACACTAGGATTGAGGCACCCTCATGCAGCGCTGAACCTGAACTGGAAGTCCTGCCAGGCTTTGTTAATTCAACTAGAGGTCCATAATAGCTGCTCAATTCATTGTTTTTGATTTGGAAAACCAATGTTGCTTGGTATACTTTGGTATTCCCATGAAAGGAAAAGTCTAGCTATAGCTTGCCTCTTCTATCTTGTACGAATTAGGATATCCTCCAGATCCTTTATGGACAAGCAAGACAATACAGTGTCCTATCTGATCCTGTGTTGTCTTTGCTGAGATAGAGTGCAAAAGAGACCAGTGTAAATGGGAGGATTTCAGGATTCCTCATCCTGAAAAATGTCACCACAAGATGATTTGACAATCAATTCCCTGATGAAGGGTGCCAAATTTTTGCATGGGATTTGCCAAGCAGGGACCTGTGCTCATTTACAATAAGCAGAGGGCTCCTGGTATTCATTGAGCCAACTACACACTCACTGAACTGACGATCTTGCAGACGTTGTAAATCTGACATGTTCTAAAGACATCAGATTTGCTGAATTTTAGGAGCAGAATACCTTACAGCAGAGGCCAAAGGCTCCCTATCTGCATATGTTTTCTAAATTTGCAGTGTGCATGCACAAGACAGGCTGTGAATTCTGCACATTCCTGGAGCTGGTACTCCAACCAAGCTGCCAGATGTCAGGAAATCCTAGAGGATATTTAGTCCAAGTTCCTCGAATTCCAGCCATACAAAATCTAGAGACAGAAAAAGGAAAGACCAGGGGTCTGCTAATATTATCTTGACTCCAAGAACCAGATTTTTCTTAACCTGTTGTTCATTTGCAGAGGTTACACCCTGTTCTACTTCAGCTTTCTTGCCATTGAATAATTTAGATACTGCAGATGCGACCACATAAGTTCAGTTACAATAATTGTGAGGTGGGAACTTTGCCCTGCACAAATACAATGTAATTTTCACATTCATCTGTCTAGGGACTACATTATTCTGATTATAAACTCTTAGATTTTTTTTTTTTTTAATACTAGCAGAAAATATACCTCTCGGAAGTTAATGTATAGTAATGAAAAGATAACTTGCATTGCTTGAATTATAAGTTCCTTTTTTTCCATCCTCCAAAAGCACAGTACAAGTCCCACTCTTTTAATACACTGTACCAACCCACAGTGGCTTTTAAAAATTGATTTTTGCTTAATCACCCACAGCATCAGATGTGACCATAGGATCTGCGTTCCCCTTCTGGAGACTGCTCCAGACAAGAGCTGCTTACACGCTGCTGCCTCCTCCACCACCACGGTTCCCTCTGATGCTCTTTCTGTAGCTGCTATTATCCCGCTGCCGTATCCATCACTGCCGGCGTGCGGCACAGAGACAGCAGCACGGGGCATAGTGAAGGCAGTAACAGCAGAAGCAGAAATAGCGATGGCAGTAGCTGCTGCGGTGGCAGCAGGAGTAGCCTTGCTGACAGCAGCTGAGAAAGAAAAGCTGTTTTCCGAACCTACAAGTGTGAGATTAAATGTTTGCCTGCTTGACTTATAACTGACACAATCTATAGACACCAGACCATTTATGGTTTGGAATGTGCTGAAGACATTTAGGGGCGAACCTCTAGAGAGTGTAGCACGGTTAAAAGCTCAGTTTTCCTTGAACACTTTCTAGCATTGGTTTTATGAATGTTATGTATGCATTTACATGTTGGACTACAGAAACTGTCCAATAATATGTGCCAGGTTTAGATAGCAAGCTGGTCTTAGCACGTAGTAAATGCACTTTACAATTACATTCCACACACATGGTTTCTGAAAACCAAACAACCCCATGCTTTCAGTCATATGTTATGTAGCAGACACACAGAAAACCTAGACAGTTCAATTCTCCAAGCTGCTGAGTGCTCTCAGCTGTATTTTGTATCAAAACAGCCTGGTGTTTTAGAGGCTTACGCTCAAGAAATGCAGATCAACATGCAAATTGGCATATAGCGGGTAACAAATATTCATCCTCTGAAGCCCCTCCTGCCTGTATGAGTGACTCTTGTCTTCCCATACCTCATCTTTTTGAAGGCTGGCCCCAGTGGTGCCTTCTGAGGTGTCCAGTTTTGCATCCTTGACTTCCACTGACATTAATGAGGGTTACAGATGTACGCTGAAGAGAGAACAGCCTTTCAAATGTCAGAGAGCATGCTGCTGTTCAACACTGCCTTTAACCTAAGCAGTATACAGCAAAGTGCTGTCAAGTAAATGGATAATTCCAGGTGATTCCCATGCTAGAAACCCTTTGGGCTTTTGCAGGGACTGCAGATAGGATTGCCAGACTTCAGAACATTCACTCTTCAGGGTCAGCAGTATATACTCACACCACAGAGGAAAACCAGCTTCTTTCATAAGGCAAAATCAGATTCTTCTTTCCTTCTTTCTGTTCCCCTGGGACAACTAGCATCCTGAATCCCTCTCTAGTGTAGCTTTTGGGCAAATTTCATCCAATACTTTGTTCATTCTTAAATGGTGATGCAGCCCTGAGAGTAATCAGAGTTGTGGAGAAAGTATAACACTGCCTTACACAACAGTTTCATAGAGAAATCTGTTTACTTCTCTAAGGCACAACTGTATCTTAGACAGGAAAGGTTGTATTGATCATATAAAATTTTAGATCTCTACAGCTTATATATTCATATCTAAGATAATAATTTAGTTTCTCTTTCTTCTCACTTGGAAGAAACAAGCATTTCTTTGGTACAATTCGTCTCATCTCAAGGTAGATCTCTAAAATAGTCCAGATGAATCACACTGTAGAAGTGCTAATATCTCTGCACTGGCTATAAAAGGAATCTGGCTCATACAAGAGTTGAGGTGGTTTCCATCCATTCCCTGAAAGGGTTTTAGGACTACAGGGAATATGTGTTTTATCTCAGTGGAATGCTGCAGCACAAAGAGCTCTAGTAATTTTTGGAGTATGAATAGGAGTAGTTTGAAGAGGGATGTGCTCAGAGATCATAGAATCATTGAATGGTTTAGTTTGGAAGGGACCTTAAAGATCATCTAAGTTCCAGCCCCCCTACCATGGGAAGGGACACCTTCCACTCGACCTGGACTTGAACACTGCCAGGGATGGGGTATCCACAACTTCCCTGGGCAGTTTGTTCCAGATGTTTGTAGTATAAATATTACTAGTACTGTTATACTGAAGCAAAGGCCTCAATCTGTTGATGAAAGCTATTTGCTTTGGGCTACTTGAGATGTTTTAGGGTATCCAAGACATTGCCATACAGCTGATACAGGACGATGGTAGTCTCTTGTCTGCCTGGTGTGGAAGCCGGAGGCCAAGGAGGATACCCTAGAATATCTCAAGTGGAAATAAAAGGCTGTGTGTGTGAGCTACTCATTTGAGACTCTATTCAATATAGTAAATAATCTAAGAAGTGATTCATCTCACCTATTTTAAGTTAGCTTTCTCTCTAAGTACTGCTGACTGCATTGATCAGATTGTTGTTAATTGTAAAGGGAGTTTAAAAGTGGATGTGAAATACCTGTGCACATGTAAAGTTGTTGTGGTTTGGGCTGGACTGGCCACTGAAATGAACAACAGATGCTCTCTGATCTCTCTCCCTTCAGAGGAGGGACAGCATCTCCCTTCCACGAGAGGAGGAAGAAAAAGAGAGAGAGAAAATTATGAGTTTAAAAGAAGCTAAACTACTTTAATGAAAATATTAATAAAATAATAAAAATAAAATAATGAAATGTATACAATATATACAAAACCAGTATCGAGCCTCCAGGATGACAATCACGTCACTGACAGGCATGGGGAAAGACCCAGACTGGACTCAGCGATGGACAGGAAATGTATTCTGGATCTGGATTCAGGAATGCACAAAATGGGATCAAAGGCAGATGAGCAGACAGAGTCCTCCTCAGGTGCCAGCCATCGAAGAAAGAGGGCTGACCCTTTGATCCCTCAGCTTTTATACTGAACATGAGGCAGATGGGGTGGAATATCCCGGTGGTCAGTTTTGGGTCACTTGTCCTGTCCACTCCTCCCCACAGGTAGGACCCCTCTACGCTTTTCCATTTCTGACCCTACAGTGGGGCAAATAACAAAGTTAGCTGCCCTTGGGTGTTAAAGCAATAAGAATAAGTGAGAACCTCTTTGCATACCATTCCTTGGCATCAACTATAAACATAGGTCTTATCACTCTGGAAGCAGACTATTGTCTTAAAAAATATATTGTTCATTTCAGAGAGTTCAGTTACTCAGAAGAGGCTTAGCTGCAAAGCGAAAGTACTGAACAGAAGATTGGTTCTGTTTTACCTCAAATCAGGAAAAAGGTGTATTTTACATGTGAATGTGAAGTTATGCAATTAAGGTCACTAAGTCTGGAACTTATGTCATGATTCCTTCGCCTAAACATGTGTCTCTTGCCACTTGGGATGCTCTAGGATAACCTGCTTGGACTCTAACTTCCTGCCAGAAGGGCTGTGCGTTTTTTGGAAGTCTTCTGTCTGCACTGTGTTATGTCTTAGATGCCTGTGGATATCCCAAGCAGTGCCAGATATTTACAAGAATTAGTCAAGTCATATGTTTTAAGCTGGAGCTGAATCCAGGCCTAAGTGTTTTCTATTTTAAAAGGGATATTGAAAAATTGCAGAGATTACAGAAGCAGCTAACTATTTATTTTCAAATTAGAGAAAATGCAAAAAAATATGTTTTTTTCAGTCTATTTAGTTTATCAGAATGAGGATCAAAGATAGATGTGATTACAGAGTAGAAATATTTGCAATAAAGTACCATGTACTTTAAAATAGCTGAAAAATAGAAGATGAATGAACAAATGGAAGCAAAGAATTGACAATTTCAGTTTCGACATTAGGTGGTAAACCTCTCTTGATTAATGAAAGGGAAAAAATATGAAGGGAATTGCTGAAGCGTATGTTCCTTGGAGTCTTCAAATTAAATATCTTCAAATTAAACTTTCCTGAGGTTATGATTTGCTGAAACCAAGTTTACGAGCTCAGTACACGGGTAACTGGAGGAAGTTAGATGGCATGTGGAAGACTGGAGATTAGACTAGGTGGTCTGTTGATCTCTTCTGGCACCAAACACCACAAATTATGCCAAAATAAGAAGCGTGAGACATGAATTCAGCTGTGCTTGCTGGACATATTTTTTTTTTCACCAGAAAATGGCAAATAGGATTGAATTGGATAATCTCTATATCACTTCCCTCCTCCATCTTTTCATCCATTATCTATTGCAAAATTCTCAAAGGTATTTGTTGTAAGTAATTATTTGTACGCTACACAGTCACATCTGATTTTGTTGTTAACTTTCTTCAAACCCTTCTTGTTGCCTTTTTTCTACCTTTTTCTTTGTTTATTCACCTGTTGCACATTATCCAACTCCCAGAGTTCAGACTCTCTGGATAGATAATGCCTTCATGCTAGTTCTTTATGTCTAATACAGTGAAGCATTGATTTATTTTTTTTTTAACTGAACTTTCTTTCATTAATAACAGTAATTCAATTCTTTTCTTTCAAACAAAGTAATTCTTCAGCAAATTGGAGAGTGAGGATGAAGATTATTCACAAACAATTGATTGATGATGAAATCCTCTCTGTGTCAGTCAGCTGTGGTAATGAGTGTAGAAAAAGAACCTCCATTAGCAGATGAAATACGCAGCTTTGTCTCTGTTCTCAGACTGTTAATTTCTTTCTCAGTGATGCTAGTATAAAATTATGTTACCTCTCTCTAAAATGTTTATCTTGGTCCTAAGACTTTACATTCAAGTGCCTCAGAGTATACTTGTCACCACAGCAGCATAAGAAATTGCAAGGTCCTCCTTATCTGAGGTACTGAGGGTGAGTTTATATCGCCTTTTTGGTACCTTTGTATATTCTTATACGAATCTTAGTCCCCACTGCCCACTTTGCTATGTGCACTGAGTTGTAACAGTCGGTTTCCTTGTCAAAGGAACTCAAAAATGAGCCTAGGCACTGCCACCGAAGAAGGTACAAATCTAGCTAGTAAATTCCATGGTATTTAAACTCCTAAAGATACCATCAGGCTTCAAGCAAGGTTTTCAGAAGCATCAAGGTTTTGGATCCAATGAAATAAATTTGAAACATGAAAACTGCTCTCTAAGGACAGAATGATCAATTTCCTCATTTATCTTTTACACACGTCTCTGTAGTATCTGAGCACTCTGAAAATGTTAACTATTCTGCTTGATATTCCTATGGGGGAATATATGGTACTATCCTATTCTGCTGACAGTAAGATACAGCATTAAATAAGTTATTGAAAGTCATTAAAAACCCCTGCTTATTTTCTTTTAAAGAAATTTTGGATCTTAAAACACCTTTCTATGTTACTTAACCCGAATTCTGGTTTTCCTAGCTTTTAAGGGATTGATTCTGCAATGGTACCTTGCCACCTTCTTGAGGCAATGAAATTTACTTTTGAACTCTGTCCCAGCAACAGGCAGACCTCTCTTCCCCCATACTTATCCCATTTTCTTACTCTCACTGCCTGGCCAGTTTCACTTCCCCCCCCTCCCCCCGAACTCCTCTTGCAATCTCTCTTTCTCCTTTCTTTTACTTTTGTATCACATTCTCCACTCTTGTATGTTATCTCCACTGTTGCTATATCTGTCTCCCTCTTACCAAGGCTGAATCCTCTAATTATAGTGTCCTCAGACTAATTCTTTGTCTCAGTCTACTCTCTTTGCCTTATTCTTGTACTGTAGTCCAGCTGCTGTCCTTTATGTTTTCTAGTTTGTACAGCTGAAGAATCATTGAAGACTCACAAGAGACAATAACCCTGCAGCCATTTCCTCTGGCTGACTTTAGAGGGAAAATTGCCGTAATTTCAGTGAATTCCCTCCTCCCGCCCCCCCAAACGTGCTCAGAGCCATCAGAGTTATTTTTGGGAAGCTTCAGTAAGTCTGGAGTGAACAAGCATTTTTTTATTATTTTTCCCCCAAGCCGACTGTTGACTTGTGGATTTCTGTTGTAGCAGTAGAAGGTGCAGGTCTAGTATCACGGTCACTGCAAAAAGAGTAAGTGCTGGATGGAAAACGCTGGACTACCAGAGTGTTAAAAAAACCCCCAAAACATATCACAATCATTTTTTGCACATAAACAGAATAATGTATCTTCTATCAGCTCTTACTCTTGACTTAAAATTTCCAGAGCAGCTAACATGCATGCATTTCACTTGAACTAGTCAAATTTTGGCAAAGTTTTCAGCCACTGTAAACAGAAACTTTAGACAAAAAGTGTTGAGAAGCCTTACTAATAGGCAGTGTCAGCAGTCCTGTCTATAATTCGGTACGTGCAGAAAATCTGTGTGATTAAAGCTTAAACTTGTAAGGTCTCTGGGGATAACAACCATTACCTTTATGTAGTATTTAGCATAATGGGAAATATCCTGACTGAAATATTTTCACAAATCTTTAAAAAATAGTATTAAAAAAACAAACTATTGAGGATGAATAGTTTAAACCGAAAAATACCCGCAAACAGTAGAATAAAAAAACCATTGCATGTCCCTGACCACTTTGCATCAGATGTGGATCAAAATAGCTTGTTCTGGTTGCAATATACGGAAATTAATAAAATATTTACTCTCTGCTTCAGACTTACTCGCTAAGTTGTGCTGTGCAGAATGGATCGTTACAAGCATCTTTTCGAATCCTTGGTAGCGATGGATTTTTTGTAATGGAAACGGTGACATACCTAGCAGCGTTTGTAAGCACTTGTATACCTAGTTTGCTGCAAACTTCAACATCTGCTCTGCATCAGATTTATTCACTGAATAGATCTAGATTCAGATATCTAGGACATTTTCCTGTGTGTACAATTAGCTAATAAGCAGACTGCTGCCTCACACACTTAATATGGATGCTGTGTAGTCATTTATTTTATTCTTAAGGTAAGCTACAAGTGAGGACTCCTTCCCTATGGGTGTGAAAAATACTTGCATTCCATCTGACCTGCCACAACCAAATCTGAATTTGGTGAAAAACACCTATAAACTGAAACTAAAGATTACATATGCAGTTTTACTATATCTTGTTTTTTGCACATACCAAGTTTAACCCTGAATCTTTCATTTCACATGAACAGAGTGAGCATGAGCTATTGCCCACCTGACAGTCTTCTCCCTACTTCAAGAGCAATTGGCATCAAGTCTCATTCCCTTTACATGCTTGTCTCTCAAACATGCATAGGTGTTTGAAATAAGGTGTATGAAAATGTCTTCAGGAGCCAGTGTGAGGTCAGTGCTTGTAGCTCTGTACTTGACATCTTGAAAGCTCAGTTTGAGACCAAAGCACCGACATGCAAATAACCAAAAGTGGCTTCTAAATGTGTACTAAGTATCTAAGCTCCCTTTGTAGCCAGTACCTCTCAGTCTTATACTTGGAGATGATAGCTACAACAAAGGTGCTAAGGGAGAGCTAAACCTTTCTGGAAGGCAGCTGGAAGTCAGGGCATCAAAAAGGGCTTCCAAAAAAGACAGCAAGTGCCTACATTAGAATCACAAAATACCTCAAGTTGTCAGGGAACCATAAGGATCATCAAGTCCAACTCTCTGCTCCTCACAGGACTACCTGAAATTAAATGATATGACTAAGAGCATTGCCCAGACACCTCTTGAACTCTGACAGGCTTGGTGCTGTGACCAGTTCCTGGGGAACCTGTTCCAGTGACCGATGACCCTCCCAGTGAAGAAAGCTTTCATAATGTCCAATCTGAACCTCCTCTGCCACACCTTCATTCCATTTCCTCATGTCCTGTTGCTGGTCACCACAGAGAGGAGATCAGAATCTCCCCCTCCACTGTGCCCCCTGAGGAAGCTGAAGACTGTGATGACGTCATGCCTTAGTGATGAGGTCACCCCTCAGTCTTCTCTCCTCCAAGCTGAACAAACTAAGTGAACTCTGCCACACCTTGTAAGTCTTGCCCTTGGGGCCTTTCACCATCTTGGCTACGCTCCTCTGGACACACTCTGATAGTTTGTTGTCCTTCTTATATTGAGGTGCCCAAAACTGCACACAGTGCTCGAGGTGCACCAGTGTAGTGTGGAGTGGGAGACGGTTTAAGACAGTTCGGTCAAGATGAATTGAGACAATTGAATCAATATCTTGTCAATACAGTCAGTTGAGCTTAAAAAGAGATCAATTTTTGCCTTATATGAGGCAAAATGAATTTGATTTAGTTGCTCACACGTAGGCAACTACAGCCATTTTCAATGTCCAATGGTGTCTCTAGATGTCTCCAAGAAGGCATGTGTTTCCTATAGACCGTGCAGGATATCTGCCAACTTTGTCTGTACTTTCAGGTATCTGAGAGCATCTGAAATGCTGTTAGGTGATCCTGCCAAGTATTTCAAATAGAAATATAACACAGACAAAGTACATTTAGTTATGTTTTGATATATTCTCCTCTTTGTTCTTCAAGAACTAGCATGACCCTTACCACTGACTGGTTACCAAAAGAAGGTTTTAATTCTAAGTGTGACATTACAAGTACTCTAAATATTCTGATATGATGTTTAGGATGGTCATGGTTGTACAAAGAGTAGTCCATAAAGAATTGGTATGAGTCCTGTACTGTATTTTCAAAAATAAAGATGTCAGAGAAGGGACTTACTTCACCTCCAGCACTTCAAGATGTGCCTGAACCCAATAGTTTCATCAGTGCTTCTGCACTAGATGCAGTAGGGATGTCTGTAACATTTTAGACTTCAGCTCTTAGGCAGAGAATGCTGTCACAACTGAGATGAGTGAAGGAGGCACAGTATCAGACCAGTTGTTCCCAAGAGATATTGTGGAAAGAATAACCAACGGACTTCTCTTCATCCTTCAGCAACCCCTGTATCACCCTTGGATATGTTGGGAACATGAGCAATACCACGGGAAGATTTATTGTCTCTGCACAGATTTTATTTGGCTTTTTACTTGTTGAATAAACTGCTTCTTCCTTCTTACTGCTGTTCCTTGGCTTTCCTTGCCCCTCTCCTCCCCCCCTTCGTTCAACTTTGTAGCATCACATACTGCAAACACAGAACAGGGAAGAAATATGGACTGTCACATGCACAGTGCCTTCAGAAAGCTTAAGGGATGACATACAGCATTCACATCCACAGCGGTAAGGCAAAGAAAAAGTGAGGAAAATGTTTACACTCAGTGAGAGCTTCCTGAAATAGTTTTGTCCTGTGCTGACAAAGAAGGGGCCATAGACGGGCATCCCTGTTATCCCTCTGGCTGCTGCTGGAACAGGTATTTGCATGCTCACCTCCAGGATAGGCAAACACATCACACTCTGCTCACTCCTTGCAGTGTCCCTGGTGGAGCTCTTGTTTTGCAGAACAACAGGTTTGTTGTTCCTGCAAGTTAAAATATATTATAAATTAAAAAGCAAAGCAAAATGAAACAAAACCCAGTCATCTCTTTGTATCTTTAGTTCAGCCAAACATATTGGATACTCTCATCAGATAAATTATAATTTGTCCTCCAAAAGGCTTGATCTTGCAAACTTCTTTTACAAAGCCTTTTCATTATCCCCCTCTCCAATAGCTGGCATCTCATTCTCCTATTAACAGTCCCAATTAGGAAAATCACTCTAAAAATTTAGCAGAAAAAGACACACTGAAAACAACTGCTTTATCTCTTCCCGTTATTTCTTCTTTTGCATAAATACTTAAGCAATTTACTTCTGCCTGAACACCTTCTCAAAGGAGAGTTCAGTTAAAAGAGGACAATCATAAATCAATATAATCCAGCCTTTTTGTTAGCCCATTCTTTTTAGTGCTCGCAATAAGATATAGTTGAATTGTGTTAACAGTGATTTTTATTACTATATTTCTCTCTAAAACAGCTGTTGGTGTTGTAGATGGTAATCCTACAAAATCAAAAATAAGTCAGCAAAATCATATGAAGAAGAGTTTTCTCTTTTCTCTTACTGTCTCCAGTTCATCTTTATATACTGTTGAGATAAATGTCAGCTGCTGGATGTATGAAGAGATGTGTTGAGTAACCTATTAAATGGCTTTGTGCAAAAAAAAGAAAGAAAAATAATTCTAATCATGTATGGCATTCTGAAAATACAAACCTTGAGCTATGGGCATGTGAATGCCATTGTAGCGGCCTTTCCTTGGAGAATACATGATTCTCAAGTATCGTGGAAAACTGGACGTGAGCCTCTTCAACCAGCATTCACACTGTAAGCAACAACCACAGCCGAGAGGAAGTCTGATCAGAACATTTTTGGTCTGCTAGATCATGAAAATGTTAATCGAGAGATAAGCCTGTAAAAAGACCATTTCTGGTTTCTCAGACCAGGCCAGGAACTGGTAAGATCAGAAATATAGATATTAGGAAGCACAGGCTGTAATTACGTATATGATAGGTTAAGGGACTAAAAAGAAGGAAAAGGCTTTATCTAGGTCCAGCAGGTGCAGACTAAATGCTTCAATGCATTAGTAGAGATAATCTTGACCAAGACTGATTTTACACAATGTGATGGGACCATAAAATCTGATTTAGTCTTTACCCTTTAGTCCAAAGCATGATTACTTTTTGCATCTTTATCAGAACCTTGTGGCTTAGATCTGCTTACCATCACAAACCTACAAAATAAGTGAGGAAGACACATGAAGACATCATCTATTCCAACCCTGTGCTGAGAGACCAGCTTTGCTATACCTTAACCATTCCTGATGCACTTCTGTATAATCTTTTCCTGAAAACCTCCACCGACAGAAAGGACTGAAATGAATATTGAAGCTAAACCCTCCCAGAACTTTGAAGGAATTCATTTTCAGACCTAGACACTATTAAACAACCCTGTCTCAGATCCCACAGCTAAAAATCTCTTGCTAACAGGTTTGCGGCTTGCCAATCAGTCAGCAGCCTGAAATTAGTATCAGAGGAGCAGCAGACAGAAGGAGGTCACACGGCTTTCCTCCCCTGCTCGCCGAGTTATAAGCACTAAAACTTTCCTGTTTGAGAACATTTAACAGGGTTTTAAGACACTGTTGCTGACAGACATAGCTGGTGCTTCACTCTCGTCGCATCCGGGAGAGATGATGTGTCAGAAAAAATGGAATAGTAAGGGGAATTTTGAAGTATTATGAGAAGTCACTGCCCTAATTTATGACTTATTTTGCCCCTGTGTTCATGTCAAACCCTCTCTTTCTGATAAAAAACATGCACAAATTAGATATTATAAAGTCAAATGAGTCCTATAAATGCTGCTTTGTGACAAACACTCAGAACCACGGCCGCGTAGCCAATTACAAAGGTTTATAGAAAAAGTTCTCCAGGGATGCACAAGCATCATGGTAGCTATCCATGTGCTGTGTAAACTTTTCAGGTCCCACAGACCACTGGAGATCCAAGAGTACCCATCAGCTATTGATCAATGGGCAGAGAAACAGCTATCAGTAGAAAGCCAATTATCTCTTTTTATTTCATTTCAGACCTTGGGAAATGTGGGCAGAAAAATCAGTAATAATAGATGGACCTTAAAAAGAGCAATGATTAAAGTCGCTGTGGTTCTGACATTTGAGATTAACAAATTAAAATCTTTTTTGTTCTTCTTTTGCATTAGACTCCCCTGCCCCTCATCACAGACACAGAGAAAGAACCTTTCTTCAGTAACATACAGTGGCACAGGCATCGCTAAGTCAATCACAGGTTCTTCAATTACTAGAACCTGTCGAGTCTAACAAACGTCAGTTGATGCTTGAAGATATCAGTGCTGTTATTTATATCACTGCTCACTAGACTCATATAATTTGGTTACGCTAAAGATGGGAATCTGCTTTTTTCCTAAGTGCAGAGAGCAGCTGTACTAATGGCATTCATGAAGAAGCTTCTCGTTGTTGTGAATATAAAAAATTTATATATGCCTCTCAGGCCTACCAGAGAGGTTATAATTAAAAGGAGCAAATTTTACCCGGAATATTTTGTGGGTTTTGTTCAGGTACTCATAAAACAGTCTTTTGAACAGAAGTACCTTGCTGGCTCAATTCAAATGTTAGAACAGGACTATATAAAGCCAAAAAAATGAACAAACACAACTAGCCCAGAAAACGTACTAGAAAAACAAGAGAATATAGTCAGAAGAGAATATGTAATCTGACATATCTGGACTGTCTTGGTCTTATGCCTTGATACATTGAAATAACCATGGGGAAAAAAAATCTGTTGAGCTAGCCAGCCTATAAACTAATCCCTACAAATGTACAGTGCTCAGAAAGTCATCTGGGAACAGCCACACACAGGCTGCTTTGTTCTAAATAAATCTGCACCTAGTCCAACTCCCAGTGGGAGAGTCCTACTGAGATCAAAGATCTATTGATCAGGCATCTCGGTGATAAATCTAAATTTCAGAAGTTGGGTTCTTGCCTATCCCGTAGAGTCTTTGAGAAATGAAATGGGGAAGGAACATACAGAAGCCTTGGTTGTGCTCTCCATGAATTGTCTGAAAGTGTTTATTTCCACAGTTTTTCAAAATAATGAACAGCAACAGTATGAAAACTCAAAAGCCGAAACCCAGATGAAAACAAACTACCCTCCCCAACTGAAAAACCAAGATAAAAATACCTTTGCATACACAGTGTATGTTAAAAAAAACTACCCACATTTTTTTTTCTTTTTAATAGGAAAAAGGACAAATAGTTCCTTTAAGGACTTCTCTCAGGACCTTCTTTTTGCCAGGTTTTACAGTATAAAACAAGATCCACAAAATGCTCATCCACAGTAACTACTGTCATATATCCCAGCTTGAACTAAAAATGTTGCCAGACATCCGTGCACACTGTCAGTGACCAACTACAAGTGCAAAAGTAGTTCTAGGACTTTTTCAAACCATTCGGTTCTGACCTAATTAGAAAAGACACGGTTTTCACTTCCACCCAGATAGCTGCTTTCCTGTTCACAGCTTGTGAACATTGTTCTCTCTGCGCTTTTTCATATGCTGGCTAAGCACACAGGTGTTGACATTGCTATCCTATATTGCCTGAAGATTGCCTTCACCAAACATCTTCACACTGAGGGGCAACAGCAATGCCCTAGCATGAAAACAACCTCCCCTTCAACACAGTGTAGGATGTGGGATGGTTATGGTGGTTTTCGAGCAAATCAGGGAGCAGACTCAGTCCTACAGAAGCATATACATGGTATTATGTTATATTCTGATTTTCAGTGACTATTTCTATGGAGATAATTGCTGTTGCTTTTGTACATCAAGGAAGGATTGTCTACGTTATAATGTACATGGCAGAATTTCAAGGAATTTCTAAACTCTTCCAGCCTTGAAAAAATCTTATAATACCATCTACAAGAGGAACTTTACTACCTCATGGATGTTGTAAACATGAGGATTGTGAAGTCCTGAGATATTAAACCTGCAGCCCTGTGGTTAAGTTAAAATAGACAGTACAATAAATACATTTTTGTATGCCCTCCCTGCAGAAGAAGAAAATAATGGAGATACTGTAAATAGTTCAAGTTACCAAAAAAGGCACATAACAACACAAGTAATTTTTTTTTTCTTCTGCTAGGTTTGAACAGGAAAGATTATTACAAAGGAGATAGGCAGCAGTATCATTTCTAAAGCCACGTTATTGTTTTCCAGAGTTTCTACCTACAGACCACTCCAGACTGGCTGCCAGTGCTCTGGGGAAAAAAAGAACCAGCACATACATTTATTACTGATATAATGAGGTACTATGGATGTGCTGAAAGGGGCTTTCCAATTTACGGTGGGACCTTGGACATGCCATCCTTCAGCTCTCTGTAACTTGGTTTAATTACATGACAAAGGGATGCATGTGTGAAATTTATTGCATATGTTTTAAAGTGCCTTGAGATTGGTGAGTTGTAATAAATATAGTGTGAAGAATTAAAATACTCTAAAAGGACTGTAATTATTTTATGCATATGGATAAGAAGCTTCATCGCCACCACAACCTACCTGCTACCAAAATAACTCAACCCCAAAATTCTTCAGAAAGCACAACTCCTTTTCAAATAAGTTAGAAACATTCAATACTCCTTGAAAAGAAAGACTCGGGGTTTACTCGGTGTTTTAAAGAATTTGTCTCCACATGTGCTTGTCATCTCCCTTCAGAGAACCTATACAAGATATAATGGAAACAGTGTCGAGGGTGATGAAAATGCCAGAGCATCTGTCAGTGGATCACCTTGTGACAGCGAGTGATAAGCCTCCTAATGCTGAAGTGATGAATGTGCCCGAATGTGGACGCTATGCTTGTGCGAGACAGCTGAAAAACACAAATATGAACAACTAGACATGAGGACATGCCTCTGGGGAGACCCCACTATTTTTTGTAGTACTGGACTTATTCTAGAAAGCAGCACATTTTTACCATAGAGAAAGATAAGTGTGCTTATCAATACAGCACCATGGCTCAAAAGAGGAGTAGTTGGGATGCAGGAAAGCATCAATCGTATCTAAGTATCAAATGTGACCTTTTGTATATGTTTTCCTTGCAAATGATCTTTTATTTTCTGTACTTTCAAAGTTTTCATAATGCATTTGGAGTGCCTTATAATTGAGCAGTAATATAAAAGCAAGCTGCAACAGGCTTATTCAAACAGAAATTACATACGTTAAATGTTGGTTACCGAAGTACAAATGATCTCACTTCAAGAAAGGAAGTATGGGGCTCCTGTTTGTAGTCACAAACAAAACACAGTAGGTAGGTAGAGTATGATTTACAGTGTGTGAAGGTCTAATGCAGACAAACACGTTCCCATAGGAAACTAGAAAGGTATAGGGGAGGAAATCTGTGATATATAGCAAAAGAAGCTGTATATACTGCTGGGAAATATGAAAGTATATTTCCCAAGCTGAGTCAAGAACTCATAATATATTTGCTTTCTAAATGTTTTTTAAAACTTTGGAAGAGCCTTAAACACTAATATTATGAAACTATTATACAGCATGTACACACTGAATTATGTATCAAAAGTATTCAACATATTTAATGGCAGTAAATATGATAAGGAAAGACCTATCAGTCGAATTCTCACAAGAAAAAACATTAGTATATTAGAAATGGGTGCAGAAATCTATATTACAAATGGATATAAATAAATTCATTTGTATTTCTTTGAGCAAGATGTTAAAGAAGGGAGCAATCCATATTATTGACCTGACTTTAATAATTTTTGCTTTAGATTAGCTCAGTAAAACCACAAATCTCAGCAACCGTTCACAATAAGCATTCTAACTTTTGACTAAATATTCTGATCGATAACTTCTTATATACTAAACAAACAAACCCACCACCTGCAGTAGTCTGGTCTCAAAAGCTAACCGGCATTTTCTCAGTTTCTAATAAATGAATAAGACAGTATTGACTGGTTGGTCATTAATGTGTTTGAACAGACAAAGCTTATTCTTTGTTTACTGCTGCATCTTATTCCACACAAAAAAGACTGCAGCAAGAGAGGAGTAGGGTTCTCTGGTGCCAGGAAATGGGCAATGCTGAGGAGGCACCTATGAAGGCTTTTCTCTGTCCTCTCTGGTGGATGGAGCAGAAAGCAGATCTCCGTTTTCAGCTAATTCAGGACGATGCTAAGCAGAAAAGGAAGGAGAGGTGTAAGCCTGAGATCGCATGTGCACTGGTAGGTGAACAGGATGGGTTTCATCCAGGGTAAACTGATGAAGGAGGCATCTGGTTCATCAGTAGAGCCCGTTTTCAGTTCCTCTGCCAGGACACAAGCCACTTGTGTTTCCGGCGGTTGCAGGAGCAACATGAGAAAACAGAGGGCAGCTGTGGGAACAGCATTGTCTCTGGGGTTAGGAAAGGAGGAGGCCATGGAGGGAAGGAGGACAAAGCTTCTCTGACGATGGAGGGCCAGGACAATGTTTGATACAGCAGTGTGTTCCTTTCTCAATTTGTGCCAAAGGTCATCCAACAGCTGCTGATAAAACACCTCCATCATGTTAGTACACAAATCATGGCAGAGAACCCAGTCTTCACTTAGGACTGCCCTGGCTGGGCTTTTTTTCTAGAGACTGTTCATCAGATAACCTTCATGGACCTCGGGGAGAAGTTCCTTTTCCTAAATTCAGTTTTGGCTATATGCACCCCTGAATGAATGACGACTCAGGATCTAGCAGAGGCTGTGGGAGCCTCACTAGCTGTGTGCTTTTTCACTACACGCCTAATCTAGAGCTCAGGTTGGAAACACACACCATGTCTTTAGAGGGACCAGATGTCAGGGTAGTGGTTAGCTTGTGGATCAGCTCAGCAACCTCAGCCGGGGCTCTAGCCAAACTTTACAATCAGCATACGGAACTAGCCAAACAGGACCGAGGTGATCTCTTTCTGTGCGTAGCTTTGAGTGGTTATTTTGCGCAAGTCTGGTCCTGAGAGAGGACAAAGAGCACAGGTGGGTTTTGTTTGGGGCTCCTGTTTTTGCTTGCTGCACACCACATATCACCGCTCAGAGGACTCCAAGAGTGAAAAGCCACTGCGGAGAGACTGAAAGTGGGATGCTAAGGGAACTTTTTGGAAAAAAAAAAAATTAAAAAAAGTTCACAAGTTTGGCCAACATTCTCTTCTCCAGACCCAGTACAGTCCCTAATCTCTTCAGTGCTTCCCAAGTCATTCTCTGCACTGAGGGAGACAAGTTTCTCATCTGCTTGAACCAGATTTTTCACCTTCTTGATACTGATACACACCAGCTGCTCAGTCTCTGCTCTCTTATGCACTGAAGGCAATTAATCAAAAGTAAAACTTTAAAAATCACTGCCCCTTTTTTGCTCATTATTAAAAAAAAAGTCTTTGACTGAGAATAACTATGGACAATTTCAACTTGAAAAGTAACCCTCTTGCAAAGTTATAAGCCAATTCTGAATGTGACCTTTCAAATGGAAAGCTATACAACTTTAACCAGGTTTCATGCTGGGTCCCTAGAATATTTCAAAGACATTTCTTTCAGTCTAGCCCATTTTTCCATGAGTCTGTGCTATGGTAAGTTTGGCTTCATATTTCTTTGATCTGTGAGGCAAATACTTTACATAGTTTAAATATAGATCCATGAAGCTTTAGCTATACTCTTTAGCACTGAAAGGAAAGCGAGTTAATAACCAATGTAACAGTCTAACAGTAGTGTACTCCTTGTGATGCTTTCATTGGAACAAATTCATTCCCGCTGTAACTCCACTGACATTAACAGAGCTACCAGCTGAGATGAATTTGCCACATTTTTGTAAAGCACTTTAGAATTTGATGTCATAATTCTCGAAAGACACTCTAGGAAAGACGTCTCTCTGGCTTTCTCAGTGTGTGTTCATGCACATGCCAGTTTTCCCAGCTTCTTGTGTTCCTTACACTTCTTTTTACACCATCTCCCCATGCTCTTAGACTCTCCTGTTGAGCAGATATGATGCATAAGATACTCTTTAAAAATAACTGTGTTGTTCTAATTATAACTGTGTTCTTATTTTTCATATGTGAAGGTGAACTCTGCAGCAGAGACTGGAGGACAAATCCTGTTTCGGAGCATCTCATGAAAAATTGTCCATTTTCAAAATGGCTGCATGCCCCATTGCTCGAAAAAGGTCTCATAGCACAGGCTGGACTAAGATGCTGTTTTTCAAAATGGACATTGCTTGGACGTTGCTAAAACACTGATGATAAGAAACAAAATGATGGACTTAGGGATCAGAACACATAACTGAAGCAGGTTCCAAAATTTTCTACGACTTATTTGCTAGAAAGGGCCAATTTCCTGGAACTGAGTACATTTGTAGAAAAGTGGTTAGCTTTAATGTCTTTTAAAAAACCTTCCATGTTCATTCAATATCTCCAATTTTGTGATTTAAATTCACCTTCAGGATTTTAACTTTGGCTTAAATGCAGTACTTTTTAAGTTATGGGAACTAAGCAAACAATTTCAAGTCAAACAATGTTAATTTACATTTAAAATTTTTAGCATTTTGTTCATTTCTGCTTTTTAATTCTGGTTTGGGAATGGAGAAACAGTAAATCTAAAATGCTTAAATATGATGAGGAAACTGTTTCTACATAGATTTTTTTATACAAGTCAGTGTTTAAACTTACATCTTATTTCTATCTATTATTAGAAGCCGCAGCTTTTTGTTGACTTTCTAACTGTGGCTCCCATCATGTGACTGTGGTTGCAACATACAGGATGCCTCCTCAAACAACTGTAAAGGTCAGTAGCATTTGAAACACCACTTAGTGCGTGTTTTGTTTATTCGATTTATTTTTTTTAATTAGAGCATTTGATGTGTAGCTGTAAAAACTATTTTGAAGATATAGTGTTGTTGCTGAATCACTAAATAATAACTTAAACTTGTAGAAAGATCTCATTTTTAGCCTCAGAGGATTGTACAGTAGTTCCCTTAAGCAGCATGGCTGAATACAGGCTATATATTTCATATATTGCATGTCTGGAGCAAATATTTTCTGACACTATGCAATAAATCATGTTTTCTTCAACAGCAAATAATAGAACTGTACAGTACATTATAACTGCAGCAGCAACAAACAATTCATCATCTCTGACCTTTCCATAATGACAACAATGTGAAGAATAGAGACTAATTTAAATTTTTATATAATGTTTAAAATTTAAGGACTAAATCTCCTTTATACTAGATCCCTGCACACTGCTCTGGTAATAAAAATCCTCCTTAAAGTGAACATAAACACAATTTTTTTTTTTTCTCTTCAAGTTCCTACGAATTAAGAGAGCATAAGTTTCTCAGAGGACTTGGATCTAAATGCGTCTCAAGTGGACACACCCAAGCTAGTTTTTAAATGATCAAATGATAACAAGCACAGTGCAGCCTGTGGAATCTGAGGAACTTGGGATTGTACTCTGTAGTTGTCTATGCTGTTTCAGTCCCACATCTGTGAAAAAAAAATCCTCACATTGATTGTTAACTCCTTCCATCATGACCTATATGTTGCTTGCTTTATTCCTGAGAAGAGGGGTTGACTAACCAGCAGAATAACCAGCAAAGTATAGTAAACTGTTGCTTATCTAAAAAAACATTGTAGTGTAAAAATCAGTTTCCCAGTCTTATTATGCTGCACAGCCATGGGACTAGTTACCATCTGTATAGAAATCTAACAAAAACAGAACTAAAACTTCAAATATGGGCTCTAGAATAGAAATAATTTAAATACATAAAATCAGTAAATCTCTTCATTCTCCACCACCCCACAAAACCAAACCCAGGCAACCAGAGGTACCAATCAAAACAAAATAATGCCCTTTGTCACCAGCCCTTCCTGATGCACATCAACTCCGGCCTTTCTGAAAGCTTGGGTTTGAAAGGCGCATTGTAGCTGGTTCTCTGAAGCTGTACAGATTTTGGTTCTTTCATGTCTAAAGGTATAGCTTTTTAAAAAAAAAATCACACCACAATCCCTTTGCTATCAACTGGCCTCATATTTTAAAAAAAGAACTTTCATCCTAAACAACAGATAATGCCTCCATGCTCTTTGTGGAAACTGCTGGAGGGCCCACAGAAATTTATCATGCAATCTTCTACTTCTATAAACATTTGTGTTCCTAATACAACCAGCAAAGATGAGGCAAATATCTCAGGATCCCCATAAATAAACACATATTCATGATCAGCTGGTGTGGAACTGGAAACATTAAATTTACTTCTGATCCTTAAAAATTACCTGTTCAATACTGATGTTAAAGGGTGATGACTGCTCTGCCCTCACTGCAATGGCAGCCAGTGTGGCATCTCATCCTGCACTTTGTTTCACCCCACAAAAGAGCTGCACGGATACAAGTGAGCAATCTCTCCCATTTAAAGCAGATTTGAAACTATTTGGTGCTTTAGCTTGGTTTGAGGTCAAATGGGATGATTCCTACCCTTAAAACAGAAAGAAATACTTCTGGCAGCCTGAATAAATTAATATTTTTCATACGTCTTTTTAAGTTATCACCTCAGGATATTTCATGGATGCTCTCTACAGATGGTGATGCACATGGCACTATCTCGATTAGCTCAAATTCTTTCAAGTACTCTGCACAAATAATACCCCAAATGCATCTGATGCCTGTAGTCTCTTCTCTAATGAAAGCTCTACTGCCCCTACACCTAATTATTGTATGTGTCCGTGTGCAGAAGTAAGCTTCTTTGCCTGCTATAGAAATAACCCCACATACTGAAGCCAAATATTTAATTGTCTTTATTGTTGCAAGAAAACGAAGATCAAACCCACAGTTATTCAGAGAGCTTCTTTGCCGCACAGAACATTTAAATAAAAAAGAGAGAAAAAAATCATCCTTGATTATTGTATCTGTAAAATTATTTGGAATGTATACTGTATAATTAAGACTGATTATCAGCTTAAATTTCTTGGCTTTGCTTTTTGAGAATACTGTCTTCTGTGGACATGAGGTTACTGAAACTGTACACTAGTGAGGGAACAAAACAAAACAGATGGTGCATTAATAATGGAAGTATTAGAAAAAGGGTACTCTTCCAGATTTCAATGTATTCATTAATACATTTTAGACAATTTAATTGCTTCCTGAAACACTAATTGAAAGAGTTTCATTTGCAAAAACCTCGTCCTGGTAATATAAACTAGGCACAGTGCCACAAAGAGCTTGAATGCTGTAGTAAGGAAATGAATAGAAGGGTTTTGGTTTTTATAATGTATGTATGTTTATTTCTTTAATGAAATCTTTACAAAGGTGTACAAAGCATCAGGAAAAGAAAGATTTACAAAGGGAAGCCAGGTTTAAGAAGTACTCGATGTTCAGAAAATGTGAAGAGTATTTTTGGTTTTTGAAAAGTCAGCCTGTGTCAAGAGAGTGTGAGTTGGATTTAAGATCGCAGAAGTCTAAGGCAATATAATTTTATCAACACTACACAGTACTATACCTGGCATAATTATCAATATAAGTAGTGGATGCTTTTAAAATGTTTTCTTCTGAAGGTGTCTGCTTCAACTGCTTCAGTGTCTTTTCTAAATATGGATGGTCAGTCAAGTTTTGCCTGATTTTGGACCCCCTGACTTGTATGTTGGAAGATTTGAGTCAAACTTTACTGTGATCATTCTCTCATCCATCTCCAAGAGAGTGAAGATGAAGAATAGACAGGAAGACAGAATAAAACAAACTAAATAAATGCACTGAAAAAAGAGCTGCAGTTTGTCAAAGAGAATATATAAAGAAAAAGACAAACAAACAAGCAGAGAAACCGGAAAGAAAAGATCAATAATAAAGAGAAAAAAAATCCAAATAGAAGAACACATAGTATTTGGAGTAGCTGCTTTTCAAAGTCTTCCAGGGGTTGGCAAAGTCCAAAATTATGCAGAAGATGGTATGAAGTAGTTCCTTTTAGGGGATGTTTTGACAGTTGTCCATAAGAAGTGTAATTCTCACTCATACCATACTTGGGTGCTGGTTTAGTTCCCAGTTACTAAGGATCCACGGCTACTGGTATCTCACCTGTCTAGTTTGAAGGAAGTCAAATAATTCTTCAGAAGTTTCACCTGTATCAGTAGCTGGAGGATAAGCATGCATTCAGGCCGTGGTCACACGTGATGCACAGGTTGCACCTGAGCTGGACTGGGATGTTAGTGATCATCAGTTCACCCTACCTGGGGACTACTGTTCCCTTAGACCTGCCTGCAAAAGTGTGCTCCCAAACTGCTTATGTCAAAATGACAGAAAACAGCAATTACTGTTGATATTAGAGCCCCAGAGTCACCGGGTTTACACTTTTATCATTTTGACGAGGGGTAGCCAGACATGGATTTTTTTCTAGCAGATTTGATGGGTGATTATCTTTGTTGAGGAAGTAAGGGAGCGGTGAGAACAAGATGGGAATGCGTTTCTCTTATCTTAACTCATCTGTGCCCAAAGAGCACATCTAAATGCAGCCTCATGCTTCAGTAGACCCTGCCCACTCATTGATTCTGTATTAGTGTAACAACATTGGTTAGCAGTGTGATTTTTTCTAATTATGTAGTTATAAGGGAACAACTCCCTTTATGGATGTCATTATACCAATGCAACAGTGCCTCATGCTAAAACAGATGGCAGAGCTATATGAACATGCCACAAGGCAAGAGAGGGCCTGGATTTACAGAGTATTCCCTGCTAGGTGGTACGTGTCCTTTCTTCTCTCAGATATCGTGAGATATTGTGGAAAGCTTAGAAAAAGTTGCTTGCTCAAGCAAACAGCCTCTGACATCCTCAATATTCATACACATATGATTATAAAATAATGAGGGCTACATAGATGATATAGAGATTCCATACATCAAAATTTGGTTTTGGCCTAGAATGGATGCAAAATGAATATATAAGATTATTTGTGAAAGAAAATATTCCAAAATATTTCTGAAATAACAAAATGCTTATTACACGTTGCTGAAGAAATGAAACATTTTTGGTTTCCAAAACTGAGTGGCCCTGGCATGTTGTATAAGTTCTAGTCAACCGAGTGGCAGACTTTTCTTTTCAGTTTGTCAGAAGCCAAAAGGCAGAACTTTCTATGCATCAACAAATACAATACAATACATATAGAAAATCTAGGCTAGACCTGAAAGAGAATGAGGACATGACACATCTAAATTACAGCACTCACAAAGTCCCTGTGGTAGCTCAAATAGAAACTGCTTAATATCAGACTGAACGAGTTAAAAAACCCAAACAAAAAAGCAGTCACACAAAAAGACCCCCACCTCAATAAAGGCAATACGCCAAAATACTAGAATTTATGTTGACTTCAATAATCAAAATGTATTTTAAGCAAATCTGGTATTCTCCCCTCCCCCTTAAAAAAATAAAATTGTGGAGAGGAATTTTCCCACTATAACACGCATTAACAGAAAATTGATGACAAGTTTTAAGAGATTTAGCCTGATGCCATTTTGAATCCCTCTGAGGTTTACAAAAGGTCAAACAGACAAATCTAGTTCCACTTTTTGATTCAGAAGGAGGCATTTTTTCCAGATTTGTTTTCATCTCCCAACATTATCATATGTAAGTAAATAAAAGTAGAGAGACTGAGTCAACAAAACCTGCACCACGGTTTAATTGCCCACAGTAGGCCACAAAATTACTGCCAACTTTAATATTTAATATCCGATTTGGTATCTATAGAAGCTAAGGTCTTATCTGCCTCATCTAGAAGAAATTACGACACTAAACCAAAAACATGTCTATGCCCTCCAGAGCATTAGTAGCAGCTTGTTTTATGAATCATCACTGTCCTTTCCAAATTACCGAGGAAGAAACAGTACCCTGTTTGACAAACGTGGCATTTTAAAATCATGGTAAAGAAATCTAAGAGTTTAACTGTAAAAACTTCTTTTTCCTAGGTTCCTTAGGGATATTTACTTTAGTTACATTTACAATGAAGTCCTAGAAAAATCTATTCTAAAGCAAAGGTTTGTTCATGCTGTCCTGGAGCTGTCTCCATACATGCTAAAAAAACTCACTAAACTTTGTTTTGTTTGGTTTGGTTTGGGGTTTTTTTTTGACAGAATATTGCAAAGTGTTAGGAATCTGGACTGTTGCCAATGGCCACATTTCATCCTAATAATCCAAATCCCAATTAAATGCCTCTCTTGGCTACCTAATTTGTAGGCATGATCCCTGGAGTCTGACTAAATGCCAAGTCTGATGTTTATGTGAAATACCTTAAACCAGGCAAATAAATAATGTGTTTTGTGTTCTCGCTCTTAAACTAAGCAAATGAAATGTGTTTGCTCGTAACAGTTCAAATAACATGTGGAAGTTGTCTGCTGGTTGTTAGATAAGTGATAAGAGATGAGGAGACCTCTGAGGATAGCTGCAGAAATGTGGAGGTAATATACTGCTTGCCTAACATAGTTTTAGATAATGAGAGAGCAGAGGAATAGATGAATAAGAACAAAAAGTTGCCTGAACACAGAATGCCTCCACACGGTTAAGGATATGGCAAATATTTCTGTAGTAGATCTGGTGAACAGAAGGTATGTTTTCTAAACAAAATAATTTTATAAGAAAATCTAAGTGTCCCCTAAATGTGAGTAGAAGACTGCAGCAAGGCAAAACAAAATGAAAGAAATGGAAATAATGACATAATGCCACTTCAAATGGAAACAAAGAGAAAGGATATTTTAGCATTTCCTAGCACTATAAAGTTGAGATGTATAATTCCTGATTGCTACTACTGACCTTCAGATACTAAAACAAGGCCAGTATGTGTTTGGAAAGACAGGAAAAACTTTCCAGAAATGCCAGGGTTGAGGATACAAATAAAATGCTCAAACTTTAAACTCCAGAGACTATTATAACAACTTAGTGTCCACATCTTCAAATATATTCATAATAAAAATACAGGAGAATGAGGAAATAAGGTCGTCAAAAACATCTCAGGTGATAGTACTAGTCTCAAGAAAGTTCTTTCTATTATATGTGGGTTGCTTAGTCTGTGATCTTTCCTCCTCTCTATGAAGCCTGTCATTGCTATCCATATCTTTGCTACTGTAACCTGTATTGCTGCAACATAGTCTATTTGGCTATTTTGGAGTTTTTTACTGGTGCACGAAATGTATCTCTCTGGGCTGAAAACTTGGGATACCTGTCTCCCGTGGGATGAATTAGCTTTCTTTGAATTTCTGCCTGTTGTTCACATTTGCCTAATATCTGATACAGTAGGACCTTAGTTTAGATATTATTTTGCAGATATTATATACGGAATGTAGTGAATTGAGGAAATTAACAATAAATAAACCCTTAAAATAATGAAAGATGAGTTGATGATTTGGGTTAACCCCAGCTGGCAGCAAAGCTCCACGCAGCTGCTTGCTCATTCCCCCACCCAGTGTTAACGTCCCTGAGTTATCAGCACGTCTTTGGTCACAAATCCAAAACATAGAATCACAGAATCACAGAATGGTCGGGGTTGGAAGGGACCTCTGGAGATCATCTAGTCCACCCCCCCTGCCACAGCAGGGTCACCTACAACAGATTGCACAGGACAGCGTCCAGGCGGGTTTTGAATGTCTCCAGAGTGGGAGCCTCCACAACCTCTCTGGGCAGCCTGTTCCAGTGCTCCACTACCCTCAAAGTAAAGAAGTTCCTCCTCATGTTAAGATGGAACTTCCTATGTTCAAGCTTGGGCCCATTACCCCTCGTCCTATCACTGGGCACCACTGAAAAAAGACTGCTCCCATCCCCCTGGCATCCTCCCTTTAAGTATTTGTAAGTATTAATAAGATCCCCCCTCTATCTTCTTTTCTCTAGACTAAAGAGACCCAAGTCCCTCAGCCTTTCCTCATATGAGAGATGTTTCAATCCCCTAATCATCTTCGTTGCCCTTTGCTGGACCCTCTCCAGCAGTTCCCTGTCTTTCTTGAACTGGGGAGCCCAGAACTGGACGCAGTATTCCAGATGCGGCCTCACCAGGGCAGAGTAGAGGGGGAGGATGACCTCCCTCCACCTGCTGGCCACATAGCACCATAAAAGCTGCTATGATAAAAATTAACTCCATCCCAGCCAGACCCTGTAGAATTGAGCATGAATAGCTGATTTACTCAACATTGTCTCTGTGTCTGTTTGTCTGTCTCTGAGAATGACATTGAGTTGCTGCCCTGAAAAATATTTTTTTTTGTTTTGTTTTGAATAAGAAAAGAAGTTAGATTGGCTCAAATTACAATTAGAGTTTAAATTATTAGGACCTCTTAAAGGTCTTCGTTTAACAGATAATCAATAGTTTCCTCTTTCTCATCCTCTGTTGAGGTTTAGTCATTGTAATTAATAAATGGGAAATGACTGAGTGACTTACACTGTTGTCACTGCTTAGCCTTTTGAAGTGTTAATTGATCAATTTGGCTATTCACATTTCTTTTTATTGCTAATTTTATTGTGAACCTATTTGTGAAGAGGTAGAAAGTTTTGATAATTTTTAAATTAAAACAGTTTTATTCTAAAAGGGAAAATATTGACAATGTTAATATCTTGAAAGATATAGACTTCTTTTTTAAAGAAAAGACAATTGAGAGTGAGAAAAGGCTTAACTCAGAAAACACTGTCTGGATTTAATGGCATTTTAAATATAACTGTAACTTTGTGGATTAAAAAAAAAGCCACAGAATTTGAAAGACCATATAGGCTGTTGCAAGAGTCCAACAATGTGATATCTCAGGCAATTCAGGGTTTTGTCAAATATCTTCAGAAAAATTTTGCTTGAGAATATGAAGCAGATTAAATTGCAGTCTAAAGCTGATAGTCTTGTTCGGTTGATATCACATAAATAGTTTTTTTTTTTCTCATTTGTGGGAACTCGTTTGTGGACACCTAATTTTAATTTAGATAGAACATAATGATACAGTTTAAAAGTGTCATATATAGAGATATAGGCAACAATATAGGCAGGCAGGCAGTTCAGTGTAGGAAATCTCCATTGTCTTATAGCTCACAGCAGAGTGAGGTGGTACAGGTTATAGCCAAGAGATGGGGCAAAAGCCTTTTGAACCACAACTCCCAGCACGCCATGCAGAGTCACAGGTGATGATGTTTGATGCTGAACTGGCTCAGAGCGAACATCTCACACAAAATAAAATAATTCACATTGAATATTTTCCTTTGCTGAGAATTTCTGTAGTTCACATTGTGATTGTCTTTCAGGCAGAAATGAACAAAAAGCCTCAAGTGTTGCTATAATGGAATTTTTCACCAGGAAAGTTATTTTTACTTAGCTCTACCTGTTTTTGTTGGTGAAAAAAACACCAATTGTCAAACAAGCTGAATATTTACCTATTCTTCTCCTTCCTCCTCTTTATTGTAATGAGATTTCCCCACAACTAGCAGAATGAAAATTATAATTTGATTCACTCTATTATATAGTGTACTTTTATATATATATTTACTGTACATATGTATGTTTACTATATCATCTGTGATGATCAGCACTAGATTTTTCTCTGTTTCAGGCATTATTAAAGTTCTCTGAACAGTGGGATCCCAGAACTGAGCAGTAGCTAAAGATAATAGTACATTCTGTATTTGTAGAGCCTGCTGGGGTTTTCACCTGATAAATTATTGGTTATTGCAGGAATATGGATATGAGCAATACTCGTGCTCTGTCCTTTTCTTTTGCTGTCACAGACTGTCTGTCATTTGTACTGCTTTGGTCTTTTTCCTAATGCCCTAGAGTTATCTATAAGTTGCTGAGATATGTTTTACTGGATGGTGATGTGTTTCGAGTGCTAGCTCTTGGAACTTGGGGCTCCGAGACCTGTCTTATTTCCGACTGCTTCCTCACTACAGTTTCCCATCTCTCTGTTTACAGTAGCAGTCCATAGACAGATAGCTTAGTTTATAACTGTAGCCATGAGCTGGCTGAAGTTGGATGACTGCAAGGAACTGGCTTCAATGCTCTAGGTGATTTCTTCCAGTCTCAGGCTTCAGTTTCTCAAGGCAGCATTTTAGCCTTTCATTTCCTGATATCAGCTTTTAAGCAGACTTTGTTTCTTTAGCATCATTCTTTCTTCTCTTACAACCAGCTTACCAATATCCCAACGATATGTTGCTCTTCAGCAGCTGTTGCCCCTGCCTGTTGTATAATACATTACATAGTAGGGGAACATGTTCCTAGGAAATATTTTTTTTTGAAAGAAGGGATTAATTTTACAAATGGCAAGTAACCATACTCTTTCTTTTTTTTTTTTTTTTTTCCACTTTTACTTTTCTCTTTATTCTGAATCTAACAGAAAGAAGAAAAGCACTTCCGTGGGAAGGTCTTAGCAAATAAATGAGTTTTACAATCAGAGCTGGAAAGACTTGGAGCTATCCAGATCTACAGCATTAGTGTGGTATTTTATTTGAATCTTAACACTAAGAATATTCTGTTCTATATCTTAAGTGTCCCGCTTGGAGTGATTGAGACTTATGCATATGGCAGCAATCTTAGAAGTTGAGGACTGGTTCGGTTTTTTCTGCTACTTAGAGTAGTTTCCTCTGTTCTCTACAGTTTTCAAATCATCTTTAATTAGATTGTTTCCAGAAAGAAATTTTAAATGCTCTTACCATATCAAAGTCTTCTCAGTATACAGATGAAACCAGAAGTTGCTCTCAATAGACTTTTTTTCTGAAGTATAATCAGCCTTGAGGACACAAATTCCAACAATTTGCAACATTTTAAAGAAAACCACCAAACCTACCAAAACCAAACCCAAACCACCTAGACATCTGACACTTAAGTAAGGGGTAGATTTTATTCTAACTATCCATTGTGTGTCAATTATTTTGTTTGTAAAATCATGCAACACAGTTTACAGGGGGCTTTATTAATGCCGCACTAGTTGAGATTGAAACCATCACTCCTTGCTAACTTGATAGTTCAGTAACATTCCCTTTTAAAAGACAATAATGATGAAACTTGACAAAGCAACAATAAATGCAAAGCAAAACCCCCTGCTTTTCATAAGGTTTCTCTTTACTGACTAAAACAAAATTTTAACTTGCAGTTTCATGGATTTATGTTGGGTGCTGAAGAATTTTCTTTAAGCTGCAGTAATAAATTATGAATTTGCGGCCTCATTTAATGTTGTGGTAGCCCTGGCTGAAGCACTCCCTTAGGAAATGTCAGTTTTTATCTATGCATACAGAGGAATAAAAATATGCACCCTGGTGTTCCCAAAATTTTCTTTAGTATGGAAGCTGTGTGGCATAATTTATAAAGTGCATTCTAATATCACAAAGCTATTTTTGAAATTACTACATTGAAAATAATTAATAGAGGACCTGTAAGGCATTTAATTTACTTTCTAACTATAGTTGAATGTGCTTTCAGCAACTAAACATTAAAAAAAAAAAAATCACCTGAAATTGTGAGAAAATTAAAAAATCACTTGAAATTGCAAGAAAATAAAAGCCAATAAGATCAATAGCCAGACCAAGCCTGCCTGATCGTTGCTATTATTCTGTTAGTTTAATCAGGGCCTAGTTCTAAAAGATGCTCGTTTTCCTGGCCCTGATTCAGCAAAACAGAGTCATAACTACAAACAAGAGAGTAATCCTCCTGAGTACAACTGAACTAAACATTTGCTTAATATTGAACCCCTTGGGACAGATCCAGCATTTATATATACATTTTGCAGTTACTTTTCAATGGGACTAGAGGGACCTTAGTAGGAATAGAAAGCCTAAATAAATTACTCATATCTCTGCAGTGAGTTTGTGTTGCACTTCTTGTGCTGCACATCAGGAATCTCCCTTTTCTCCTTCAGATCCTCAGGCCTTCTTTTCTTTCTCATGTTCCATTTTTCTGTTGATCCAGTCATCAGTTCAGATTATGAAACAGTGTTACCTGCCACTCAGCAAAAACTAAAGTATCGGGATTTTTTTTAAAAACTTTTCTATTTTTTATTTCCTACTAGCAGTGCGGTTATCTTAAAAATAACCCTTACTTGCTGCTTCCGCTATAAAACACTATGTGTTGAATGGAATCCAAATAAAAATATCAGCTATTATTCACACCCTTCATTATTTGATTTTAGGTCTATGTGCTGACATTATTATTTCAGTCTAAGTGACCTATTTTGATATAGCTTAAAGTTGATTCCTTTCCAATTTAGCTGAATTTATATAAAGGCACTCCTATGTTGAAATAAGTGTCCGCACAAAGCTTCAACCCAAAATAGGAAAAGCTGTGAATTACTATTTAGATTGGTATTAAAGCTCTGCTCATGGTGTAAATAAACCCAAAATCATTAAAGTGGGTATGAGTGACAAATAAACACAACAGAAAACCACATCTGACAGAAGCTTCATGTTTTGCATTCTGCTCTGTTCCCCACTGGAGCTTTCCATCGATGTGTAGCACCAATAAACTGCATCAGATTTCATCAAATATTGATTTCTTTGAAAAAGTATGAATCATGACTGATAAGAAACTGTTTTGTTCCCTTTGGGTCATCTGTACTGTTACAAAACATAACAAAGCATTTGGATGGAGCCATTCCTGACTGAGCTGGCCAGGGCATAAACGTTTCTGACAGTACGGCCCTCAAATATTACATGGGGATGTGGTGATTACCCAAGTCCATGCAGAGTAGGAAAAACATGTTTTATATTGGCAATAAGTTCCGTCCTTTGAAAAATCACTAGCTGCTTTTTCTCATGACAATTAGGCATGTGAATTTTGGAAACCTCGATAACCTTTAGTATTTGAATTTTTCTGCTGTTTCCAATACAATCCTTACCACTGAGAAGCAGAGCTGAAATTAAATGATTTGTGCTGCTATGTTAATTCAACCTAATTGCAACAAAGGTTCAATTTACTTTTTCCTCACCAGATCTTATTTTCAATGCATTATTAGAATTCCAGCTATAGATTTCAGTAAGTCTAGGGTTTATCAGTAGGTAAAGATTTCTGTTAAGATGCCTAGAATTTATTTATGTACATAAAGGGGGCAAAACTCTTTTTAGATTTCAAGTTTTGGATTTGGATTCTGAGCTAGGAATCAATGAGGAGGTGGTGTGAATTTCATTCTATTTCAAGCAGAGCATCATGGATGCAGCAGTCAATGAAGCTCATCAGAAGCAGCATTAAACTTGCTTATAAAGATAGATGAGGAAATCTACTATATGGTGGTTACCCCTGAACTGTGTCAGAAGCAAATAGGTTAAAAGGCAAAAACTTCAGATGCTTTCACATTAGAACCAAAAAAAAAAAAAAAAAATCATAAAAGTTTTAAAAGGAAAATAGAAAAGAAGAAAAAATAGTTAAAGAAATAATCCAGAGACCCAGTAGGGAATATCAAGATAGGATATTAAATTGGGTTTAGAAAACTGTACTCATAAGATTATATGAAGGCAGAGATTTGAGGATCAAAAGAAATAGAGTTAAATGGCTCAAATGCTTTCACATGATTCTAAATCGACTCAGCACGAGCAGCTTGCGACGTTCTGTCTGCCAATCTTCCCTGTATATGTGCATTCTCTTCCTAAAGCCCTCATTGTGATCTTTGTAAAAGAAATTCACATACTAATGATGTCCCTTAGTGTACCTTATGAAACATTCAAAATGGGCTGTTATGGATATGGAGTTTAACAGGGAGCAACTAATTGTTTATGCTGGGCTAGCCTGAGGGGGTTTCATTTTAAAACTTTAATATTATAAGGCCTGAATTTCCAGGGTAAAGTTTCTCTAATAGATGGTTCAATAGCACATAGCCAGTCAGTGAAAAGCATACTGTGCATTTTTTTTTTCATATGAAACTCTCTGTAGACTATGTGCTGTTTATTTATGAGGCTGAGGTCTGGCTATGCTAATAGCTGGGAAAAAAAATAATCAGACAGCCACCCTACCTGCTAGCATACTAGAATGCCTGTTGTGCCACCTTCCAAGCTGCTGTTTTATTAATGATCTTGAAACTGAAATAGTAGGGCATGAAGAAGTGTTAAAATGACTTACTGATATGTCACAGACATTTGCCAAGAAAATGAAATGCACTGAGAGGAAAAAGCACCAGGGAGGCCAATGAGGAACCAAATGTTCCATATTCTGATTTGTCTGACCTTCGCCTTCCTGAGCTCTAAAGAGAAACAAAGCTGCCTTGCTTGTGCTGTGCAAACTTGTTATCCATAAGCTCCAGAACTGTGTGGATTATGTACAGCATTTGCTTATTCACATTAAAAATAAGTCTTCTTTAAACTGAACACGTCCTTTGCTTGGTTAAAAAGATAAACAGCAGCACAGATATTCCATGTTGCCTCAGACCCATTGATGCTTCATGATCGTTTCTTAGCATCTCTAGTAACAATTTTTTAGACAGAAAAGAATTAGAGAAGTGCTGATATTGAAGTCAGTCATAACAGGGGAAGAAACAGAAGAAGTATAAGCAGTTATGTAGTTTCAACCAGCAGACAGCAATTTTCACATGCTCTTTTTTCCATGTAGTACTTCTGGTGAGTCTAATTCTGAGGTTTTTCTGGATAATAAACTGCCCATCTTACGTCGCAGCACACAGTATGATAGGTCTGTGTACTTGATAAGGGTCCCTTGGTGGTGAATTGATTCACTTTTCTAGCAGCATGGCAAATGAAGACTTCTTCCCAGCTCATTGTCGTATGCAAAAGCAGTGCCAGCAACTCATTACCTATGTCAAGTCTCTGATCTATTCAAGCTGAATTCAGCCAATGGGGATGGCAAATTCACAGAATCATAGAATGGTTTGGGTTGGAAGAGACCTTAAAGATCACTAGTCCTAACTCCCCTGCAATGAGCAGGTACTCAGAGCCCCATCCAACCTGACCTTGAATTTTTCCAGGGATGGGGCATCTACCACCTCTCTGGGCAACCTGTACCAGTGTTTCACCACCCTCAGTGTAAAAAGTTTCTTCCCTTTAGCTAGTCTAAATCTGCCCTCGTTCAGTTTAAATACATTACTCCTTGTCCTATCACTACAGTCCCAGATAAAGAGTTCCTCTCCATCTTTCCTGTAGCCCCCCTTTAAGTACTGAAAGGTGGCAACAAAGTCCCCCCAGAACCTTCTCTTCTCCAGGCTGAACAACCCCAACTCTCTCAGCCTGTCCTCATAGCAGAGGTGTTCCATCCCTCTGCACATTTTTGTGGCCCTCCTCTGGACCCACTCAACAGGTCCATGTCTTTCTTATGTTGGGGACTCCAGAGCTGGATGCAGTACTCCAGGTGGAGTTCCTATGCTGAGTGCTGCAGAGCTGGACACAGTACTACTCTAGGTGGGGTCTCACCAGAGCAGAGTAGAAGAAGAGAATCACCTCCCTCAACCTGCTGGCCATGCTTCTCATCGGGGCCAATGGATCTGTGGGTGTTGTGTTTGCCTAAATGATCTCTAACCTGATCCTCCTCAACCCAGGGAAAGTCATCTTTTCTCCAGACTTCTTCTCATACCTCCAGGGTCTGTAGGATGGCCTTAGCAGTAAAGACTGTAGCAAAGAAGGCATTGAGTAACTCTGCCTTCTCTGCATCTTCTGTCACCAGGGCACCCACCTCATTCAGCAGTGGGCTTACATTTTCCCTATTCTTCCTTTTGATGTACTTGAAGAAGCCCTTCTTGTTGTCCTTGACATCCCTTGCAAGATTTGATTCCAAGTAGGACTTAGCCTTCCTTGTTGCATCTCTGCATATTCTGACAACATTCCTATATTCCTTCCTAGTGGCCAGTCCTTTTTTTCACGTTCTGTAAACTTCCTTCTTCCATTTGAGTTTTTCCAGAAGCTCCTTGTTCATACATGCAGGTCTCCTGCCTCCTTTGCGTGATTTCTTACTCACAGGGATGCACCAATCTTGAGCTTGGAGGAAGTGCTGCTTGAATATTAACCAGCTCTCTTGGACCCCGCTACCTTCTAGAGCCCTAACTCATGGAGAAGGCATTGAGTAACTCTGCCTTCTCTGCATCTTCTGTCACCAGGGCACCCACCTCATTCAGCAGTGGGCTTACATTTTCCCTATTCTTCCTTTTGATGTACTTGAAGAAGCCCTTCTTGTTGTCCTTGACATCCCTTGCAAGATTTGATTCCAAGTAGGACTTAGCCTTCCTTGTTGCATCTCTGCATATTCTGACAACATTCCTATATTCCTTCCTAGTGGCCAGTCCTTTTTTTCACGTTCTGTAAACTTCCTTCTTCCATTTGAGTTTTTCCAGAAGCTCCTTGTTCATACATGCAGGTCTCCTGCCTCCTTTGCGTGATTTCTTACTCACAGGGATGCACCAATCTTGAGCTTGGAGGAAGTGCTGCTTGAATATTAACCAGCTCTCTTGGACCCCGCTACCTTCTAGAGCCCTAACTCATGGAATTCCTTAAGTAGGTCTTTGACAAGGCCAAAATCAGGTCTCCCAAAGTCCAGGGTTGTAATCCTACTTATTGCCTTGTTTCTTCTATGCAGGATACTTAACTCCACCATCTCATGGTCACTGCAGCTGAGGCTGCCCCCAACCTTCACATCCCCAACCACTCCTTCTTTGTTTGTTAATACAAGATCCAGCAGCGTTCCTCTCCTTGTTGGCTCCTCCACCACCTGTTTCTGTATCTTGTGTGGACTACACTTTTCGAGCCCTTTCTTCCATAGGTTTTCCTGCTATTTTTTAAAAGTTTTGCTCAGAGATTAACATACTTGAAGTACAGAAGATTATTTCAGGTGAATGGGTGGTTTAATTTTGCTGGTGAATGAAAAAATGCTTGTCTATGCCTCACATATGAAGTGCTTTAGGGAGCTTAAATGACTCTGTATAAATATGCTATCTGAAATTATTGCATACCATAATGTCTATATGGCATCCTGTAGCTAGAATGGGAGCTGTAACTCTGAATCTCTGCGGTGAACAGATATTAGAGCCACTAAATGATTCTAAGTTGTTTTAGACCCTTCTGTTTGTCAGATAGATTTAACACTTTTGGAGGGAGATGGGTTTGCTTTTGGAGACAGCAGACCTTTACCCACAGCTCACGCAGAGGGCGGATGGCAGCACTACCACCCCACACTGCCTTCTGACATGTTGTGGCACCAGCTGGGTAGGTCTCTTTGTAGATGGGGAAGATGAAGTCTGCAGTCGCAGCATCCCTGCGGAGGTTGCTAGCAAACACGACTGGTGCCACTTGCTGTGTGCCTGTGCATCTAAACTGATCACAGGAACAGTGTTTAGAATCCCAATTCATTTCTAATTGCTTTTCAGTTTGAAGACCAAATTTTAGATCTGCCTGAATTCCTGCAAGCCTGCTTGTTTCCATGAGGCTTTAAAGGGTAAAAGTCAGTGCAGAATTTAGCCCTCTGTCATGACTAATTTAAGCAAGTTTTAGACTATTAACCCAGAGGTCAAAGGTTCACTCTGTTATCACAACATCACCAAGTCCTCCAGCCTTTCTCTCTCTTCTGATACTTAATTGTGTTTGGTTTCTGTTAGAGGCCCAGAATACTTGTTAGATGCTAAAAAGGTGTAAAACATAATCCAGTACTGTCTCCAAACTAGTACTCTGGCAAGCACAAACAGTGCATCTAAGACCATGTTAGTATTGATCTCGAGTCAGATCACATTAGCACTTCCTATGCTACCTGGCTAGAGCCTGCCAGGGAGTTAGCAATGCATAGAAAGACAGACCCAGGCAGTCAGATCGATGGATTAATGACGTCTGTCTCCTTTGTGCAATTTTACTTCCTACATATCTCTCTTGATCCCCTCGTGCCCTCCCTGGGAATGATCTCTCTAAAGGTTCAGAAGACATGTAACGCAATTGTGTGCAAGTAATGCCTGTATAATAACAAACATTAAAAAAAAAAAAAAAGGATGGTAATAATGCATGTCTAGATCTGTATATGCACCTACACTCACACAGATAAAGTTTTTGCTCTCACAGAAGATATTTTGCTTTATGAATATGTTGTGCAATCTTACATCTTAGGCTAATACATAGATTTTCAGGAAAAGCAGGTTATCGTTGGCAGATGGTCATGTTTACATGATATAGAGAACTGTATAAAACAGTTTGTAAAATTTCCAGTGTGTGGATGAATACTAACTATAGACTTTCCTAAAGGATTTCTAGGTTTCTTCTCATGTCTCTCTTTCATGTCTATCTTACTTTGAATTATTAGCATTTCTCATTACTACTTAGCTATATGCACCCACCTTCACACACTCACGGGTGGATTGAAAATAAGTTTCTTACACTACAAATAAATTATTCTGTCAATTTGTTTTCATTTTTACTTTATAATTTAGCACACTGTTTTCAAAAAATAGCATACTGTATCTAAATATTTCACTGTACGTTACTCCGTATGCCACTCTGCTATTTCCTTCCAAAACAAATCTCTGTTTCCATGTGACTATACCTTTACATGTTTATTCTAACCCTCCTCTTTATGATTTTTTCTAAAGTGGTATCTTTCAGGTTGAATTATCAACAAGGAAATATCAGGTCTTTTTGATTTATATTCTTCATTGGAAGGGATCTGCCAGGGAGAAATGCTTGTAAAGTTTCATATGTTCAAACATCGTCCTCTTGTAAAGTTAACTATTTGGGTCTTTTTCTACCTATACCGTTCTACCACCTCTACTTACCTCATACTTCAACATTTTCCTCACAGATTTTCAGTCTGCCTTATTTGACATTCTTTACATAAGTTTTACTGCCTTAAACCTATTTTCAGAAGCCCTTCTGAGAATCTCAATCTTGTATTTGTGATTATTTGTATTACAGCAATAGCTGTGGGACCTAGATGAAACCAGAGCTCTATTTTATTAGCACAGATTCATACTGAGAAACAATATTTACTCTGAAGACTTGAAAATAGTGGGATCCAGCCTTGGACACCCCAGAGAGATATGCATTTTAGGCATTGTAGTGAGGCAGGAAAGAAAATACCTGGCTTCCTCACGCGGTCAGTGGGAAGAGGAAAGTACCACGAAGACTGGAGCTAACTCCCCAGGGAGGTAGAGTTTCCATTGCTGGAGGTTTTCAAGGGGCAATAGGACAGGGCATTAGATAATCTAGGGTCCCTTTCCCATGAAGGGTTAGACCAGATGATCTTTCAAGGTTCCTTTCAACCTGGGCTGTTCTATGGTTAGTGCAACTGGATGGTCGCACTCAAAGAGTTGCAGTCAATGGCTCGATGTCCAAGTGGAGAGAAGTGACAAGTGGCGTTCCTCAGGGGCTGGTACGGGGACCTGTATTGTTCAACATCTTTGTCAGTGACATGGACAGTGGGGTCAAGTGCACCCTCAGCAAGTTTGCTGATGATACCAAGCTGTTTGGTGAGGTAGACACGCTGGAGGGGAGGGATGTCATCCAGAGGGACCTGGGCAGGCTGGAGAGGTGGGCCCAAGCCAACCTCATGCAGTTCAACAAGGCCAAGTGCAAGGTCCTACATCTGAGTCGGGGCAATACCAAGCACAAATAGAGGCTCAGTGGGGAATGGCTGGAGAACAGCCCCGAGGAGAAGGACCTGGGCACGCTGATTGACCAGAAGCTCAGCATGAGCCAGCAATGTGCAATCGCAGCCCAGGCGGCCAACCGTATCCTGGGCTGCATCAAAAGAAGTGTGGCCAGCAGGTCAAGGGAGGTGATTCTGCCCCTCTACTCCACTCTCGTGAGACCCGACCTGGAGTACTGCATCCAGCTCTGTAGTCCTCAACATAAGAAAGACATGGACCTGCTGGAGCGTGTCCAGAAGAGGGCCACGAGGATGGTCCGAGGGCTGGAGCACCTCTTCTATGAGGAGAGGCTGAGAGAGTTGGGGCTGTTCAGCTTGGAGAAGAGAAGGCTCCGGGGAGATCTTATTGCGGCCTTCCAGTACCTAAAGGGGGCCTACAGGAGAGCTGGGGAAGGTCATTTTACTAGGGCATATAGTGATAGGACGAGGGGGAATGGCTATAACCTGGAAGAAGGCAGGTTTAGATTAAACATTAGGAAGTTTTTCACTTTCCAACCTAAACCATTCTATGATTCTATGATTCTATTATAAGGGAGAAGTTCCTTGTTCAACTTGAAAGCCTTTGAGGGCCTCCACCTCCTTCACTGACTACTCAGGTACACCAGGATGAGTGTTTTCTTGTATTAATTTGGACTTGTCCTCAAACCAAAGTCTAACCCCTCCGAGCACCAGCACAATCAGTATGCCCCTTATTTGTCTGTACCTGGTTTGATGAAACCCACCAGCTTCCTTGAGGGGGAAACCCTAGCAGAGGTGGATGATGGGTGACACCAGACATCTGTCCCTATGCACATGATAAAGCCTGAGTCCTGGACCTTGAAACAGCACTGCAGCTAAGGCGACATAGACATTGTTGGTAGCACATTACTGGGGAGGAAAGCTTCATTAATTTATTTTTTTTTAATAGCAGCACTTGGGCATTTCAGTTATGAAGGCTGGATCTGACCAAAAATCAGTACATGAAAGACTAGAAAAGGATACAGAAAGGTAATGATTCACCCAAAGCTGTGCATCTGGTCATACTCTAGCACAGAGCTGACTGGATTCCCTTGACTCCAATCTGATGGGCAGTTGCTCACATTTACCAAGCACCAGACAAAAATACATTAGCTCCTGGTTTTCCCCTCACCATTTTCCTTGGGGTTTGGGTTGGTTTGGGGTTTTTTGTTTTTGGTTTTTTTTTTGATCTAACCTCTTCTTTTCGAGACTTACTCCTTTCTTTGGGCAGATTGTGAGCAGACAATTTAAGGCTTTCTGAGCCAGCCAGGGTGGGCACCTGGGACTCGTACAGAGGTTTCCCAGAGAGTTCTGTGTAAAGGGATGAGGAGTAAGAGCTGTGGCAGTATTTATAGGCAAAACCAAGGCTTCTGTGGCTCAAAGGTCCTGCTTAGAGGTGCCATGAGTGTTATTCTAGCCTATACAAGAGCTGCACTGCGGTTTGGTGACTGGCTCATAAATTCAAATAACAACTCTGACATGTTGCAGAGCTCCTTGCATTTTTGTTCCCCAGAAGAGCTTCATGCAAGGAAGGATGGATTCTGCCCTCAGTTATGACCATGATTATCTATGACTTCATTATATACGCAACAGATTCAGTTCCTTATCCTAAGAGAATGGATTCCTATAAGTATAACTATGAGCCCACAAAGATGCTGAATATTTTATGAAATTGTACTTTAGTTTGGAAGGGATCTGCTAGGAATGTATTGCTTTCTTCCTGATAAACTCCCTGAACACTCTTAAAAACATGAAAATGCTCCTGACAAACCTTTCAAGGCTAAGCAATTTCTTTCAAAACAGGAAATAAATTACACATCTGAAAATTGTTCACACACTTGATCTATCCCGATCCAAACCCCCATCCCTCAAGACTGGACAGGTTTTCTTCAAGGCATTTTCTACGGGGTTCAAGTTCTTCTTGTTAATTTAAGAAAAATGCTATAGGCCAACCATTTTTTATTATTTATGACTATTTTCAAAAATTCATTTCCCTTTCCCTATCCCTCAATGAGAACACTGGTGGCATTCTGCTTTATGGAGCTCATATTGACATTTCTACTAACTCTATGCTCATGTTGTAGGATTTAAAACAGCTGCCCATCACAATAATCCCCTGTTCTTCAGGATCCCATCCAACAAGATGCTCCTTGCACCAATGTAGAGCTCCTTTGGCTTGTCTCTCTCTTTAGAAATTGTGAAGAAAGAGACAGTTTGTAAGATTTAAAAATGCAGGCTATTTCACATCAGAAGTTAAGTAAATTCCCTAGGCAATAGGCTCCTTGTGCAGCATGCCTGAATATCCACATTTTGGTATCAGCTAAGTTCTTATGTGAACCATAAATGCGGTATTTTAGCAAGTGAAGGCGTGCACTTAGATTAAAGTGCTTGCAAGTATAAAATATTCATCCTTGCTAGTGCTGAGTACATGAGTACAGACTATCCTCGGAATAATGAATCTGAAGAAATCCTATTCCTTATTTCTGTTCATCATGCAAGTGTAACTGCACAATGTGTCCAGACCAACCATGACCAAATCATTTGATTATAAGGATAAATATACATGTCTTTGCAAGCTATTTGAGATTAAACCGTTATTGTGCTAAATACTGTGCAAACGTAGAGTCAGTCAGTGCCCTTGACCTTAAGACCTGACCACACAAACACAGAAGACAGAGAGTGTCTGAAAAGGTAAAGCAGAAGTAAGAAAGCTCGACCTTCTTACATAGAAGGTCAGTGGCCAAAGCAAGACTGAAACACCATTCTTCAAGCCCAGTCTAGGCCAAATCTCTGTGTGTCAAACCATGCTGCGTTTTATTCCGAAAAGGGCCTGGAAATACCATGTACTTGCTAAGAGGCCTATTTCACTTTCTGTAAGGTTGTTTCTTACTGTGCAGTGACTGTAAAGTTATTCATTACTTAATGGAAATAGAAGATGTATTTGCTGAAGTTGAAAAACAACTGGAAGTACAGAAAATCTATTACAACTGCAACGAAATTGTCTAGTATTTAAAATGAACAAATAATATTATTGTTCTGTGTTTTTGGTTTGCTTGGGTTTTTTCCCCAAAAGACAAGAAAATTTTTGCTGGCCTAGGTGATGCGTTACTCTTAACTCCATCTTTGCTCTCAGGGATTTGTGGGATTGGGGTCAGGATTATGTTTTTCATGAATGAAACAGAAGCGTGTTATTTTGTGTGTTCAAGTGAAATTGGAATGTGTATGCCCTTTGCAAAATGTACATTTCTTTATTGTTGTGTTAGTGCTGTTACTTAAGTAAAAGCAAAGGAAAAAAAAACCAGTAACTTACGGTGAGAAGATTTTATTTTCTTTTCAGGTAGTTAAACAGTGTGTAAGGTGTGTGAACAGGATTTGCACTGTTTGCTAAAAGGATTATTCAGATGTAAAGGCCATAAACCAAATTATCACTTATATAAACATAGCTACATTAGTGATATTACACCATGGAAGAATTCGGCTTCTTATTTCTTAAAGTTGCTGCACAGGTGAAACAAGAAATATGTATGTAATTACATACAGAACAGACAGCATTCCAACAATGATACAGTGCAAGTTTTGAAGTCTTCGTCTTCTTATCACAACCAGATAGACTGCACTTAGATAAGAAGAGAATAAGTGCAGGTTAATGAAACCGAAAGTGGTTTGGGTTTGTGAATAAAATTAGTCTTTTTCCAGAAAACAATTTTATTTATACAAGGATCAGTATTTGAGAATAAATCTTCTCTTTTTTTAATTTTATTTTTTAAAAATGAGATAATTAAAAGTCATAAAACTTAGTTCGGAAAATGGGTTCTGTCTTAAGAGGAATTTACAATAACATGGTTTTTTTTAAAAAACCTTGGAGAAAAAAAAAGAAAAATGAAATAAGAACTTGTTCAGAAAGAACACAATCGGGCTTCTTCAAAAATGTTCTAAGAAAATTACTTGGAAGCTCTTTTAGGGAAAATATTCTTGTTCTCTGACCAACTCAATTTCTGAAATGTATTACTTATTCTTTACCTAAAGCTACCAGCACAGTAAGATTTCAGTCCAAGATATTAACTGGGATCTCATATAAATTCTTTTCATACTGCCTGACTACAGGAATGTTCATCACATCTGGTAAAAAATGTGGAAGTAGTGTCAAGTTTTTATGTGGCAGTGATTGCATTTTTACTTTAGAGGTTTCCAGTCCAAACCTCAAATCTACACAGTTCTTAGCTAAGAGAAATTTCAAAATTCTAACATTCTTACTTTTTTTTTCTCAAAAAAATGTGTATAAAGCTTTTCCATAATTTTAAAATGTATTTTAAAAGAGGAAAAAGTATATATTACATTCACTTCTCCAGAACTTCAAAGTGTTTAAGAGGATTTTACTCTTACCTTCCAGACTAATTCACTAATAAGGTACATTTCAAACCAGAAGTAGGATGTTAGAGGAATTTCTAAGTGTCTGGAAAGGTAGGTTGCTAATAACGTCTTTGTCAGGCTTAATTATAACAGGCTTCCATGAACAACAAAGTTAGTCAGTCAGCACATCCCTGAATTTGTGTGCATCGCAAAATAGCCAAACTATGAAGGGTGATTTTGCACCTATGCATGGGGGAAGATTAGGGATGGAGTGGTAGTAATTCCAGCCAAACAGTTTGGTAAGGCTCTAAGCTCAATTTTGATCAATTCCATTAATACTAATAACTCCTTTTCCCAGGGTTTGTGGCCTTAAATATCAAAGTTCTTTATACAGGAAGATCATTGACATATTATCTCTGTCTCATGGAGAATGACACAAAATAGCTTGCCCAAAATCACCTTAGAGACGAGGGGCAGAGTCTTTGCAGAAAATATGATCTGAGAGTTTCCAGCCTGTTCTGGTAGACATTATACAGCACTTAACCATCCTTCCACTGCAAACCACGCGGCTTAGTGCAGGGACAGAAAATTGGAGGTTTATAAACATCTGAAGTGTGAAGTGGATAGGCTGTACATTTTGTAAGGACAGGAACCTTCTTAGCTACTAACGTGGAGGAAAGGAGCCTAAAGCCTGATTCTGTCCTGTTCTTAGTCTGCAGGCCTAAAGCTGAAAATCTGTTTTCTAAGCTGTTACAGATCACTTGTGAATGCAGCGTTAGGAGGGAGCACAAATAATTTCCTAGAAGAAGGAAAAAAAAAAAAAAGATATGTGTTGCTGCATATCAGAGGCAAGATTAAACTCACATGATGTGAATAATAGCAACAATAATAAAAATTATCACAGTAATGTAAAAAACAAGGTAAAATTCTCTATACATATAGCAGAGGGTGTATCATCTTTTGGTTAAGACATGGCTGGCAGTCAGTTTCTGATTTGTCCACAATACAGAAAAGACCAAATCCCTCAAACCTTCTTTTAGAGTACTAATACAGAAATGAATACAAAACCATTTTCCTTTTGTGCAGGGAAGTGGGAGAGTAATTAAAATCTATTTTAAAGATATTTTGAGATCTTCATGTCAAAGCTAATTAAATATACTAATTTCAGTAAAGTTTCATCTATGTAGACTTACAGAAAGACCTTAACACAGAAAACGGTAGTTTTGGAGTAGTATACGGATACTTTCTGCAATTCTGTAATTTAAATTCAGGTTAGTCATTTGTGTGTTTGAATTATTCTCTAAATGTATACAGCTAAAACATTATTGAGATGGCTAGAATTAATTTTGTAATTAGTATACTAGTTAGGACTAGAAACCTAATTGTGTAAAAAAAAAAAAAAAAGTTATTCCTATAGTCCATATTATCCTTTTTGTGAATATGTATTCCCAGACAATATTATGTATTCAAATTAAAAAGCTCAGTGCTGAATCAGTCCAAGGTCATCATAGTTTGTCTGTTACAGTCTCCCTCAAGTTTGATGAGAGCGCTACATTAATGAAAATGCATTAGATTAAAAAAAAAATAGAACACTGTTAAGTTCTTGTATTACTGATGATAATTTTGCATTTGACACAGAGTTAAAAAGAATTTCTCTATTTGATGGTGTATTAATATCTGTAGTGACAAATCCTTCAGCACATACTATAGCTGCCATTGCCTGGAGGAAAACCTAAGGACATTCTAAAGAGTGCTGTGGAGGGAAGTTATAAAGAAGTACTCGGTTTGGAGTTGTTAGACTGAAACTAAGCAGGATGGTTTGATGTATTGCCAGAAGGCTTTATCTTCTCAAAAAGTTTATAATCAAACACAAAGGAGAGCCTACTGCATATTTTGTTGTTCAGCGAACATGAAAAGTTGTTTTCCTTTCATTAATGCATCTCTCTTTACACTTAGCCTTATCCAAAACAGCACATTCTGTAGATATTGTTACCACTTAAAGTCCTGGATTAATTCACTTCAGTGAAACTTTGGTTCCTTTTTAAAATTGTTTTTAAGCTGAGTTTGGCAGAGAAACTTGAATCACAAATCAGAAAAGGGAAAGTACAAGTTAATACTCTAACATTTTTCCAACCTTCCCTGCAAAATCTCAGAAGTATTTCACACATATTATGAACCAGTTACCTTAGAACATCTGATTGAGAAAGGTAAGTGTTGTCCCAGTTTCCCTGGGGAAAATGTGGAGTAAGGAATTATTTAAGGCTGTATTACATATGTCAGAGAGTTGAACTGAAAATAGAATCCATATCCCATTATCTCACCACTAACCTTCCATTGAAACTACAGGATGTCACACACGAACCCACACATGCAGAAGTGTTCACACATGTGCCCATATTTACGTTGTTTGTGAATCATGTCTTATAATATTGACACCTACAGCATAGATGTCTTCAACTTCACAACTTGTTCCAAGTTTCTCTTAAAATTAAGGGAGAGATAGGCATTTTAAGACATGATCCACTTAATCTTCCTGACTGCCAACTTTAGGAAGGGTTAATCATACTCCAAAATACCAGTCTTTCTTAAGTGACGCTAATGAGAACCCAGACAAATAGCTCAAATGTAAACACATACATTTAGAAAACCCTGCCCACAATAAGTACTAGAGCATTTCATAGCATGTTTCTCTGATTTTTCATTAAAAACAATTGACAAGTACATAGCTATGAATTTTAAGCAACCTTTTAGGATGCCCGTTCTCAGCTTTGAATGCACATAAATCAGTTAGGGCTACAGTTTTAAAGGCATTTAGACATCTAAAGGTGAGATGGAAATTATGTATTACTTGTATTTTCTTACTTTTCAGCAATAAATAAGAAATATTAATGATATTAATGGTTTAGGAAAGCAATGTGACAAAGGAGTATGAGAAAGAGTCAAGCTATATGAATAAGTTATTTTAGAGATATATTAGCCCCAGATGAGCTATGCTGAATAATATCACCTTGGCTAGGGAGTAATATTTTTCCTATGGCCTTACAAATTACTAACTTGGTGTAAATACACACCTGGGTTTAGTCTGCAGATTTTGATCTTAAATGTCCACTAAATAATGTTGTATTATGTATAGAGGAACAATAATTCAAATCACATATACACAGTGTTGGATAGAAAACTGAAAGATATGGTTAACAGTTGATATCCCAGCTACAGAAAAATCAATATAAAAACTCCCATCGAGTTGAATGTGGTGAGATTTTATATTTCATCTTGAGTATCATAGAGCAGCAAATATGTTGGCCAATATAGTTAAAGAGAAGAATATATTCTGTCAGGGGAAAAAAAAAAGAAAGAAAAAAGAAAAGCCTACTTTGTTTTCTCATTGGTTTGATTGTCTTCAGGCTGAAAAGAAAAAGACCATTTTGATAGTATTTAAAGAATAGGAAAAAGAATGATAAGAGATGTGCCCTGGAGATAAAACTAAAATAGAAAAATCTACAAAGTTGGTATAAGAACCTGTACAGGATAAATGGACAAACAGTAAGTCACTGACGTAATTCAGTATATTTTACCCCCAGTGTTTTCGTCTACAGCCTGCCTCTTTTCTGAAGCACAGACTACAGCCTGAGCATAATCTTTTCTGCTCAGCTTGAGCAGAGCCTCATTTAAAGAATCTTAATAGAAATTAGAAATAATGGTGTGAAGAAAAGGAAAGGTAGCTTCAAGCTGAGTATTAAGCCAAACTTTCAGACAGTGAAATCTATTCAGACATGCAATAGTATAGTGTTTAAAAAGTGCAAGGAATCTTACTCCTGGGAGCATTCCAGTATTCTTAGGTATATAGCTATATGACCTTCCAGTCTTAGTATCTATGATGTTACAATAGCTCTTCATTTCAGCTTTTTCTCCTTGCTCCTGTTTTAGTTTGTGATGTTTTCTAGTGTGACACTGGAGCCAGTAGCTTCCCTGGTAATGACTGGGCATGTGTGCTTGAAAAGGGATCACCAATTAAATGGGTGGGATCACTGAAGCATTCATCCACAGAGATGGCACAGGGCATGATTTTGCCTAAATCTACTGCAATTCTCCAGTGTGACCTTGTGTAAGTCGTCGTTGCCTGGGACCATGCCTGTATCGCCATGCACCACCATGGTTATTTCCCAGCATTTATGTTCTAGATTCCCAGAGGGAGTCCAGCATACTGTATCAGGCTCTTGGGCTCCCTATACAGCGTGTATGAAGAACTGAACCTACCAAAGCGGTTTCCTTAAGCAAGTTCCTGCCCAAAGAAACACTGGTCTGGGTGAAGTATTGATTTGCTAGTTGCATTATTCCTTCTTGTTAAGATGCATTTGGGTTTCACAGCCCAGTTCCTGTGTTTGGATGTAGGGGCCCTAAGCCCTACTCTCAGAGCTCAAGAAGGGATTATAATATATTCTTCACATATTAGAGTAGCAGTGAGAACACCAGCTTTAATTATACTCTGTGTCTATAAATGAACAGTTGTAAGAAAAGACAGGAAGTCCTTTTACTTCTTACCTCTGCTTCCCTGCACAAATCCACAACATGTGTAAAGAAAAAAGCAATGAATCTCTTTTCATTCATTCATAATCTATTTTCACTGTGTATGATATAAATTTTAAGGGACTGGGGCTGTTTCTAACTGTGTGTTTCTGCAATACTATAGCTCAGTGAGGATCCATTTCAGTAAAATCCTGTAAGTGTTACTTTAATGGAAAAAGATCAAAGTAGTTTTCATTATTCCATAGCGTTCTTTAACTTATATAAACAGCAACCACATCTCGTGTTTGTTGTTTTAGTATTTTAGATTCAGGCAGCTAATCCAGAAATACAGACACAGTCTGTTATTTTCTTAATAGACATGCGAGAGGACTTTTACACACTTTGTTTTGATGTTTTCTTGGTATTCTTCCTTCCCTGAGTGATATTGCCATAATGACCTCCAATATTTGAAACACAAAACACTTAGTGTTCCTTATTTCAAAAGTGTTGCTATTAGATGCACTTTTTTGCATATCCTCAGAGCTTCTCAGTCTTCAAAAGTACACATGGATCAATTGTAATATTATTAAGGAGAAAGAAAATTAATGCAGGTTCTTTTCTAGGAACCCACTAGGTTCTGAACAGCCTGACTGTTTTCCTAACCAGATCTAGAGAAGACTGAATAGACATCACCAGGGATTTAATAAACATCTTTCCTGTCAGTGTCATTCTCTTCCTTCTTCCCCAGTTTTAGTGTTCTCTGTCTGTGGCAGATGGCATTATGCTGATGAAGAAAAGAGATGTCTGGTTCTCAATAGCTTGTGCCAGTAGACCAGCAGTGCCTTTTCCTGCAAGACTTATTTTATGTGGAGAAAAGAATAGAAAATAATTATTTTTCAAAAGGAAAAGAACTCGGTGTTCATCACTAAAACATGCTCTCATGAAGGACATGGGTTCTGCCAAAATACTACTATGCCTATGTCCTTTTAAACTCTTCCGCGGGGTGAATCACTTATTCATTCTATAAGGCTCAGAGTAGGATGTATTATATTCTCTAGCTGTGGTGCATTGTGGCGATTGTGGGTATTCTGATCAGATAGTCTAACCAGAGCTTTTAATTTCTCAATTAAATCATTAAATGCGGCAGGAAAGTAAATGCATAACACAAATGATTAAGCATATTGTTAGGTCAAAAGCCTAGTTTTGCATTAGAAAAACAAAAGGTTTACTTAGATTTAATAGTAAACTACGAACTTCAAGCAAATGAGGCGTTTGTGTAGGAGTCTGCTATTGACCAACATTATTATCTGGATACTGCCAGATGTTAAGTAGTATGACATAGCAAACTCAACGTATTTTTCATTAGAAGACTAACAGTTTTCATATTCAGCTCTAAACAGCTGACTTTTTAAAATGTTATCTCTTGTTCTAAATTTTAAGATTAAATTTAAAAAAAAAAACACACCAAAATTTACTGTAGACACTGACAAATATTGACTTCGAAGACTTAGGTTTTGTTCCTGTATTCTGAGCATTTTTTAGAAAAAGCAAAAACCTTGTCTCATGCTTTTATGGACAAAGTGTTCAGTTCACAGGATACTCATTCAATCTGCAGATAAAGCCATTTAAAAATAATCATATGCAATAAAATATTATCTTCCAGAAAATGAACCTTTAACATCTTACATTTTTTAATATGGACCACTAGTAGTTTTTTTTTGAAATATCATTTTCAACTTATGGTAACCAAAGCACAAAAAGAAACAATGTTTTACATTTATACCAAAATGTCATATTTATTTAGCTTATTTTATTACAAAGGATTCTCATGCTATTCAAAGCTCAATAACAACGCTAGATTTTCAAGAGAAAAAAAGCTGGAGATTCCGATGCTGAAAACACAGTGGGAATTTAGAAAGAAAACAGGTTTCCAAATTTGATTTGACACAATATAATCTACTAACTAGTGTTTACATTCTGTTGACTCCTAGAGGATGGAGTGTCAGGCCACCCAAATGCTGTCTGATAGCTATCCAGTAGAGACAATTATAAACTTCTAAAATGCTGCAGCCAACAGAAGCTTTACTCTACTTCAAATGGCAGGAGACTGTGAATTCACGTGGGAGATCTTGAGTAATGTGGCATCGTGGTTTCTGTTGGGATAGGGTTAATTTTCTTACTAGCAGATGGTATTAGTGCTATGTGTTGGATCTGGGATGGAAAATAGTGTTGATAGTGCACTGGTGGCTTTGATTGTTTCTTAGCAGTCAAGGTCTTTTCTGCTCCTCATCCCACCCTGCCAGAGAGAGTAGGCTGCGAGTGCGCAAGAAGTCCACAATCACAACAGTCATGTTTGTAGAGCTTGTCCAGGATACAAACCCGGGACTTCTCACCCAGCTAGCTGTGTCAGTAGAGCATAAGACTCTTCATCTCAGGGTTGTGGACCATGTTGGGTGCCAAAAAGGATTGTCGTGGTTTAAGCCCAGCCAGAAACCAAGCACCACACAGCCACTCACTCACTCCCCCAGGCTGGGATGGGGGAGAGAATCAGAAGAGTAAAGGTGAGAAAAAACTCATGGGTTGAGATAGAGTTTAATACATAGAACAAAAGATGTTCACTCAAGCAAAGCAAAACAAGGAATTAATGCACTGCTTCCCATAGTCAGACATAGTTCAGTCATGCCCAGGGAAAGCAGGACTCCGTCATATGTAGCAGTTACTTGGGAAGATAAGTGCCTTCACTCCAAAAGTCCTCCCCTTCCTTCTTCCCCCAGCCTTATATACTGAACATGACGTCACATGGTATGGAATATCCCTTTGGTCAGTTTGGGTTAGCTATATCTGCTCCCAGCCACTTCTTGTGCACTCCCAGCATCCTTGCTGGTGGGGCAAGATGAGGACCAGAAAAGGCCTTGACTGCTTAGCAAAAACTGAGAACACCGGTGTGCACCAACACTGTTTCCCATCCCAAATCCAAAACATAGCGCTATACCAGCTGCTAGCAAGAAAGGTAACTCTATCACAACTGAAACCATGATGTGTGGCCATGTATTTTGTTGTGGCCACGATATTTTGATGTGGTTATGGTATTTTGCCATGCAAAATGTGACAAATGTATGCAGTTCCTTAGCTGCTGCCTTCTTTAAAAAAGAAAAGTAAAAATGCAATAACAAAACCCAACCCAAACCAAACCAAAACAAATCAAACAAAAAGGCCCACAACAAAACTATATTATAAGTTCTTTATCATCTCAGATGGTCAGGATTGAAGTTTTGCATTTCACCCAAAAGATTGATTATGCTCTTGCCACATTCACATGCCAGAAGTATATTGTATTGATTGAACGTCTACTGCTTTTAGCAGTTAATAAATCCCAGGTTAGTGTTTACTGGCTTACAAAAATGAGAGACACAATAACATTGCATATATTAATTGTGCTTTTGAAATTAAATGTTGGTAGCATATCGGAAAGGTGGAACTATTTTCATTAATGCAGCAGATTGACAGCAAGTTCTGTTAACAAAGTTCAGCAAAATGTCTTCAGTGTCCCTGGGATGTTCATAAAAATAAATTAACCTGTGAAGACATAGCATGCTTAGGGAAATTCTAATACATGTAATTGTGCTGGAATGCAAAGCAAGCCAACAGGTTTGCTGAAATGATTAACAGTCATCTAGGTTTGGAATATCAACAAATGTTTTACACATCCATAATTTATTGTCATTTCTTTAGGTTGACTACAAGTTACACAGAGGCCAAATCAGAGCAGAGAATGCTTATTTAACCTTAGTTTTCTTTTGAGTTGTGAATGAGTCACTTGTTTTTAACTGCATGATCTCTGACCACAGACAGCACAACCCAAAGGAAAGGTGCTTACTGATGCTGAATAAATGAAAAGAGGCGGGCTAGTACATCTCAGTGAACTGTTCTGTAGAGTATTCGACTCCGTGCCTTGATGTCAGTAGTCAGGATGGAAATGGTAATTGCATTAATTAGCTTAACAGGACAAATCTTTGAAAAGCTTGTGTCACTGTTTCAGAATGAGTTAAAATAATTTCAGGAAGGAAATACATAGATCATTTGCTAAGCAGAAATCTTGCTTGAAGGCTACAGCTATGAGTATCAGTCAGCAGGACTGGAGTTAACAATTTAAAAGTCGGTGTCCAAAGTAGGGTCATAAGTAAGGCTTTTTTTATAGAGAATACCGATGTCTTGGAAAATTATTCATGCCCTTCTGTAACAGACATGTAGGAAGGTGATCTGAATTACATCAATTGATATGCTGTCCTCTTTGTCTTCAAATACTACTTTACTCAACTTCAAATACTACCTTTACTCAACTATTCAATGAGATGACTTTCATCTTGAAATGGGTCACTGATTCATGAATTGTTGTAATATTTATTGCAACATATTGCAGAACACATTATTCCACAAAGGTGGATGAGAATTAAGTGAATTCCAGTGATCTGAGCAGGTGGACATCATTACTTCTGACAATGTTCTGACCTGGGTACAGTACCTTCTATCCATTATCTTCTTTTCATTCCCTCCTCTAGAAAGTAAAATAGAAGCAAAAATAAAGTAACCCTGTGATCAACTCGGAGATCAAATATCAAAACCAAACAGCTCACATACACGGGTAAAATGAGAAGATCAGGTTACTGGGAGCCATAGTTATATCGGGTAGATCGGGTTACGGGCCGTAGGAGCACACCAAAGAGACCAGCACTGGAATAGACCCATCATGGAGAGAATCCTGGATATGTACTGATAGAACAGAAACTATCAAAGCTGGGTTTTTTTGTTTTGGTTTTAGGTTTTTTTGTTGTTGGTTTTTTTCCTGTATTATTGCATTATTGAGTGACAGTCTCAACATCAAGAAACACCTATTTACACAAACTTCATGGTACACTTATTTTTGGACACATGTGAAGTACCTGTTCTGACCAAAAGAGCAGATCATTACTGTTAACAATACTAAAGCTAAGAAAAAACAATGTATTTAAATGTTGAGGGAAATTTTGCTATTATGAGTGAGAGACAACCATTGAAGCAAAGAGGTGCAGGCAGGGAAGGAAGAGAATACAGAGTAGATTTATACAGCTCATTTATTAAACAGGGAATAAGTAAAAGGAGAAAAAAAGCCCAAGAAAAATAATCTACATTAAAAAATTGAGTAATGCTAGATATTTCATCAACCAAAGCTGTGTCTAGAATATGTATAATTTCATAACTCTTTATACAGAAGACATTACTGAAGCAAAACTAGAAAATTGTGGTCAGCTATGATGTTCGTGTTTTAAACAGGCTACTGAAAAAAATAAAGAAAATTCTGAAAAGAATCCCATAAAACATTCAGGAGATGGAGAAAAGAGTTACAGACCTGCTAAAAAGCTCAAGCTATTTAAATTATCTACACGAATGATGAGAGGTGGCTTGATCACATTGTGTATCTTCTTTCAAAGGGAGAAAATGCAAGATATTGAAGAGCTTTTTGACGTTGGAGTCCCAATGAAATCCAACAGCTTGAAACTGCAACTAAACAGTTTTTAATTTGAAGTGAAACACATTTATAACATGAGCTCCAGGAGGGGAAAAAAGTGAGTAGAATTTTTGAATTTCTGAAAACCAATTTTGCAATTGACGCAGACTTGAGTGGTGAAGAAGAAAATATAAAATTCTGTCCTGTGTAATGAGAAAAATCCTTACTTCAGCGAAGTTACATGGAAGCAGAACAACAACCACAGTGAGGCCGTCATCAATTCCTTGCCCACTACACCCTGCCCTAAAAGGAACAAAAAAAGTGCCCGTAGCAATGTAGAAGAATTTGATGCATTTTTTTATACATATAAGAGATTAAATTAGCTTAATTTCCCTCCATTCAGCACCTTTGAAGACATTTTAGCAGTGTAATGGCAGAACGCCAATTCATAACATCCTAAATAGGTGGAAAAAATTGCTTGCTGAAAGTACCTCCCCTTCTCTTCAGCTGGCTAAAATTAGCTGCCCAGTTTCAAAACGCTAAAATAAGGTGGGATAAATCCCATCATAAAAAGAATTCAGTGGAAAATAATCCATGAGAAAGGGTATGCTTTGTGAAAAAAAGTACTTACCATCATGCATTTGGTGTAATTACACTTGGCTTTTCAAACTGTAATGAACAGTGGTTCGTATGAATGGTAAGTTAAAAACACGACTAATTTAGTTATTGTTATTTCCTTTGGCATTCATTTTGATATATGTATTGTTAAAATCTTAGTATATTAACTGCATTGAATTTGCATCTTTGGTTAGTTGGCTACTTAGCTTCCAGCACTTTATTGCATTTGGAAACGTTCATGCCTGGATACATTCCGTACAGAAGTACCTCTACCTTTCTGATGTTTTTGTCTTTCCTCCCACTTATCAGTATTCAAAATCCCAGAAAGAGTAGTATGAGAGGGGCATGCCTGCACAAACTCCTCTGAGACAGGGTACTGAATGGGGCAATGCAGAAGTAGAAAGTGGCAGAAGCATACAGCTGTTCTGCTTATTTTTCCAAAAGCTGGGGACAAAGCCAAGAAATAAACCCAGGTGGTTTGCACAGGAAGGGTTGGATTTGGGAGACAGGGCTTTTAATGGTTCGCAGTTGGAGTGTTTAATACAAAAACGGAACAAATTGGTTCAAAAACTGAAAGATATTTTTACCTCTTGCTTGGGATAAACACATTCCTCCCAGCTGGGGCTGGAACTAAGAGAAATTCCCTGACAACCACATTTGGCATGTGCTCGTGGGAGAATTCATGGTGGTGGGCTGCAGGAAGGTGCATAAGATGTTAAGAGAAGATATACTGAGAGAAGATAGATGGGAAGTGGACGGAATAGTAACACTATTTTGAAATCTTCTCTTGGGTGTCATGAAAGCTTCCTACAATTCTGGTACTACGTATGAGCATATTTTAGTGACACATGAATGAAAGTGTAAAAGATACTGAAGACTGGACTTCCTCTTAGTGTCACGGAGCATAACTGGAAAGGCTTTCTTTCATCTTTTCACTTCCTGAGATTCTAGCAACACATGGTTAAGAAAAAGCATTTTTCTTATAAATTACTGTTTCTCTATCTGAAATTCCCACACCTCATCTCCCTTTTTGTCACCTTTGTAGCAATTTGTTCGATTATGTTCATACCAAGACTGTTTGACTGTCATGTATTGGAGACATCTACAACGGGGCTTTGAACTAGCCACTTGCTACGGCTGTTAGAAATATAGCCATGGCAACACAAAGCTTGCTGTAGGCTTTAAAGTATGCCCTTGAGATAGGAAGGAGAACAACATAATAAACCTTGACTACCTTCCAGATTTGAGTCAGAATAGATGTTAATTTGTCTATTCATACATTTTCGTTCTGCTAGAGTCACTTGTAATCCCTGTTTACATACCCAAATTGAATGAGATGACCGCTTTCCCCCCAAACTTTCAAATATATAGCAGGCTTTCCTAAACTTAGGTTGTCAGAGTGCAGTAGATGACACTAGCTATCTTCTGCCATTCCGTCCAACATGCATTCTCAATTCTATCTCCCCTAGTCTTGGCCTCATCTGTATAAACTAAGTAATAAAAAGTATGTCAAAGAGGTTATTTTCTCATTCCTCATTCACTTGATTGTTTATCAGTAGTTTCTGTCTCAAAAAAGAGTAGCCCCACCATATTTTGGGAATGTCTTCAGTAAGTACCTAGTGCTTCTTTTCCTTTTCTTCAACATTCTCCTCCTTTTTCGGATTGCTTTAGGCTCCCTCTTTGCTTTTTAGGGTAAAGTGGAGTTAAACTAAAATCTTTCCTATGTGATAAAGAAGGAAATAATTCCAGATGTTAAAATAGGTTGTCAGAAACGTTGACAAGTGTAGATAGAATGTGATTTATGGACCTTTAACTTTTTAAATTAAAATCTTATATCCTTAGGTAATACAGTAGTGCTGGTGTGCATTGAATTCTTGCACTGCATTCCAAATTATCTATAGCACATTAATTTACCATAGATCTGTTTCAGTTGTTTGAGTAAAATGGACAAGATAAATTGAATTAGTCTGAAGTATAAGATTGTGGGGAAAATGAAAGTCCGTGAAGACTGTCAGATGTAAGAATTAACTGTTACCACTTTAAGTGTTACTTGTAAAACAGAGACTCTTGGATTTGTATTCGAATTTGGATACTTTTCTGGCTGGTACAGTGCATATCCTGTTCAGGGACACACAGCTTAGGGGACACGTAGCACAGTTTTCCCTTCATTATGACTCAAGTTAGAAATGGAAATTTCAGAACTTAACAGAAGTCATATAAAGTTGGCTCAATAGCCCATTCGACCTGTATCCTGCCAGCCTAGTGACAGACCTCAGAATTCTAGGTCAGATAACTCACAAAATTCAAATTATGCAATAACTTACCCGCAACAAGTTTTTGTTCTAATCAAAACTAGTTATGGACTTCCTTATATCCTGAAGCATGACAAATCCAAAAACCTTGATTCCTTTAAATTTTAACTTTTTCAAATTAAAGTGAATGATTTTTAAGTTTCAGTTTCAAATGTTCTGTGCTTATGCAGTCTGGGCATATATACCACGAAATACTCGGAAAGGCTGTTCTTGATATTTTTCCCTGTAATGTGGCCAATAGAAGGCACTTAAAGCACTCTGGAAGGCCTTTTTGTAAACCACTTTTAGCTTGGGAGGATCAATAGCTTTTAAAAGGGATATCCAGGTTCAGTAAAGGTCGTTCAAAATTATTTCAGGATGTCGTGGTTTGGGCCAGACTGGCCACTGAGATGAATGGCAGATGCTTTACCCCACATCAAATCAGGACACAGCACCTGGAACATTTGCTGAAATTAAGATTTAAAAAGAAAATTATAAACCATTGCAGCAGTAAGGACAGAAAACACCTCCTGGGTTTTTTTGGTTATTCTTTTCCCTGTAAAATTTTGGACCTAATCTGCCATGATTCTTGGAGCTTTTCAGAGAAAAAAAAAAGCCACAGAAAGCAAAACAGATAAAGGGCAATCTTACAGTTTAAGATATGTTTGCAGTCATAAGTACTTTATATGTTTTTTTGGGGAGTTCCAAAGTCCTTCTGAAGCTGTACTATTTAGATGTCTAAGTAATTACAGATGAAAGTTAAAATTCTTTTATAGATTAGAAATTGGTAAAGCAGTAAAATGAAATAAAAGAAAAAAAAAAAAAAAGGTCACAGCTGGATAACTGAGGATTATAGCCAAGACTACATTATTGACCACACATTAGTAGTTACCTGAAAAATCTAGTCCCTTAGGCTCTCTTTATAGAGGGCACTTATAAAGGCAATTCACATCTTAGGTGTATGAAATGGCTTTCCAGAAGTACTTATCTGTTAACTTCTACTGAAGGGATTCAGGTAATTAGGTTCCTGACTTAGACCTCACCAGTGCACCAGATTTGAGGGATGAGCTTAAGTTAAGGTTATTCATCTGAACCAATCTTCTAGTCTAATTGGTTTGATCTCACCCATTTCTTTTCTTTAGAACAACTACACTGGCAGTTTCTTCAGAAGCAGAGACCCACCATGTTACCTACTTAATTTTCTCCACAGACAGGTAGGAATCCCATGAAAATAAAGATAATTATTCCTGGTATTTACACAGTTTAGTAGGAAGAAAGCAGAACAACACAGCTAAAAGTACGCCAAAGAATTCAGAAAAACATCATATCCAGCATTTAACATTTTTGTAGCTCTTTTTGAAGCCAAATAGAAAGTGTTTCATTGTAAGCATGTCACCCTCAGTCAACCTAATACATATTACACACCAGGATGGAGGTAGGTGATAAATCCAAGAAATCATTTAGGAGTGAGTTCAGGAGTTACTGATCTATGTAAGGTCAAGCAACATTGTTCTGTGATATCTGAACCCCTACACACGTGTCACTTCAGCATTATTTACTAGGGAGATGCCTTATTATGTCAATGTTTGTCTCCTTGGTGTGGCTATGGGAGAACTGAGGGTGACACATTTGCAATCCAAACTAGTTCCAGAGACTGCATCTTCTGGAAACCTATAAGCTAATTTCTTTCAGTATAGCGTCTAACTCTTTTATGAGGTAAAAGCTTGGTAAATACCACTCTCTACATTCTCATCTCCCTTCTCTGGAGTTAAATGGACAAGATTATGCCTTTTGGAGGCAGACTTTTATAAAGGTCCTAGAGATGCACATATATTGATCTCTATATCCGTATTGATTTGGGTACATATGCGGGTGCAAGTAGAGCTTTCCTTTTTACAGGCATTCAGCTTCAGCCAAGTTCATCCAAGAGCTGGATTCTGCCACTGGTTCCACTCCATGACTGAGGTGTTGGGGAAAAGAAATCTGAAATTGTGTGAAGCAGCATGAAAACTGAAACACAGTCTCAAATCAAAGATTTCTTTTTAGGTTGGGAATCGTAAATAAGTGTGCACACAACGACACAAACCCACAAAACCAGACATGTACAACAGTGATGAAAGATGGAAATCTGTAGAAGGAATATTGCTAGGTTTGCTATCTAAATTTTTTGCTTAAATTCAAATTTAGGCAAACAATCTCCTCCTCTGGGGTCCTCAAATGCATTTACCGTCTTCTCTGACTTTCGAAAGAATATAGGTTTTAGGAGTAGTGACTCACTAGAGACCTAAAATGTAGGTATAAATCTACATTAAATGAACTGTATCTCTATCAGATACCAAAGATCTAACTATATATATCTTTCTGAAAAATCTGGAAGATGAAGCACCTGCTTGTGCTTCAGCAACCACATAAACTGAGATGCAAGAATTGCCTCTGTTATATATTTCTCAGGTTCCCTATATCTCATTTCTTTTGCTTACAATATAAGCAATTAAAAGTATCATCTACTTCAGAAATCCCCTTACCTTACATTATTCTTGTTCCTTTTCACCCACACCTTCTCACATGAATGAATCTACATTATCTGTGCAGAAAGGAAAAGGAAACTTCAGCTTAGAAATTGTATTGAAATAGACTTCTTTCTACAGCAGATAAGTTCTCTCACTTTGAGAGCAGGTTTACAAAACCTAAGTGTATGTGCCGAGGTGCTCTAGGCTGTGAGAGTAGGAAATCAGTTCAGGGGAACTCTGCTTTGCCACTGTCTCCTTCCTCTCATAAAATGGCATTTTTCAGTATGGAGGGAGGTATTTATTCGTGCAGACACCACCATCCTGTCCCTCTATGAGCAGTGGTATCCCTCTATGGCTATTTAAATTCAGAATGTCTCCCTTTTACATGGCCTGAGTGGAACAAAAGGACCGGATCTCAGTAGAGAATCTGGCTGCTTGTCTGCTCAGGTACCTCAAGCCTATGTACATGTTCAGAATTTTAATGTCTGCTGTCAGCGCAGGGTTAGGCCCATTTTTCTCTTCATCTAAATCTAAAAATGCTGAAAACATCTTGAGAAATGTTTTGCTATTTTACTTTTGGTTCAGAAATTATGCATTGCTTGGATTTGTGTACCAACAGATAATGAGGGAACATCACACAATATATGATAACAATAACACTGAAGTAATGTGAGAAAGTCATTTATCTTTCTGTTTCCACTCTGCCTGTGAGAATCTGAAAATCACTACCATTCCCATTTGAATGAATATTTTGGTGGGAAACATTCATTTGAATATAAAGGACTGAAGAGTTCAGCTATTGATGATATACAGAGAAGTTAGATGGAGAGGGAAGAAAGAGATGGAGTACTGCTACTTATCAGCAACATAAACTGCATATTTTGAATGTTTTGTCAGTATTAAAATACCTTCTGTTTATTGATAATCTCTTTGCCAGACATGTTTTGTAAGACTATTGCTCAGAAATGGTATCTCTTATTTTCCATGTCTCTCTCTCTCTTCCCTCTCTCACTTCTTCTAAATTGCCTAGCAGCTTGGAGGAATCTGTCGGAAATTTCATTAAAGCTTCAATATTTGCCAGTACAGGTAGAACTAATTAAGTTTAGAAGAATTATTAGAAAAGTGTGTATTCCTTTTGCCCTTCCTAATGTTGATATAGGAATTAATAGTAATTGATTACAATCTGTGCCTCAATTACATTGAAAATTTCTAACTCCAGTAATGCATCTAACTCAAGCACTTAAAGAATGTGCTAAGGGTAAAGAATCTTTGGATCTCTTGTGAAAGACCAGAAGTCATAGAAAAAATACATCTGTCCCTTTTGGCTTTATGTGTTTAAGTTAGCGTGAAATTAACAGGGGCCTAGATCCTGCCAAACGCTTCTATGGATGTGCATATTTTGTAGGAAGGGGGACAAGAAAAGCGGGGGTCTTCTTGTCTTATATCTGGGATTCCTCAATAATCAGGAACCTTAGTCCTCAGGGAAGTGCCTGACTTTCTGAACAATTCTTCTTAATGGTTTCAAAGAACTGGGATGGCTTCTGGAGCCAGCAATTTGCTCATCTTACTGCTATACATGCAGTGCTGACCGGGTAAGTGAAACACTTGACTTGAGCTTAACCTACATTCTGTTCATTTCCAGGTCTGGAAGAACTGACTAACAAAAAAGGATGCTCGTCTCCTTCCTTTTTCCCACTCTGACAAACTTCATTGCTGTTTCTTCATTCTTTAGTTTTCAGTTTTAGAGGTGAAGCACTTTATTTGGGAAAGTGAGAGGGAGCCCAAAACCCTGATAATTGCATTGGTTTGGCAATTGAGAAAAGCCAGTTCAGGACAATAGGCAACCTAACTGTCCGAACTTCACAGCCTAGGACAGTTGGTTACCATGTAGCTCTTCCCTTTCCCTAAATTCATAGGCTAAGTATATTACTTTTAGTTGAGTTCCAATCTGACAAGAAGATAAATTTTTCTGTAGTTATGTGGCTCCGACCTGCCAAAGCCATGACACTATCTTGTCTGATCTGACTTTGGAAGGGTGGTGCCACAAATTTTCTGTGGCAAGGAAATCCTGCAAAGCAAAAAATGCTGTTACCAGTTCATCCCAGCAATCTCCACTCTGCTAATACATTTGGCCTTCTAAATTTCAGTGTGCCCTTTGTTGCTTATGTTGAATTCACAGTCTCAAAGTAAAAAACGCAAAGACAGACATGGGCAGCTGGACATTCCCCAAGTATTTTGCAGCAACTTCTGGTCTGTTTTAGACTGAACTCCTTGCTGAGCTTGATTCCCCTGGTTTCTAGGGACACCTTGTATTGGTACTGAGAGACACAATTACTCTGCAGGTACCATGCCTAGTTTATATATTACTTTCCAACTGCAGATGCATAAAGAAAATTATATTCTTAGGTAAATCAATTTTCAACCAAAGCTGCAGCCCAAGTTAGCTATATATACATATATAAATGAATTCTGAAAAAAAGTAACCCCTCACTTTTCTCTTTCAGTGGGGAAGCAGATTTACTTTTCTTCCATAAATTCTAACTGTAGAGACGACCATCCCCTTGTGTGAAAGAATTTCCTTGGAGGAGTAAAAATGATTAAAAAATGAGCACAGCTCTCACAAGAAAACCCTAATATCTTATAGTTGTCATGATTGTGTTTATGTTCAGCTACCTTTAAATGTGAAGTTTGAAACACTTACCTCTCACAAATGAGTCAAGATGCTGTACTGGGACAAAAAGCTAAATGAAGTGGTGTTGGTGGTTCATTAGTTAACACTTTCTTCACTAAATCAGTACTTGTGACTTAGCATGAAGTACTGTGTTTTAGATGAAAAGTAAAACAGAGGTCCCTGACCATTTTGTTTCATTAAACATCTGGTGGCACTTTTTACCAGAGCAGAGGATGTTAATTTCAACGTTCTTACAAAATTCCTAGCTGGGTAATTACATTCTGCTCCACTAAACTCCCCCTAGAGAAAATTTAATTAAAATGAGTTGATGTCTCTCTAGCACAGAGTAGACAGGTATCTGTAACACAAAAGCCATCAGCACAATTGACATAAATTGGTGCTCTTCTGTTGCAGGGAAAGCAAGGATACAAGTATTACTTTCTCCTCACCAGAAATGGACATTCCATTTCAGGCACTGTGTATATCCACATTATGCTGGTGAAAACAAAGTACTAAATTTTCTCGATATCTGTCCAGAACTTCTTTTAAGCAGTAAGAACTGAATTCATAGCTCACAGCTCTTTCAGCAGCTAGATAGATTCATTTTTAGTAGTTTTTATTAATGTTCTAAGTAGTGATTAAATAGATATACACAGGAGAGAAGGATGGTGAAGGCACTTTTGCGGTGCATCTGGGAAGCTGCTACACAGATATTGAGAAAATCTTTTACACTAATAATCAAAGAATCACAGAAACATTGAGACTGGAGGGCACCTCTGGAGATTGCATAGTCCAACATCGTTACTCAGAGCAGGGGTCAGCTGCCCAATAGGTTGTCAAGAATAGCATCCAGTCACATTTGAATACCTTCAAGGATGGAGAGTCCACAACGTCTCTGAGCAACCTGTGTCAGTGTTTGACTGTTCTCACAGTGAAAAAGGATTTTTCTTATGTTTAGACAGAAATCCTTGTGTTTCAGTTTGTACTCATTGCCTCTTGTCCTTTCACTGAGCACCACTGGGCCTGCCCCCATCTTCTTTACTCTCCCATCAGGCATTTATACACATTGATAAGGTCAGGCTTCTGTTCTCCAGACTGAAGAGTCACAGCTCTCTCAGCCTCCCCTTTCAGATCAGATGCTCTGGGCTCTTAATTATCTTTGTGGCCCTTTGCTGGACTTGCTCCAGTATGTCCATGTTTCTCTTGTACTGGGGAGCTCAGATCTGGACCTGGAGCTACAGATGGGTCTCACCAGGGCCTAGTAGAGGCTGATTAAAAAATTTACTTTCTTCTGCTTCTTCCAGCTGGTCAGATGATGATCCCCTGTGTGCTAAATATTTTGGCGCCAGGTGACAGAAGGGAGCTGGAGTGTTGATAGTGCCCTTTTGCAGGAAAAAGTTGAGAATCTCAAGAATCAGATGGGCATATTCTCTGGACCTCATATGTCTTGCAAATATTTTGCTTCAGATCCACCTCCGTATGACTGTCATTCTTTGCTAGTTCTTAGCAACAGCTTAGCCTTTTAAAGCTTTAATTAAACTGTCTCACTAATGGACAGTTAATGATTTAAAAGGAAACAATTCACCAATGTCATGTCCCTCCGTTATACAGTACACATTTTAATGGTTTATACTGAATCAGTTGCTTATTAAGACCTTGAATATCTGAACAATCATACTACATTTTCTCAAAATAACATAACATGATACAATGTGGTTAAAGTAGAGTGACAGCAAGAGCTGTGTCTTGAATGCAAATGCTGCAAAAAAACGTTCCACAAATCTAGTGAGTCAGTCGTAGCCTTGAGTTTGGATGATATTCAGCATAATGACATGGCTCAGAACTAATTTCCGAACAGTCCCTCATCACTCACAGAGCCTACTCAGTCATCTAGAGCCTGTGCAAGCAAAACTCCCAGTGACTTCAACAAAGCAATGCCTTAGAAATGAATTCAGGATAGTTCAGGGGGAAAAAAAAGAAGTCAAAGTCAAATAGAAAAACAATCACTTTAGAAAGTATACAGCTTCCATCATCATAATAACTCTGCACTTCACCATCTTTCCTCAAAATGCTATTAAAGTTTCCTTAAATTAGGGATCTTATGACTGTGCGTCTGGTGTGTCCAAGGTCATGCAAGAAAACTGGCAAACAGCAATACCACCATCCGCCCCAGGAAAAAAAAAGTTTCTGCCAGGATAGAGAAAGTCCAGCAGAGTTGTGGTTGTGTAGTACTGACTAGGGTGTGCTAATAGACCATTTTCTGCATCAAACTTCACCATTAAAATGCATCCTTGAAGGTCTGAAGCAATGTTGATATTCAGACTGACTTCCTTATTGTTATTGACAGTAAAATAAAATAAAAACTGAGATAAAAACTTTCCTAATAAGGACCTGAAATATGTCTTGCTGCAGTGTGAGATCACTTGCCATTCTTTTCTTTTCCAATTAATTATAATAATTGATTCTACTGATCCCATGGTTTTTTTTTCTGAAAATGTTTCTGTATCAATAACTCAACAATTAATAGCCAGAACCGCGCTTCTAATCCAAAATTTATCAGTAGCAGATGACCAAGGGTTAAAAATAGATTTATGTACTAGTGAATAACAAGATGACTGAGGCTACGTCCACTGGCAAACTAGCTGTACTAGAGTCTCTTCTCTGGTCTTATGTTGTGGGTTAGCCCCAGCCAGCAGCTAAGCACCCTACAGCCACTTGCTCACTCCCTGCCTCCTGCAATGGGATATGGAAGAGCAAAAGCAGTGGACAGGAAGAGCAAAAGCAAAAAAGAGCTCACATGTCAAGACAAAAATAGATTAATAAGTGAAGGAAGGAGAAAAAGGAAAGGATAAAAAAAAAGAGCAAGACAATAAAACGAGTGACAGAAAGTTGATGACTCACTACCTCTTACAAGCAGAATGATGCCCCACCAGTTTCCCCCCAAAAAAACTCTCCCCTGTTATTTTGTCGCTGAGTATGGCATTATATGGCATGGAATATCCCTTTGGTGAGCTGGGGTCAACAGTCCTGGTTGTGTCCCAACATCTTGTGCGTCCCCAACATACTTGCTGAGGGGGCAGAGTTTGAAAAAGAGAAATCCTTGACACTGTGCAAGTACTGTTCAGCAATATTCAAAACACTAATGTATTAACAACACTGGTTTAGTCACAAAAAAAAAAAAAAAAAAAAAAAAAGCACAGGACATAGAACAAAATTAACTCCATCCCAGCCTGACCTGATATACCACAAGATCTTATTCATGCCATTATATTGCCTTAAGATTTAAACCAGGATGGCCACATCCATACATCTGTTGGAATCAGGCAGTCAGCTGACCTGTGCCAGCTCCTGGCACTGTGCCTGGGAATTGGTTTGGTTTATCAAAGTGAAGTACAGATGAGCCGGAGAATACTCAAATAGTTTGGCAGTATTGATAATCTTGGGACTATAGTCTGACAATGTTACCTTGGTATATGAGCCGTAGCTGTGGTCAACGGCTCCATGTTCAAGTGGCAACCAGTGCTGAGTGGTGTTCCTCAGGGGTCAGTACTGAGACCAGTACTATTTAACATCTTTGTTGGCAACATGGACAGTGGGATTGAGTGCACCCTCAACAAATTTGCCAACGACACCAAGCTGTGTGGAGCAGTCAACACGCTGGGGGAAGGGATGTCAACCAGAGGAACCTGGACAGGCTTGAGAGGTGGGCCAGTATGAACCTCATGAAGTTCAACAAGACCAAGTGCAAGGTCCTGCACGTGAGCTGGGGCAATCCCAAGCACAAATGCAAGCTGGGTGAAGAATGGATTGAGAGCAGCCCAGAGGAGAAAGACTTGGGGGTGTTGGTGGATGAGAAGCTCAACATGCGTCAGCAATGTGTGCTCACAGCCCAGAAAGCCAACTGCATCCTGGGCTGCATCAAAAGAAGCATGGCCAGCAGGTAGAGGAAGGTGATTCTGCTCCTCTACTCCACTCTCATGAGGTAGTCCCACCTGGACTACTCTGGGTTCCCTAACATAAGAAGGACATGGACCTGTTAGAGCAGGTACAGAGGAGGGTCCCGAAGATGATGAGAGGGCTGGAGAACCACTCCTCTGAGGGGTTGTTGAGCCTGGAGAAGAGAAGGCTCCAGGGAGACCTTATAGCAGCCTTTCAGTACCTAAAGGGGGGCCTACAGAAAAGGTGGAGGGGGACCCTTTATGAAGGAGCATAGTGATAGGATAAGCAGTAATGGTTTTAAACTGAGAGTAGATTGACATTAGATATAAGGAAGAAATTCTGTACTATGAGGGTGGTGAGATACTGGACCATGTTGCCCAGAGAAGTTGTGGCTGCCCCATCCCCGGAAGTGTTCAGGGCCATGTTGGATGGGGCTTTGAGCAACCTGATCTAGTGGGAGGTGTCCCTGCCCATGGCAGGGGCGTTGGAACTGGATGATTTTTAAGGTCCCTTCCAACTCTAACCATTCTATGGTTCTATGAGTCACATAAGTACTTTTTCATAGAAAAGGAAAGATGTGACCTCAACAATAACAAGCAACCCCTGTACTGGGAAATTTTGGTTTTCTATTTATTTTTGTCTCTTCGTACAGATACTAATGTAAACATCTTCAGAAACTTTTTGGCTATCCACTGTTTGGGTTTAGGGTTTTTTTTTGTCAGTTTGTTGGGTTTTTTTGTTTAGTTTTGAGTTTGTTATTTTTTTGTGGGTTTTTTTTGTGGCTTTTTTTTTTTTAATGGGAATATCTGTATTTGCCCATGTCTTTATTTCCTTTTAAACTGAGATTTCAGGGCATTCATTTTTTAACATTTATATTTTGATGCTTTTAGATTATAGCAAAAATAAGTTAGGTACTCAAATTTTAACAAAATATAATAATATTTCACTAAAAATTGCTTTGGATTTAATTTTTTCTCTTTCTACTATAAATATTTCTAAGCTTTTTCACAGTTTCTAAGCTTTACCACTTTAAGCCACTGCTGGAAAGAGACTTTATTACAGGATGGCCGCATCCCTTACTTTGTAAACAAATTGACTTCCTTCCTTGCTTCTGTTTTGTTTGGCAGAGTAATTGTCTGTTACTGTCTTGCAGCAGTTCTCCTGGTTGCAAAGCCTTGTTGCACTATTTTAAATAAAATTGGTTGACTGACCTTTTTGTCTATGACCACATCTTTATTTCCTTTTAAATTGAGAGTGAACTCTCACATAGGTTAGAGTAATCAAGGAGCAGAACTTTATTTATTAGCATTGATTCTACAAATCACCTGGTGCAGCAAACAAACTCTACAGGCAATACAAAAATTTAGCAATTCTCTTGAATCTTAGAGTCTGTCTTCTGATTCTTGCTGGTGGTACAAGGAAAAGTGAGACAAAGCAATGAGCAGCAATCACTGTTCTTCACCCCTTTGCTCCTTTATGGCTCACCACACAATAATGTAATTTACCACAAGCAGGGAAATCCTCAGGGAACCCTTTATAGAATGGGATATGGCCTTAGGCTTTTATGGGGTTTTTTTTAACAGTACTTTTTATGGAGAAAAAAAATATTCTCATCTTGTATTTACCCTTTCTCCTCTGCCTCCCGATGCCCAAGTAACAGGTTGGCACCAGGATCATAGCACTAGTCTCACTTTGTAGACTGTAGGGTAAATTTACACTGGCAGCAGCAGTGATGAGAGTAACTAAAAATTAATAGCATTATCAAAAGAGTAGGGAGCACAAACTAAATGTGAATCAAAGCCAAATGTAAATCACTGAAGAAGAGATTAACTCTGCTGACAGATTTGATTCGGATAAGTGAAAGTGTCAAGGCTATACAAAGACATGAACCTGATATGAAGAAATAGAAAGTGCAGCAGAACTGGTGAACTTTTTGATGATCAGCGTTTGTATAAGCCCCGTTGTTTCTGTAAGAGCAACATTATAAAAAACAGGAGGGATGTGTATCAAAGAAGGGAAATAACATGGAGCAGAGAGGTTTTTTATGTGCATTTATCAGAAAGTGTACTAGTGAAAAAAGAAATTATTTATTGCTTCTACTGAATGTCAGTGGTGCAGTCAGTACATTATGATTGCACTAACCAGAACTAAAAACAGAGCCCAAACACTTACAGAGCCCTTTGGACAAGCTTTTACCCTTGCCACCACTGTAATGTCCATCATGTTTTCCAAAGTTATGAATGTGCAATTAAAATGAAAAAAAAAAAAAAAAATTGTAGCCATTCTTCTTTCTCTGTGCTATTTTGAGGAGGACAACATTGGAAGAAAGATTTGAAGGAACAGAGATACTTTTTCCCATATCATTTAGCTCACTGTGGAAATGAATTAGGACAACTGGTGAAGAGAAAAGTGATCTTTAAAGTAATAAATGTTTTTTTTAAAAATGATAATGTCAGAAAGGTTGTCACAAGACTTTTTTCCTCCTTTCCTATGAGAGATTTTTGAAGTGAGAAGAAGTGTTGACTTTGACGAGTTGGCTGGTCATGCAAGAGAAGAAAACAAGACATTTGAAAATAGTCTGAAGACCACAAAAAGATTAATGATCATGTTACTAAAGAAAAGATGAGAAAGAGAAAATTTACTCTCTAAAAAGGAATGCACATGAGAAATATTCAGATTTGTTTGTGCAAAGTCCCAGGGAAAGAACCACAAGGAACTTGAGTAATCAGTCATGATATGTTTTGCAAAATCTAGTAGCAGACGAGAACTGGGTTACAACAAGGTAAGCACAGTCATGAGAAGATGTTATGGCTCTGTTTAAGAGAGTAAGAAAAAATATTCATCCCCATTATGGAAGAAGACCCAAATAAAAGTGCAGACGAACTGCATTTAGAACCATAGAATTGTATAGGTTGGAAAAAACCTTTAAGATCATCAACTCTAACCATTAACCTAGCACTGCCAAGTCCGCCACTAAACCATGTCTCTAAGCACCACATCTACATGTCTTTTAAATACCTCCAGGGATGGCGACTCCACCACTTGCCTGGGCAGCCCCTTCCAATGCTTGATAACCCTTTTGGTGAAGAAATTTTTCCTAATATCCTTCCTAAACCTCCCCTGGCACAACTTGAGGCCATTTCCTCTTGTCCTATTGCTTGTTAATTGGGAGAAGAGACTGACCCCCACTTCGTTACAACTTCCTTTCAGGTAGCTGTAGAAAGTGATAAGGTCTCCCCTCAGCCTCCTTTTCTCCAGGCTAAACAACCCCAGTTCCCTCAGCTGCTCCTCATCAGACTTGTGCTCCAGACCCCTCACCAGCTTTATACCAGCACCTCAATGCCTTTCTTGTAGTGAGAGGCCCAAAACTGAACACAGTACTCGAGCTGTAACTTCACCAATGCCAAGTACAGGGGGATGATTACTGCCCTAGCCCTGCTGGATGCTGTTAGCTTTGTTGTCCACCTGGGCACACTGCTGGCTCCTGTTCAGCTGTCTGTCAACCAACACCCCCAGCTCCTTCTCTGCCGGGCAGCTTTCCAGCCACTTCACCCCAGTCCTGTAGCACTGCATGGGGTTGTTGTGACCCAAGTGCAGGACGCGGCACTTGGCCTTCTTGAACCTCATACCATTGGCCTCAGCCCATTGATCCAGCCTGTCCAGGTCCTTCTATAGAGCCATCCTACCCTCAAGGATCACCACTCCTGCCCAACTTGGTGTTGTCTGCAAACTTACTGAGGAACTTCTGTGACTGTGGTGTATCTTAATGCATAAGGATTATGCATTATGTGTATGCTTTTATATTTTTTATTTCTTTATTGAGAGAAAGTATTGGATTAACGCAAAGTCAGTTCTTTACATGCACTTGTGAGTATGTGCTCAGATGAGGTACAGAAAGCAGGATGTTTCTGAAATGTTTTGCTAAACAAAGCCTATTCTATGTATGGTTCCTGTTACAGGGAACAGCCTAAACCAAGGCGATGGAGGAGACTGCTCATGCAGTTTAACTCACCATGACCTGCTTGAAACTAGCAAAACACTGGATAGTGGTGTTTTGATCCCAATGGATTTACTGACGTTAAATCAGGCAAATCCTCTTCCATGCTCTGCATGCCACGATAAACACAGTAAATGAGAGAAAAATGTAATGAGAGATTGTTTGGCAAAGCTTAGCAAAGATGTTATGTCATCATTACACTCACTGTGTTCTAAAATCACAGTTGTGTGTCTCCCACAGCAGCAGTATCTTCTGGATTAGATAAGGAAAAATACAGACTATTCTGGAACAGCTTTCATATTTAGTAGCCTAGCTAATTCCCTCTCCTTTTTGTTTAGTTAATGGAGGTACAACGGGGGGAAGGGACATTCTGCTTGACAGTTTTTCATACTGGAAACACCAGGTTTGTATCAACTGCAATATCTGGCCAAAATTAAGGGCAGGGAAGGTAACAGGAAAACAGAAAGACAAGGCTTAGAAGAGGAGGAAAAGAAAAAACAAATAAAGGAGGGAGGGGGAAAGGAGGTCACAAGGAACTTGTGGTACATAAGGAAATAGGGAGAATTAACTAAAAAGACAGAAGGGCAGAGGGGATACACAGTGAGTGTTAAGGCTAGCTGCCTCGAAATAAATAATAAATTACAAAATCCCAAGCAGATTCACAGAGCTTCCACTGTTGCACATGTGCAGAAAATGAGCATGGCAGCAGGTATTTCTACTCTGTGTAATCACTGCTTTAAGCCTAGAGCATTATTATACAAAGAAGAGAAGTTAAAAATGCTCAAGCTAGCATTTCAGGCAACTTTCTTTAAGACACATTTCTAAGCAGTGCCACTAACCTGAGGGCAAGCTAAGTAATGCCAGACCAAAGTTTGCTTGTGATTCACTGCTGACTTAAATCTGGTAAAGTAGCATCCTGAAGGCAGTCTAAAATATGGCCAGTCACAAACATGGGTTAAATTAATCTGGTTCAGCTAAAATGTAGTGCATGAAATAAGAGCCAGTCTAGTCAGTGTATAAAAATATATTATAAACTTTTATGACTTAAAATTACTGGACCCAAGTATAACTCAAAAGAGGAACTTCCGAGAGATTTTTCCTACCCTGAGAAAAGTGACAGGAGCGTGACGCTAGGGCTTTAGCTGTATTCTTCCTCTCGTTATTTTTAACATGCAAAGACCTTAACTCTTGGTTATTACTTTCTAGCTGACAGTGAAGAAGATGGGTGAGGTATCCCTCTCCCCTGGCATTACTTATAATCATGTGTTGAGGGTGTCCTGCACAGCAAGAGCACCTCAGATTCCTCAGAACAGGTATCTTCCATGTTTTGTTGCAAAGTGCTACACGCAGTGCTGGCCAATAGTTGTGACTTGTGGCACAGCTGCCCAGTGTGAAAATACACCACTGGTGCCAGCAAGCATGGCTGGAGCACGGCGTGGTCACGGAGAGGTTTCAAACCAGGACAGAAAGCGTCGGTAGTCCAAAGGTAGCTTTTTCCTTCATAGCAGAAGGCAGTTCTCCTGCTGACACCCTCCAAAAACCCTTTTAGGGTGAAATGCACAGTATCCACAAGCCAGAGGCCTGATTTTTGCTTTTTTATCAGCTTTCCTGGATTTTTCAGGCTGCAACTGCTGCTTCTAGGGCAGCAGGAAACCACTGCTGTAATTCCAACATTAAGAAACAAAGCGGGCAGAGGGTGGAAAAGTAGCAGGTGTTTGTTCCTCCAGGGAGAGCAAGAGGGAACAGAGGCTTTAAATCCACAATTTTTAATGGAGAGATTATATGATGGTGTGTGTGCGGGGGGAGTGTTACAAAAGGCAGAAGTACAATTTCACATAAAGATTGAACTTCAGAACACCAAGGAGAAAGCAATAGGCTATGAGAAAGGAGGGACTGAAATGAAAGCCAGTTGTTCCATGAACTCCAATTTTACAGTGCTCAAAAATGCACTGAGCTGTACCAACTGGCATATCATCAAAACTGGGAATAGCATAAAACTGCCCACCCTTGAAGCATGACATGAGGAAATTTTGCAATTATGGAATACTGAATATATTCCAACAAACAAAATGTCAGGCAGCTCATCTCCACCTACTTCCCATGCTCAGAATACAAATGGAAAAGGGAACATCAGCAAAAACTGTGGTTGGATACTTTGTTGCTGAAGGCTTTTTAAGCAACTGAAAATTAATCATCCTTCTAATCAGAAGAAGATTGAGGACTAAAGACTTATCACCAAACAACTTACTTGGGTAAATTACTCAAAGCACCTAATTAAATTGATATACTGGCTTACCAGGATGTAAACTTTAAAGTCTGAAAGCCTGTAAACAGCACAAAGGTGCTTACCCATTATTCATGATTCATTTTTCCGTTGGTAGAACGGATAACTTTCCGAGAGCACCATAAAATTACTTTAAAGAGTGTAGTAGCCACATAAAGACCCTTTTCTTTCTCCCTTCACATCATAAATTGCCAGATAAGACACAGGGATTTTTATTAGATATGAAATTGTAAACTAACAGCAATATTTACAGCATTGTACATCTTCTAAAAAATGTGCCTTGAGCTCTTTGAAGCTTTGTAATGCAGTTATTATTGCTTAAGAAATAATTGCTTCTGCTTCAAAGTTTGCTCAGCTCCATAAAAAAAAAAAATAATAGGTAGAGCATGATTAAGACCCTAGATCTGAGTTCACCTTATGTAACTTTACTCTCTTCACTGAGCTGTCTTTGTAGGAAGCCCAACTGTGATGGCTTTCTTTGCTGGAGAGCAGCTGGTTCCAGATTGCTCTTAGCACTACTGAACAGGATTTAGGAATTTAGGATCCTATCTCAGGCCTTTCAATGAGCCAAGTAAATTTTGGGTGAGATGAATTTAGGCCTTTGGTTATATCCCTTCTGGACATCCCAAGTAGGGAATCTTAGGTCAGATTATGAGATTAATACTTCTTCCCATCTTTCTGGGGGCCAAACCTTTGTAGCCAAAACAGACGTCTGAGCAGAATATAATCAATATCAGGTTTTTTTGAACCTGAACATAAGCATACTAAAGTAATGTGACCAAAACCAGTAGATAAGTATTTTTGAGCACTGTGACGGCACAAACAGACACGACATATAAACATTTTACATAATATTCAAGCTATGTGCCCAGCAAAGGGGCAAGGAAAGATGAATGTAGCTTCTGGTAGGAGACATCCAAATGATGATCATTTGCTAAAGAAAGGACAAAGACAGCTCAAGTAA
>NW_009648369.1:2229015-2277257 GCF_000708025.1 Charadrius vociferus
AACAAAGTAAGCAGTGTCAGGAGCAGATAAGGCAGATGAGACTGCTCCTTTTGAGAGGGGGGCAATAGCAAATATGTCAGGAGATGAAAGAAGATAAGTCTGACTAAATTCTGACTTCTCTCATCAATGAGCTCAGAAGTCTGATCTCAGCTACTAAGGTGCCAGTGGCCATAGCCATCAGTGCTAACTATAGGGCTGTAGTACTGTGCACTCATCTCTAATTTAGGATCTAGATATTAAACACTAAGAGCTTTGGATGTTAATGATTAGTAACATGTAAGAACTAACCATTAGCACATGCACTGTTAATGAATGAACTAATTCTGCAAAGCTTTGATTTAAACTGGTCTGATTTAACAATCTTCTAAGCACTCCCATCATAGTGATTTCTAATTCCCTAATGGATATGTATTTATATACACACATTGCAAGACTCCCTTTTCTAGTCTTTTCCTACTGTATCCCTGTCCCTGGCCAACATAGGAAATTTCCTGGAGGGAAAGTCTTGCCGTACTTTCTGTATCTGAGCATACAATCCAAACAAACCTGTCAAGGCTCCATTACTTCTTGCTGCCACCCTCTGCAGCCAAAGATATGATGACATTTCTGGCAAGATATGTCTCATAGTGTTGGTGCTATCCAAATAATAAAGAGCAGCGGGTGTTGATTCTCATTCATACTTATCCGATCAGACATAAATAACAGAAAGTCAACAGCAACCAGACAAGCATAGCAGGATTGTATGCATTTCAGACACAGAATATCAGTGAAGAAAAAGACTTGCGCTTATAGCTAGCATGTTTGATTTTGTTTTTCACTTATTTGATTTCACATTTGGGGGGAAAAAAAGAGTGTGAAAAAAAGACAAGACTAAATAAATAATAAAAAATAATGGAGTATCTACTCTAACGATGGACATTTGCCGAAGGTCATTTTTGGGAAAAAAATATCCCATTGAGCAAAAGAGAAATCATAAGATTTTCCTGGCTGTGATACATCCTGGGCTAATAATAGATCTGCTACAGGAAATTGCACATCATCAATACAACTGGATTGGAAAATGCATTGGAGAAAATATTCCAGAAAAAAGTTTATCTTGTGAGAATGGTTTAGTGGTTTTATCCCATTCCTAACCTGTAAAATCGTGGATTAACATAAAACTTGGTTATTTCATTCTGATTTCTTTAATTCCATAAAGTTGATTTTCGAGTTTTGCTGGTTTAAGGAGTGGGATCTTTAGCTACAAAGATGGGTTCTAATGTTGGTTTATTATTGTATGAACCTCCACCTAGGTTAAACTAACCTGAAACAGGAAAGAAGTTGCTATACACTCTTACGTTTTGCTATTATCACCTGTGAAAGGGAGAGAGCAATATTTACCTTGCTTGCCTCCACAAGGGATGAAGCAGACACATAGGCCTATTGACAAATTAATAATTTTCCACACAGAGTCAAGTTGCTATGAATGTAAATGGACTCATGGTCATTGTTTTGACAGCTTATGGATATGGCTTATTCCATCTCTCTGCATTATTTTTTTTTTTACATAAAATGTGGTAGCATTGAAGGAAAAAGTAGAGCATAAGAACTCAGCCAATGAAAGAGCAAGAGCTCTCTCAAACTACATTTACTTTACATAGGAAAGACAAAAATAAAGTCTAACATGAATAACTTCAGGATCAAGTCCTCATACACTAGTACCTGTCCAGATCATTGACTTATTTCATTCAAAAAATGGAGTCTGCAGCAAATTCTTATTGTTCTGTTTGTGACCTTGCACTCTGCTAGAGCTAATTGTCATCATGAGGCTGCAAATCAAAGTCAAAGACCCATTTCATCACCTGACCGTGGGTTAACCAGTGACAGAAGATGGGAGTGCAGAAACTTGAGAAAGAGAGGGACAGACTGTTTTTCTGGGACTTTTTTAGGGTAGTCCTTTAAGAACAGCTGCATTACTTTCAATCCAGGAAAATTATAAACTGACTTAACTTAATTTAGGGTTAGCTTAGAAAGACTGGAAAATGATGAAAGTTGCATAAAATACCTATGGAACTAAAGTGAAAACTGATCTATCTTTCAAGTTTTCCACTTAATGGAAGGAAATAACTCGGTTTATGTCAGATAATGTTATGAATGAAACCCTGCCAATGCACACCAGATCTTCTCTGAGTTGGGAAGTAATTGCACTCTTCAGTCCACACTGGCTTTTTGTAAATCAACACCAAAAACCCAACGTGGTCTCATCTTCGATTACAATATTCCAGGACACAAGGGAAATACACGGACAGCATGGCTAAGAAGGAAATAAGATTTAGCTTTTAAAAAAATACTTGTAAATTACCTGCAACAAGTCTAATGTTATAAGAGTTTGAATAACTTTTCTCACATTTGAAAATATATGGGAAAATTAAAACATCTGAGCTTCAAGGACAGTCTCTTTCCTGGACTTGCTTCAGTGTAAAAGTAACTAAATAGCTGTATACATATAGCAATGTAAGAACATGGTAAAGCAGTAGGCTGGTTTATCACTTGTTATTTTTTCAACATAATGACTGTAGACTCTCTGCTCACCAAAAACCCCCAGCCTGTTTATTTTTTTAATGATGAGCTGTTACCCAAAAGAAACAAAGTGGCATTCTGTTGACACCATATGGTGGCTGCAAAATGGATTCCATAGTATTCTATTTGTTAGAATGTCTTCTGAGTTTCTGTATCCATAATTTATGTTGGGGCCTTCTCTGATTGCCAAAATATTCAAAAGGCTTTCTCTTCACAGGGTAGCCTGCGTGGGGGGAAGAAGGTTTTCAAAACAGCAGGACCTGAACAATCTCCTACTGCTCAGAGGAGAAATAATTTCCAAGCTTCTGTCCTTCTGGCTGCTTTCATTGTAATAATAATTTACAACCTGTGCGAAGAGACTGTTTGCATTCAGAAGTCTAAAATAATAAATAAAAAGAAGGGGGGAGGGAAACCCAACAGCTTATGTTCTTGCATGCTAATACAAGAATTCGTGAATATTAAGCATCAATTTAAAGTTGCATTGACTCCTAGGCACTGACGTAAGTAGATAGCTCAGGCTTTCATATCTTAATGGGAAGAGATATGCAGAGGTTATTGAACAGTGCAGTTTCCAAATGATTGCCTCTGCGGCTGGCTTTCATAGAGAGATCCAGAGTGGTTATGGATGAGCTAAAATAATTAAGACATATTTCTCCTGGTGTCTGCTCAGTTATTACTCACTTTTTAAGTGACCATATTTTAGGCAAAGATTTAAGCATGACTGTGTGATTTACAAACAGATCTCTCATATGGTCTTAATGTGGTGTACGAGACAACTTGCATTATATAGCTGTTGTAAGCAGCAGGGATCCTGGAATCACATTGAAAGACTAAGCCAGAGGGACAGCATCCCTCCTTTCTCACCTCCCTCTACTCCTCCTATCTATCATGATCTTAGTGCTTGCTGCTGTTTGACCAGTTCTGTTCCCCTCTTGCCTCTGGGATTTTGGCAGTAGCACGTAGGATGATGAATGACCACCTGAGTGTGGGGGGAACTAAGAAGACCAGCTGCAGCTGGGTTATTAATACTTAGCAAAATAGGATTATAGGAGAAGGATCCCACCTGTTGTGGGGATCTTCTTAAGAATTAGATTAGACATATTTGACCCTGGGATACCCTGGTCATGGGAGCTTATTTGTCCTCAGGAGTAAAATGGAGATATACAGAAGTTCTATTATCATTCCTCAGCCTTGGGAAGCATTCCTCCCTTCTTGACCCTTCAGCCATCCTGGACACACAGCTGAGCTACTCCAGCTGAGGTCTGTAAAAGTAATTTAGCCAGTAGTGAATTTGGATCCTATGAAATTGTAGTTTTCATAAAGAAATAGAATGGAAGCCAGATATTCTTCCAGCGCATCTGGTAAAATGCTACTGACAGCTTTGCTTATTCTGAAGATGTACTTGTTTAAAAAATGGCTTCACTCTAACAGAGCTTTAGGGATGTGAATGCATATTTCTTATATTAGTCTGTTTAATGACACACTCTTGGAAGTTCAGTCAATGTTTAAAACTGACATATTCTCTTCCAATATAAAAGAAAGAACTTTTAGTGTCCTATATGAAATGAAAATAAAAAACTTGTGACCAAACTAGCTTACTACATTCTTACAAAAGCATTACATTTTGGGGAAATCTTGAAATTCTAAAAGTAACTGTATGTAGTCTGAGAAAAAAAAAAATGAAAATTTCATTAGAGGACTATTTTTACTTGTGATATTCGAGATGAGTAATGCAAATATTTCCTTAAAAAAAAAAAAAAAAAGGCTAAAAGTTCAAGCTACAGCAACAACAGACCTAAACATCTACAAATTACTTTGTAACTTATGTGAGGTGCACCTCTAGAAAGATTTATTCTACCTTACAGAGCAATTCTCCAGACAGCCTGAATTTAGGGTATCAGATAAATTTCACTCATGTGGGCAGCTCCATTAAAGTGATTTATGCTAGCAAAAAGATTGTGTCCCCAATATTCATACTGACTGACATTACTAAATGAATTTCCTTTATTTAACTTTCCATTTCCCTTTCAGGCATATTGTCTTTTATGTTGACTCACAATTACTAGTCTTCATGACTATTTTTCTATATAATTGCAATTGAGGTTAAGCCAAGTTTACTCTCAGTGCGTAGGTAGAATCATTACTGGAGAGAAGGGTGAGAAGACACAATGAAACTGTTTTTACCCCAAGAGCGGTGCTTGTGACACTTTACCACAGAATCCTCCAGAAGTAATAAGATTCAGCTTCAGACTAATTTAGGTATTCACAATGTCAGTGTTAAGATGTAATCTGGTGTATAAACCACCTGTATAGTTAATGGGGTTCTCAGATGTGTTTCAGTTACCTAATATGGGTCTCTGCTGCTGTTTGGGCTCATGGGATGTGAAACATCTGTATAGGGCTTATGGGTACCGCATGGAAGCTAGGAGAGATCTATATCCTTCCAGAGCAGCAGGTGGAAGCTAGACAAAATATGAGCATGGTATCATGCTCCTGGCAAATACAGTCAATGGAGTTGAGAGAGCTGTTTATCACTGCTTTATAGCAGAGACCCAAATTTTATTAGCTGAGCTGTTCTGTAGGATCCATGGACCATACTGATGAGCTCTCCATTCAGTAAAATGGGACATGAGACAGGCAACTCTAGCAGAAATCTAGATCTTGTTCAGCTGCCTAAAAATAGGCATCTACTGCCATATGAGATCCACAAGGTTTCCTATAGGGGGTGGAAGTATCCCTGATAGTGTATAACATCTGAAATAACACTAGTTGCCTCTGTTTACATAACCAGCTTGAGTTTATGGAGTCCAATATGAAAGCCTACCACACACCCAACTGCAGATGTCCTTTGAGCACATGCTAAGTTGAAGTTCTGACCATATATTTTTTTTACCCCTTGATGTGGACATTTTCTGATGTTCTTTAGGATGCTGCAGTCACCTAGGGCTGTATCTATTTACAGATATTTCCCCAGTCAACAAAGAATCAACAGAGCACAGTTCATTGCAGGCAATTGCAATTGTGTTTTCTTCACAATCTGTAGATAGATTCATTGCTGGAGAAAAGATTCAAGGCAAGCAGAATGAAGTGACTAAGAGAGGAGATAAGTTATCACCATTCTGTGATTCTGTGATCCAAGGCTCTCTCCCTCCTAGTGAATGAGGAGAAAGAAATATCAGACAACAGTTACAGGTGGAATAAACTCATTGGTCAATGTAAAGAACTCCCACTTCCTTGGCCTGTCTGAAATCAACCCATTTCTAGTCAAATAATATCCAATATTTTGACAAAGGTAATTCCCCATCCATCTGCTTTCCTATACCAACCCTCTCTTCACATTTTCCTTATTCTGTTCTTTTATTCCATTCAGGCATTCAGCGTAAACTGCCTAGTTTTTCTGGGCTTATTTTTTTCCAAGGTCTTCCCAGTCATGTAAAGGTCATCTAAGGCTTTCTGCATTGTCTCTCGTTACTGCTTCTGATCAATCATTGACACTACAGTCTTGTCACACTTTGAGCAAACACCTCTATGCAAATAACTAAACTGCCCTTTCAGTCTGTATCACTCTTCTTCCTTGGACTAATATTTAAATTCTCTAACACCACACCTAAAAATCCTGGCAAGAGTTAGGCTGCTAGTATGTCAAGATAACTGCATATCATGCTTTGTCTCATGTTGTACTCCGTTTGACTGCTGTCTCATGCAAAAGTACAAGTACTTTCTTCTTTGTGCACAATGCCTAAACATGATGGCAACCTGCTTCACACTCAGGGATACCAAATGTTATAGCAGTAGAAGGAATAAAGAAATGAATTCACATGCTGAGGGAAGAACTGCCAGACTTTGCTCACAGATATGCCAGAGGGAGGATCAATGTTTACCTTTTAAAAGTCTGCCTCAAAACATATATTAGTATCCATCTAAATCCTCACTGGATCTGTTCAGCTTCAAATTCTTAAGTAGGAAACATTTGCTGAATTTCTTAAACTAGAGGAGTACTTTCTTCTAGAACCAGGAGGAAAGAGAAAGAGAGATCCCGACTGCTTTATGGTCAGTAGCTTAATAACTAGAGCATTTGTGGATACATACGTATTGGTACCAATGACCATAATCATCTAAACACACTGGAAATGTCTTGTTTGAGAATCCCATGAGATTTTCATACAGGATTGCATGCATTTTTGTAGAGATTTAGAGCAAGTGTTTCAACGATCCCTACAGTTTTTATTTAAATATTTCAGCTGCCACTTAAGAACCTGTGTTCATCTGAATCTAGCCTTTTGACCCTTTGGATTCTTACAAATGTTCTTACTTTTCCCAACCTATTGACTGTAACATAGAATTCATAAGTCTTTCTCCTGGCCTTTTGTGACAGATAGGAGGACTGTGCTGCTCCTAGATATGATGTTTATTCATTGTGTGAGTTCTTCCAAAGAAAATGATCTGAAACATGAAATCTGAATGAACTTACGGTAAACTAGGACAAAAAAAAAATCTGAAGTAGATCATTAAAATTAAGCTCGGTAACCAGCATGTGTGTATGTATGTGTTTGTTGAAAGGTTTGATAAAGAATCACAGGAAATTATGACTTGCTGCTTTTTGCAACAAAACTGAATCTCTGAAGAGTACAAAAAGAAATGGCTTTATTCAAGAATGTCTACTTTAGAGTCATAAATATTTTAACAGGATGAACGGAATTGATTTTTTTTCAAACAAGTTCTATTGTTAAAATTATTGTTAAAACAAAATTATTTCACTTTCATTTTTGACTAAATTTCTTCCACAAAGAAATGGTAGATCACTCCCTCCCTGCACTACTATCCTTTTCTTTCTGTGCCTTGTGTGTAAGTAGGAGATGGTGTCTCAGTTTCTTATAATTGTGGCAGATCAACATGGGGCTTCGTTAGGAACCATGCCTGTTTTGTCAAGAGCTCCCCAAAAGTAAACATATTTTAAATAGGCTGTATCTTAGCAATTGTATTTTCTGTTGTTTTGTAAGACAAAATACTAATGCATTTGTTCAGATAATGATAGTAAATGGAAATACATTTTATCACTAAATTACTCCAGGTACAGTTTATGTCTCCTCAATGGAACTTTCAGAATTTTTCTCATATACAGTATTGATGCTTTTGTTCGCTAGGAAAAGCTGCAATAATTTCTTATTAAGGGTACTTCAAATTTGTTTCTTTGTTTTCTTTTCTCCTCTTCTTTAACTTCTTTTGCATGCTACACTGAGAATAGGTGATGAGATGTCCTATAACTCCCTTGCAAAGCTTTTTTTCCTGTATGTAGAGTTTCTTTTTTTCAGGGCAGAACTATGTGCTCTATCTGTAAGACTCTTCCTCCTTTGTTATTCACAGCTTTCAAGGCCATGTGGGTATTTCAGTTGTAGTATTGAAAGTGCTACTTGTCTGAGACAGAATTGTTCCTCCCTTCTCTTTTCCTGAAAAAAACCCCCACATGATTTCGGGTATTAACTGACTAAGAAATTTAAGTGTTCTTGATTTGAGATTTTAGAGATGAGAATGACAATACCCATATGTCCTTATGATCCATTCTGATCTCAGTGTATTGATAAGAGAAAACTTTTAGGACTGAATTTATGAGCTGAATGTGAGAATGCTGGTGTTTTAATTTGGAAATAGCTTAAGACTCTGGAGTGATGAAGGGAGGAGATGCCTGTTCCTAACTACTAGTTTTACTGCCCAGCTGTGAAGCATAGAAAGAGAAACAAGAAGAAACTGATACATTGTTTTATTAAAACATTGATTCATGCTTATTCAGTGCTTTGAAAGTGAAATGCTTCTGTTAGATCAACTGATATTAGTGTGGGGAAAATACCTACCTTCTGGCTACAAACATTTTTGTCCTTTTGGCTCAGGGATTTTCACAGGCTGCATCTCCCTTGGTTTGCAGACGTGTGCAACACCAAGCCCCGATTTCGTCATCCCTTTTTCTTCCCCATCTGTTAGCTGGGTTCAGCTAATCACGACATTTGCATCTCCAGTCCACCTCCAAAAACATGCATGTGGGAAGTTCAAAAGGGAGATACGTGTACAGGCTTTGCCTCTAAGTGTAATTGTGTCAACAATACCTAGACCTGAATAGTTACTGAGCTGAGATACTGTACAAGGAGCTCTAACCCACAACACTTGTTATTTTTTTCCAGTCATAATCACTTTATATCAAAGATTTCCTCAACCTACAAATCTTGATTAAGTCTGTAGACCACTGTATCCACAACAGCACTATGCTAGAAAATGCGAAGCACTCTTTAAGTGCTACATTTTATTCTTGCCAGTGTATGACAACAAACAGTTTTATTCAGGGCAAATGGCACTGCTTAAAAGAAAAGGCATTGAGAGGATTATAAGGGTATTCAATGACTAAATCCTGAGCAAAACTAAAGAGGATGTCTATCGTCAGGGGGGTCACTGGTAAAGCTGCAGTGTAATTAAAGTTCTGGGATTTTTTTTTCCAAAGGGTTTGATTCTGCATTTCACAACACTACTTTAATGCCAAGGTACTTCTCTTTAATCCAGTGAAGATACACCAATGTAATGAATAATGATTTCCAATATTATTAATTTCTCTTATCTATTCCTGTTTGCCATCTGGGAAGATTAGGAAACAAAATGATAATTAATTTATAATAAAGTTGATCCTGTACACAAAGATTTGCCTGCAATATATTTTGTCATGTATTTTGAAAATAATCAGTTTAAGCCATTATTAAGAACTTTAATTTGTATGTAAAAAAGACCATTACTTGTGAAATCCTGCCACCTGACAGCAAAATAGTCATCTGCTTCAGCAGAGGCATACTTCTGGCATTATTTTAAGTTCAAAATAGTTATGCTTCATAATTTAAACAGGGAAAATCCTGAACCAGGAAAGACCTACAGTCAACCCTATACCTATAGGGAACACAAGCTAAGGCCACATTCTTCTTCTTTTGGAACAGAATAAATTATACTGATTTGAAGGATGTTTGAGCTGGCCTAATGTTTTGTGCTTAAATGCTGATTCAGGATAATACTGGACACAGCAGGACACAGCAAGACACAGCACAGTCTTCTCCAGACTGGACTGATGCTACAGACCTTTTGCATCGAAAACTTCAGCTAGCGATGAAGAGCTTTTATTGTTCTCTATGTTTTTCAAACCAAATTCAGTGCAGAAAATACTGGATGCAGTGCAAGAGAACCTGTTTATGAAACATTTCTAGCCAAATGTTTCCATTTTAAGAAGTTCATTCTTTGAGTGAAATTCAGGTACATGACCAAGCTTTCAGGTAAGTATCCAAACCACAAAACTCATCTGTCACTCTGGTAAGCTATGATGGCTTCAAAAATGAATCATCTACATTCTCAGTACTAGTGTTAGCAGCAGAATGCTATACTTACTAGACTTGTCAGCATGTTTAATATGTTTTCCTTTTAAAAAAGGTAAATATTATTATCTGCCACTACGCAGAGACCAGAACAGTTACAGTCATTTGCTCATGGAAATGTCATTTTTCATTCATAAACACAAACTGATATGTGGATGAACGAAACATATAATGTGGGTCCATCTGCTTTTATAAATGGAAGGGCAACGATTACCCGTGTAATTTAACACTCAATTTTCTTCACCGTTCTGAGAATTATTCCATTCTTTTTCAATCCAAATGCTACAGTCCTTTATTTTGTGAATGCAAAATAAACGTGTTCTGTGGACAGCACACCAAAAGCACGACTCATAAAAATTTAGGACTTTTATCCAGGTGCCTAACTTCAAAGTCAAAATACACTAATCATTTCAGTAATCAAGAGAAAGACATACACAAGGAGGCAATGTCACTTATGTGAGGTCTATTTGAGTCAGTAGGAAAAAAGGAGACAGGAAGTGGTGCAAAAAGAGAAAGGAAATAATTCACAATGATCGATTGGGAACAATCTTAACAGCTTTCTGAAATTATGTGAGTGAAGCAGGATTGAGGAGTGTCACTCAAAAGGTCTGGCTCATTTGATCTCAAACTAGAGGATAGATTCATCCTGTTTATGATCTAAACTGCTTTATTTCAATGCTCTGTACAGTTTGTAAGGCTTCTACCTTCAGCATCTCAGCCAAATAGTTACATTTCAGGGGGGTAGAGGGGAAGTGTGTTGAATATAACCTTTGTTAATGATTTAGTTTATTGCCAATAATTTTGTGTTGATGTTGCCTTTTCCTTATCTGGTTTTCACACATTTCCTTCATTGATATTCCCACATCATTCTCAGTTGTTTTTCTTTTATTTATTTTTTAAGAAGCTCTCCAAAGTCTCTGATTTCCTTAATCACGGTTGCAGTATTTCCTGACACCATAGAGGTCTGAAGCCATGTTCTTGCCCTCACATTTTTGTTATCTATTTTGATTCTTATTCCACTATTTTCCATGTTGTGCAAACACAGGTTGGTAGTCTGGACCTTTGTCATCCCTAAAATTTAGCTCTTTTATAGTATTCTCAAGTACTTTGTTCCTCTGACAGTAGTTATCAACTGTGTAGAATTGAACAGCAATATTGTATAATGAAATGAGGGACAGGATTCTCCATGAAAAATAATACTTTCACATAACTAAAAAAAAAAGTAAAGAAAGAAAGGTGTGTGTGGTGTAATTCCTCAGCTGGTTAACATAACTCTCTTGAAGGCAATAGAAGCAAATGAGTTTACACTTGCTGAACATATGGTTTGAGGTCTGCATACGCTGTACCAAGGAGAGAGGCTAGTGAGCTACTGAAAGCAGTGTGATCCGCTCCATGGTTCTAAAATAATGTGTGTTGGAGAAGAGTCAGATGGGTTGTGAGACTGCAGAATCTTTCTGCTTGGGAATCCCAATTTCTGTGGAGGGTATGCTATCGATGCCATTTCTCTAGAAATGGAAAGAATGAGAAAATTAGAAAAGTCCGTTGCTAGTTTCAGATCTGTGATCCAAAGGTAGGATTTAAAGCTGATCACTCAGGCCCTGTCTACATACAAGTTCTATGATTACTATGATTAGAATCACAACAATATGAAAATACATGCAGCAGTTTTATTTCCAACAGGAATAGATTTTTGTGTACTTCCTGAGTTCATAGAACCATAGAATCATAGAGTAGTTTGGGTTCGAAGGGGCCTTTAAAGGTCATCTAGTCCAAGCCCCCGCCAATGAACAGGGGCATCTTCAGCCAGATCAGGTTGCTCAGAGCACCTTGCAACCTGACCTTGAATGTTTCAAGGGATGATGCAACGGCCGCCTTTCTGGAGAAACCTGTTCCAATGTTTCACCACCCTCAGCATAAAAAAAAAAGTGTTCCTTATATCTAGTCTAAACCTTCCCCCTTTCAGTTTAAAACCATTACCCCTTGTCCTGTTGCAACAGGCCCTGCTAAAAAGTTTTTCCCCATCTTTCACGTAGGCCTCCTTTAAGTACTGGAAGGCTGCTATAAAGTCTCCCCCGAACCTTCTCTTCTCCAGGCTGAACAGCCCCAACTCTCTCAGCCTCTCCTCATAGGAGAGGTGCTCCAGCCCTCTGATCATCTTTGTGGCTCTCCTCTGGACTTGTTTCAACAGGTCCATGTCTTTCATATGTTGGGGACCCCAGAGCTGGGTGCAGGACTCCAGGTGGGGTCTCATGAGAGTGAAGTAGAGGGGCAGAATCACCTCCCTCAACCAGCTGGTCATGCTTCTTTTGATGCAGCCCAGGATATGGGCTTGCTCATGTCCAGCTTTTCATCCACCAGTACCTCCAAGTTCTTCTCAGCAAGGCTGCTCTCAATCCCTTCATCCACCCAGCCTGTATTTATACTGGGGGTTTCCCTGACCCAGGAACAAGACCCTGCACTTGGCCTTGTTGTACCTCATGATGTCCACATAGGCCCTCTTCTCGATCTTGTCCAGGTCCCTCTGGACGGCGCCCTGTCCCTCAGGCGTGTGAACTGCAGCACTCAGCTTGGTGTCATCCACAAACTTGCTGAGGGTGCACATTTGTTTTAACCAACCCTTACAGCTACATAACACAGGCTATCATCTGTGTTTCACTTTCCTTTAGTGACTTCTGGTCATGATGAATTTGTTTTGTACCTCATTATTGTGGTTTGAGAGCAGCATCAAATATTTTAAAGACAAAACCAGTATTCTTAAAAGGATGTTAACTATTATACACGTATGAAAACACAGTGCAATTGGGAATAGAAATTCTCTTAAAATATATTGCAAATTTTGGCCCTAATCATTAGCCTGATATTTTCGTCAGGCTGATCAACATATATCATCTGAATCAAAAATAAAAATAATGACTGTACTTCTTAAAATAGCTTTGTGAGATGTCAAATGCTTTGACCATATGATAATGAACAGTAAAACTGGAGAATAAACCACAACCCATTAGATGGTCAAATCTTCATGTTACTGAGTAGCTTTGGAAGACTACTTCTTAATGATGCATTCAAGCTCTAGTATAAATACAGCTTTATTCCTTTTAATCACCATGCAATGCCTAGCATTGATTGTCAGTATAAAGATATGCCAGGCCTCAGGCCATCCTTGCATATCAGTCACCATGAATTCTGCTGAAGACATCAGTCATGAAACATTAACTTCTTAAGACAAAAATCAAACTTCACAGGCATCACAGCCAACATGCAAACAAAGGAATTCAACAGTTGGGTTTGTTAAGGGAAAGCCATATGAATACATACAGACCACTGACTTGTTCTGGTTTTATTTTATTTTCTTATACCTCTCCTTCCTGTCCTCAAACTCCCAGTCTTCTTCTCCATGTTCCCGGTGGGTATGATCCTTAGCAATCCTACATATTCAAAGCATTTTCAGGTAAAAGGGGAAATACTACTTTTCACGGGAAAAAGTCCTATGATTTCTGATTGCCATGAAAAGAGATATATGTATGTCGTTAAGTCAGACCCAAGGGAGACCGCAGAACACCCCCTTCTTTGTCTGTGCCTCCAGTGACACCCTTTTAGGTGCACACAGTGAATTTTCTGTACCTGGAAGAACCTTCCTTCTCACGTAATCCGCTGCAAATTATATGAGTTTCCCTTCAGATCCACATGGAAAATAAAGTCACTGTTCTTTACTAGAGTTCATACACAGGAAAAGCTGTCCCTGGTTTTCCAGCTTCCAGACGCTACTAATACCTGTGTTAGTATGCAATGTCCCCGTGTGTAATCTGTCTAAATCTTGGCCTAGATTAAACAAGTAAGGACTAGATTGATGACTATACTACTACCATATTGATTTCAGCTGAAGTTTGTTGAGCTTGCTGCAATTCAGTATCAGGCATGAAGAGTGCCTTTCAAATATATCTTCAGTGTTGGTATACTTATCTAATTCCAGGAGCTGTACAATAAAAATAAATCTCAAACATGCTTCAGCTCACATATGTGTCAGCTGTACACCTAATGGTTTGGATGTTCACCTGAAGCTTACCAGTATTAAAATTGCTTTGGGAGTCTTGTGCTGCCTGGCGGTGTTAAGAGATTCCCAGCACAGCTGTTTTCAATGTTGGAAGGAAGACTATTTCTACCATTTTTGGTGGCATATCTATAGTAAAAAAGACAAATGTTTTTAAGAAAAAAGTAAGTGTCATGGATATTTTTACATCTCTTAATAAACATCCATTTGAATTCAATTCTTGCACTGGGCAGAGATTCCTGTTTACTTTGTTTTGCCTATGGGAAAAGAAACATCATGGGCAGTATGGAAACAATGGGCTAAAGGAGCAATATTTGGACATCTGAAGTGGGATACTTTTTTATTTGCAGGTCAAACTCTGTGTGCCTTTTGAAACAGACTTTGAAAGTATTGATGTTAATTTCACACAGATGTTATCTGTTTTTCAAAGAGTTAATATTTACAAATAAAAAGAGCCCGAAAGTAGATTTAAGTCAGGTCTGACAGACAGAATACATGATGATCAGAAACGGTTGGAATAGTGGAATGTCCTGAATCTAGATGGCTTGCAGTTTCCTCCACTTTCATGTTTCATTCCACATGTAGCTACTTTTTGCATTTGTTTGTTCTCACACATGCTTGGGCTTAGAAGGATATTTGAATTGCAAAACTGCAAAGGAAATAAAGCTGGAACAGTCTTAAGGAAATAGTGACAAAAACATGGACCAAATCTGGTGGTTTTGTTCTCCTATTTTATATAAAGAGTAGGATTACTAAAGTGAAATCAGATAGCCACCAGCTCAGATAATTATACATTCAAGAAACTGAAGCGTCTCCAAATGATCATCTTGCTTTAGACTTCTGCAGTTGCATCGCAAAAAATATTGGTGTTGTATTGCTTCACTTGCTGTAGTTGGCATTTCATTTCTGTTTTATAGAGTTCGCAGTGATAGCTGCAGGTCCAGCCAACATGCTGCATGCTGTTGGACTATTACTATTACTATATATTTACATCTCTCCACTGGAGTTACATCAAGAAACAACACAACTGAGGCCACAAAGCTCTTGCAGAAATGTATAGTAAAGTGTTAGCCTTTGTTCTAAAGAGACCACAACCTGACCTGTGATGTTTAGCCAGTGGCTGGAGCAAACACAGAAGTTAGCAGGGAGTGGAGAGAACAGTATAAGAAAACTTGTAGATGGCACATTGCTAAGTTTAGCTATACCACCATAAAGATAACCTTTACAGAATGGTTGAATTTTAAAGAGTAACTTGGAAGAGAGTGTGATAACTCTGTAGAGGATGATCAGGACAGAGAACATTTAAACAATCTAGACATACATAAGAACATAGGACCTCATGTGATGCACCTATGAGTGCTGGGGAAGATGGCCAATATCATTGTGAGGCTGCTCTTGGTAATCTTTGAAAGATAATGGAATCAGAGACTCCTGAGGACTGGAAGAAAACAAATACCACTTTTATTTTCAAGAAGGGCAAGAAGGAGGACCCTGTGAACTACAGACAGGTCATTCTCGCCTCAGTCCCTGGGAGGGTGGTGGAGCAGCTAATACTGGAAACCATATCCAAAGTCATGAAGGATAAGGTGACTAGGAGCAATCAGCATGGATTTATGAAGGGGAAATCACGCTTGATCCACCTGATAGCTTTCTAAAATGAAATTACTAGCTCAGTGGATGAAGGCAGAGCAGTAGTTGTGTTTATTTTGACTTTACCAGGGCTTTAAACACTTTCTCCCATAATGTACTCATACACAAACTGCTGAAGTACAGGCTAGATGGACAGAAAACTGGCTGAACTTCCAGGCCCAAAGGGTTGTGATAAGCATGACCAAGTCCAGCTGACGGATAATCACTAGTAGTCTACACAGGAGTTGATATTGCAGCCAGTCCTGTGTAACCTCTTCATTAATGACCTGGATGATGGTGTGTGGTGCACCCTCAGCAAGTTTGCAGATGGTAAAAAACTGGGAGGAGTAGCTGGTAGACCAGATGGGTGTGCTCCCGTTCACAGGAACCTCCACAGGCTGGAAAAACAGGCCAATAATCTTCATGCAGTTCAACAAAGGGAAATTCTAACTCCTGCACCTCATGAGGAATAACCACACACACTCATGCAGGCTGGGGCTAACCAGCTGGAAAGAAGCTTTGCAGAGGAGGACCTGGAGATCCTGCTGGAACAAGATGATTATGTGCCAGCAATGAGTCCTTGAGGCAAAGAAGGCCTAAAGCCTTTTGGGCTGCAGTAAACAGAGCATTACCAGCAGGTCAAGGGAGGTGAGTCCTGGCAAGACCCATCTGGAGTGCTAGGTCCAGTTCTGGACACTCCAGTACAACAGAGACATAGGCACACTGGAACAAGTCCATCAAATAGCCAGGAAGCTGATCAAGGTAGTGGAACATCTAACCTACAAGGAGAGGCTGAGAGATCTGGGACTGTTCAGTTGACACAAGAGAAGGATTAGGGAGATCTCATCAATGAGTAAATCTGATCAAGGAGAGTAAAGAAGACATAGCCTGTCTCACTAGTGCCCAGTGAAATCACAAGAGGCAATGGGAACAAATTTAAATACAGGAACCCAATATAAATATAATAAGCTACTTTCTTTATTGGGAGGTTAGTCAGATACTGGAACTGGTTGCCCAGAGAGGTTGTTGAGTGTCCACCTTTGGTGATATTCAAAACCTGACTGGGCATTGTCCTGGGCAACCTGCTCTGGTTTAACCTGCTATGAGCAAAAGCACTGGATGAGATGATCTCCAGAGGGATCTTCCAACTTCAGCTGTTCTGTGATTTTGTGTGATTGTTTAATATAATACCTTTATGCATGGCAGCTTTTTCCCATTCAACTGCAAGTGATACTGGGTTCTTTAACTAAATTAAAGATGAAATAATGACCTGCTTAAAGGCTCAAGAAGTGCCTGCAGAATAAAAATGTTCCAAATTATATTTCAAATTCAAAAGTGCTAAATAGCTGGTGATTATATTTTTGAGATCATGAATTTGTCTTAGATGTTTATGGAAAATTGTCTTTGTTGATCTAGATCTGATGATTATGTTATAGTGAATAGTATTTCTGGGAATAATTATGCATTAGTTTTTATATCATGTATACAATTCAGAAAAAATGCTATTTGCATAAGATTTTTGTTACTTTATCAAAAATATTATTGCTTTTCTAATTGTTTACTTGGTTTTCCTTTTGACTTCCAAATTTAACCTTGTTTACTGATACTGTTTTGTAAAGTGGTCTCTAATCACTGCAGAATTAAGTAGTTACTAAGCGTCTCTTGAAATGCTAAAAATAACAGAAAAGTCACAGGAATGTGAAAAATGATAGACCTAAATGCACAGCTGAAGCTGTGGGCGAAAGATGAAGATATTGATATGGAACTTCCTTTTTTCTCCTCATCTTTTCACATTTTATGAATCATTAATACTTTTTTGTGAAGTTTCCATGTAAACAGAAAATGGAGTCCTACGGAACTTTGATTTCACAAATGTCTTTGCAGGACTGAAGTTGGCTCATTCAAACTATCCCCACATATTAAAGCTGTTTGAGTTCTAAATGCATCTCTTTAAAGAGAACCATTGAGATGTTTTTCACTTCAAAATGTGGATGTATTTTAGGGATTGAAGAGATCCCAACAATAACAGATTTTGTGGTGTTTAGAATTACTTAGGCATTTCCCTAAAGCAAACCAAAACAGTAACTCAAAATTTGGACCACAATTAAATTCCTTGTTCTTCTTTTTAAGGAAAAAATATGTTTACAAAATAATGAAATTAATAACAGCCGTGTCCTGGAAGATAGGCACTCACATCTCCAATTCATGACTCTTTAAAATTTATGAAGGCTCTCAGCTGAAGAGTCAAATCTCAGGCTTAGTTCTCCTTCATCTACCAGGAAAGATGCAAGCTTTCTAACAAACCCAGCATTAGCCAGAGATTACTGATATATTTTTTTCCTTTTCTTGCTATTTGTGTGGTGTCTGTAGTAAACTAGGTTATTTTCCCTCCTCTCTGTAAGTCAGACTCTGATGTTATAAGCGCAGTTCTACAGACCCACTTGCATTGTCCATGGCAACTTTCTGCTGTACTTGTGTGCTGGATCTATCCATGTTTTCTGGCTCCGAAGCTGGAAATCTCATACCTTTCTCAAGCCTTCAATGTGCCAAGAAAATCTGTAAGAGTGTTTTTGCACAAATGTGCCTTCTTAAACTGTAGTGGCTTCCATGACAGAATAGGAGCTCAAATTCCACAGCAATGGACAAATGGAAAATGGGAGTGAACTTGTATTAAACTCTTGTCCTTCGTATTGAAGGCTAAACAGTTAGCATTTGTATTCTGGGCAGAACATTTTCCCTTCCATGTTAAATGATTAAAAACTGAAAAACAGGAAGATTATCTCCTCAGCATCATTTTTCTGTTACTATCATTAGGTTAGTAGTGTTTTCATCACTGCTAATCCCAAAGTTTCATCTTTAAAATCTTTAGCATGCTTCACACATAACTTAAGGGATTAACAAAGAAGTTTGTAATTGGTTCTGTCTTTTGGGGAATACAATACAGAAGAAAACTCCTGACAAAACACCAAAGTTTTCAGCATGTAAAGCTCTATAGAGAGCTCTGTATCCATACTTATATGTGAACATACAGTTTCTAATTATTTTGGTATGGGAACATTATTTATTTTACTCTCCTTATACAACACTTAGCACAATATGGGGCTGGAAGTGTGGAGAAGGTGCTACTACCCGAATAACAAATAATAATCAAAAAAAGTGACAATTAGAAAGGCTAATGGGATATCGGTAACTGAAGAACATGTCATGGGTCTTATAAGAGAGGAGTCTTAGGTAAGAATTATAATCTTGCTTGTCTTCTTTTAATAAAGACATTCTCTTGTATTTTAAGTCAAATCTGACTTGTATATTGGAGGGGTATTGTTGGGTTTTTAAAGTTTGTTTGTTTGTTTTTTTTTTTAATTTAGGATAATTAACTTGTTTCACAAAATAGGAAAAGAATAGGAAAAGATAACAATACAAAGAGGTCACCTGAATTTAAGCAAGAAAGTATTCTTTTAAGACAGGGAGTTACAGGTCCTACACATCCACGTGTCCGCACAGTAGTCTGTTTTCTCCCAGCTGTATCAGCTGATGTAAGAAAAGACATTACCTGCCCTACATCTAAAGATGTAGGTATCTTATTAATGATGTAACATCAGATGCCTTTAGTAAGATGCTTAGTAAGATCACTGAAACACTACAGGAAAAAAATGATACTAACTTATCAGAAACAGTCATGGAGTATCAGATCAGTGACAGAAAAACAGAGTACCAAAATCCTTGGTTAACATCCTGACAGTGAGGTAATTAATCAAACAAGATGAGCAAAGATATGTGACAATGCCCTTTTCAAACAGGATTGTAAATGCAAATACAATTACCATGTATAATGGTGACAAAAGGTAATTAAAGGTAGCTTTCTGTACACTGCCAGTAAATTTTGGTCTAAGTGGTTTATGTCTTCCTCCTCGGTTATTTTTATTATTATTATTAAAAGATTCATGTTCTTTAAATATATGAACCCAATTATTTACAAGATAATATATATCTAAAAGAGAGGACAGTTAATGCATATTTCTTTATATTACAAAACTAATCAGAACTAGAGTTCATTGTCTGTCCCTGAGGATACATTTGTACTGCTAGAATCTTTTTCTCTCCAAAACAGGGTGCCTGCATCCCAATACCAACACCTGAGGAACACCACTCGTCACCGATCTCCGCTTGGACATGGAGATGTTGACCGCAACTCTGTGAGTGCTACCATCCAGCCAAACAACATCAGTAGATACTAGTCAGAGGACTGTGTGAGGCTTGGTAGTGTCTCAGTGACATCCCTGATACAAGCCCCTAGTAAGCAGCACACCTTCTAGAAAGTGCGTCAGGTTGGCAAATGGGTGTCTCTGTACCTTTCAGAAGAGAGTCGCCTACTACTATCACCCATCACTTTTTCTTAGTTGCGCTGGTTGTTACACGGGGAGCAGATCGGGCTGCCTTACTCAGCTCCAGCATCTCTCCTGATACAGTGGGTCTTTCCTCTTCAGCCTGCATAGTGGTGAAGTGGTTCTGCAAGCACACCTCAGGCTTAAGGGCAAGTCTCTTCCTCCTGCTGATCCTTGACATTGCAAGCTTCCATTCTCCTGCGTTATTGACTCCCCTCCCTTTCGTGTGTACTGGTGGGGGAGCTTTTGTTTGTTTGGCTGTGGGCTGTGGGTCCAACCCATCACACCTAATCTCCTCAAGACCTGTTGTCCTTTCTTGATGCCTTTTCCTCAGATGCCCTTTCCCTTAAGACAGCAAAATTGTCACGTCTTCCTCTTATTTATAGAAACAGATAGAGACATAAACAATGCTATATGACTTGGAGGACTCAGTCATAAAGCTTGGTCATTCAGTTACTAAGGGAATTGAAAGGATATGACTATCACCATAGTGATTGTGATGATAAGAAAATATTATGGAAGGGAGATCTCCAGCAGAGGAATGAGGAATATGGAAAGATAATATCGATGGAGGTCCCTCTTCCTTTCTGTCTCTGCAGGTTGCTGTAACCCCTGTTTTGGTCTATTCATTGCTTGCATATAGCTCACACAGCCAAATTTCAGAATACAACCAAATTCAGACAATCCAAATCCACAGACTATTTCAAATATATGAACAAAAAGAGTATAATGATGAATAACAAAGGTGAAAGGAAGTGTATCATCTCCAGTGTGGGGGGAAAAAAAAACAAACCCCCCAGAAAACTGGGTGAAATTCAGAGCTTTGCCTAACTCATGGGTGACCCTCTTGCCAATAAAGATAGTCCCTTGAGCATTTTTGCTTGTCTTTTGACTCTTGAAAATAATGTCTTGCTTTCTGAAGTGTTTTTGGTGAGCCCTGAAGAGAAAAGAGATTTTCATGTGCTAATTTGAATTTATCACCATATGTGAATTCACGGAGTTTCACAGAATAGTGTAAAACCAGCCTTATAATCCCCCAATGAGTAGCCTTGGACACACTCTGATGAACAATCCCAAATCTAGCTGTGCTGAGCACAGATGTGCTGTGTTTAAGGAGGGTCTGATTGAAAACCCGTGGATGTCAGTTAAAGTCTTTTGGTGGTCCAAAGCAAGGTTTTATTAAGCCATCTCTACTGGGAGGCTTCCTGGAGTATGTATGCCAATTAGCCAAATGGTTGAAAATAGGAAATAGCTGTTAGGGAAAGGAAAACGGTGACAGTGATTTACAATGTGAATTTTCATTAAAAACAATACGTGAATCTGAAGTGTACTTCAGGTTTGTTTGGGGCAGAAAATCTGTCAAGCTGAAAGCCATTTATTTAAGTTTATCTCCCTCTAACTGACTTTGGGACCTCTGCAATGTTGCTAAATAAGTGGAGCTATTCACAAAGTGAACCTTGGCACCTGCAGCAAAGTTACAAAGGGAAGAGATACTTCAGAATTCAATTTACTTTGTATTAACTTGAGATCTGATACTCATCATCTGCTTTAACTGCTTGTTTTATCTAAACTGCTAGAGTCACATGAACGGGAAAGAAAATTAAGAGATTTCAAATTTGTTGCTCTAAGCAAAATGACTTCCTTATCTAATCTAATAAGAGGCTGGATGAGTTTCCCTGTTTTAATAATCACTGTGTTCCAAACTTCCCTTCCATTAAAAAAATTAACATAAATTGTCTGGAGAATTTATCTTACTATAATCAAGAAAGTTTTCTTCAATACCACCCTAAAACATAAACCTGATAGTAGTCTGACAAACTTTTGCTGGAGGCTTTTCCTAGCACAGTAGAATTTTAATGATGCGTTTAAGATTTTAGAATAAAAAAAGATACATTTATGAAGACCAGAAGGATGTAGACATCTCAGTGTCAGTAGCTAATGTGAACTTGGGTGTGATTAGACTCGTACAAAGGCAGGAGTCTTTTAAAGAAAGTCTACAAGAAATATTGTTGATTTAGAAGGTGGCATTTGACTACTAAGTTAGCATATTATGAAGTACTGAGATATAAAATCAAGGTGTTTAATGTTTTGGTGCTCCATATTATGATCTCACATTTACCAGTCTGAGTCCAAAGCAATGCTGTTTGACTTTGGTGCTTATTTTAGAGTCCCTGAGATTTAAAACTTGGTTGTCACTCCTGCTGAGATTTAATCAGCTGAGGTTTTTAATGTTAACAACAGCCTATCATTCATGGAAAAGAACTCATAAGAAAGATGATTAAATGTAGGGAGGTCACATCCTTAGAAGGAGGGGGAAATCCTATATCTCATAAACTTTGGAGCTGATTATTTTGTTGGTATTGTATTCCTTTTAGCATGGGTGTGTGACTGAGGATGATACAGAAACTTCATGAAGGATTAAAAAGCAGGTCATGGCTTTATTTATGATACATAGACATTTACTTAAAACATCAGCAAGCATAAGTAATGTTCTCTGTGAACATAGGGGTGCCCTGCTATCAAGAGGTGTTAAAATCTGTAGGTCTATTTAAACACGTTTTTTTAGTCAAACGGTTATCATAGCTACCATGTCCTTCTAGTGATGTGTCTTTCACTGTAGTTCATGGCCCCGATAATTTTATCTCTCAGACGTGGTCCTGGGTCTCTGAAAGCATGGACTTCCAATGACCCTGCTGCAGGGAATGCCACTGAAGCTGTGATGGGTGAAATGTCTTTTTTGGTAAGGTGGCTCTGAAAGGAAGGCGGAGAACCAGCATAAGCCCTGAAAGGAAATTTGTCTTTTGACCTCTGCTGCTTTAGTCATTACCTTAGAACAACTGCTACCTTCAGTTCAGCCTGGTCAACAGTGTATGAACGGGTGGTAGATGAACAGTTTCTCAGCTGCCTCCAGGAGGATTTAGGGTATTTTTCTTGTTGCATTAATGACTGTAGCAGTCAGTAACTCACTGAGGATCCTGTTCCAGTAGCCCTCTCAGTAGCCACTTGGCAAGTAGATAGAATTCCTTCAGCCTTAGCGTATGCATCATTTTAGACTGAAAAGTTTCAGAGTCACGAGCTGTTCCTTAGTGACTATGACTTGTACGTTTTCCTTCACTGAAGCCTTCCAATTTTATTGCTGAGTGATTTAGTAATATTTAATAAAACTAAATACAACCTTTCTTTTTTTTTTTTTTTAAAGGAATGCATTTGCTATTCGGTGCTAATAATGGAAATTACATTTTGTAAAGATGTCTCTTTACCTTTCATATCTAATATCCCTTTCCTTGGAGTCATGCAATGTTTCTGAGACCCAGACAGTGACTGGCAGAGTGATTCTTGTAATGACAATCCTGGCTGTAATTTCTGGTCACACAAAGGCTAGATTATACATCTGTGGTGGTTTAAAGGGGTCTGAAAATGAGAATAAAGGGAAGTTGTGTCCGCCAAATGGTCCATTATATTGCCATGAAATGTAAAATGGCTTCTGTGAAGCTGAGAAATAGGCCTCTGTTGATTTTTAGGGATGAAAAATACTGTATAATTTTAAGATAATGTATTATTTTAGGAAAGCACATACTGCAGCCATGGTATGGAAAATTAAAAGGTTCAAAACTCGTGAGTTAATTTTAACATTTGAACACACAGATATGTATTGTTATAACATGTTAAATGTACATATTATATGTATATATATACATCTTATAACCTGTATATATAGATATAACATTGATTTAGACATGTAAACACAAACAGATATATAGATACAGTTTCACACATACATACGTATATTCTTTCCAAACCTTCTGTAGGTCACCAATTAATTACATTTTCAAGTTAAACCACAAAATTAAGGCTACAAAATTAACTCATGAAAATATAGAATAATATCTTTAAAGTCATTGCCAACTATTGTGAGACTTGTGAGAAAACTGCAAGATTTAACAACATTCACACATAAAGGAATATGGAATCTACTCACTGGAGCCTTTTGAATTAAAGCAATCATGTAAAGATACATCTTGATACAGTTTAAAGGGAAATACCTTCCTGAATTCAATATCTCTGTTCAGCAAGTATTTGGAATAGAACCAAATTTGCTTTGAAAACTAAATAAAAAACATCAGAGGAACTCCTGAAGCAATGGCTACAGAGTAATTTGGATGTCTGCTGGAGATACTTTAAGGTAAGAGAAAGAATTCAACACCATTCAGGTTCAAGTGTTAAAAATGAGGCAAAATATAAAGGATGTAACCATTCTGAGCCTGTGTTATCTTTCACTTCTTCTGGCCTCAGGATTACTAAGCTAATATTCAAGGTATGAGGATGTTTGGCTATTTTTTTTTCTTTTTTTTCCCCTTTCTCCTAGAAGGTTTAGTGCTAAAATTCTGCCTCTTTATATGTTCATCAAATCCCAGCTCACTAATGCAGATCCTTGGATCCAAAATTTAAGTACACAGTTTCATATTGCATTTTGATCAAGTTGTAGTTTAGATGTAAAATGTCACTAGAGGGATGTTAAAGCTTTCAGGTTACCCATTCACAAAACAGTGTCCACAGCCAGCTCCTGTAGGGATCCACGCTCTATATATGTCTATACAGACCAATATATTTTCCACTAATGGCCTTTCATCCTGATCAGACTGAGAAGGGAACAGCATGAGGCTGTAGGTGCTTTTCGTGTTTGCATGAATGTCGTTTGTGTTTCTGTCTGTGTTGATTTTTTTGGCTGGCTGTGTATATATCTATATATGTGTTGTTTACCTCTGTTTGTGGGCCTATTTGGAGTACATGTTCAGCCTTGCTAGTGGCTGAATGTGGGGACCTGGAGCAGCCTCATCTCCATTGGGCTGCCAGATTTAGCCACCCCTACAAAATCACAGGATAATTCAGCCTGGAAAGGAACACAGGAGATCTCTAGCCCAACTTCCTGCTCAAAGTAGGGTCAGCTATGAGATCAGACCAGGTTGCTCAGAGCTTTCTCCTGTCTTGAAAACATCTCTGGCCATCTTGTTCCAAAGCTTGACTACCTTCGTGGCAAAAAAGTTTTTTACTATAGCAAGCCAGACCTGTTCCTCCCTTCCTCCCTGTACTGGTTTTGGCTGGGATAAGGTTGATTTTCTTAACAGTAGCTGGCATGGTGATACTTTTCGGATTTGTGCTGAAAACAGTGTTGATAATACACTGATGCCTTAGCTATTGCTGAGCGGTGCTTACACAGACTCGAGGCCTTTTCTGCTTCTCACACCGCCCTGCCAGTGAGTGAGCTGGGGATCCACAGGAAGCTGGGAGGGGGCACAGCCAGGACAGCTGACCCCAAGTGACCAAAGGGATATCCCATACCATATGACATTATGCTCAGGAATAAAAGCTCAGGGAAAGAAAGAGTAAGGGGAAGATATTTGGAGTTGTGGATATCTGTGATGAAGCCCCGCTTTCCCAGAGATAGCTAAACACCTGCCTGCCAATGGGAAGCAGTGAATGAATTCCTTATTCTGCTTTATTTGCACCTGCAGCTTTTGCTGTCCCTATTAAACTGTCTTTATCTCAACCCACAAGATTTCCAGCTTTTAACCCCCTGATTCTCTCCCCCATCCCACAGTGGGGAAGTGAGTGATCTGCCAGCTGGGGTTAAACCACAACACTCTCCCATGCAAAACTGAATGTTCTTAGAAGATTCAAGTTTCCTTCCAACATTAGAATAGCTTGAAGTACTTTGCAACAGCTGATTGCTCTGACATGTGGCCTGATCTACCATTTGGCTATGCTAAGGATAACTAGCTTGTAAACTCTGAGTTGTCTGTTATAGTGACAGTGTCATATAGGGTTTAGGGTTTACTGGATTAAGCCACAACAGCCAATGCTTCAGGGTTGCCATGAGCATTCACAACTCTTCCATGTATTTGGAATATTGGCTGAATAGCAGCTTCTCTTGCTTTACAGCTTACACAGACATTCACTACCTAGGTAGTTTCATCACAAACTCTTGCTGTCAAAAATGTGGTATATGCTTAAAGGTTCAGATTGATACTCCTTCCATTTGCCTTTGAGGTTTGGGACATAGGATTGGAATGATCATGTATTTACTAACGGCTGGAAAAAGAACACGGGAAAGAACTCCATTAAATGTTTTCAATTAGAGTCCTGGACATGTTATACCTATTATTTTTCAGTAATCTACTTTAGTAAGCAAAAATAATAGAGGCCATTAATACTGCTTGAAAGTAAACTCTCCCTCAGCAATTCCTAAAAGCCCTGGTCTAAAGAAATTATATTTATAAGATGAATGATACGGTGTTACTAGAAATTGTTATTTCAGGTTTCCCAAGCTAGCAGGCAACCTACCTTTACACAATAAAAAGCTGGCTTCCAAACCATTCTTCTCTATAGCTTTTTTACAGTCATCTAACTACTTACTTCAGTGTTGATCCCATGATACCTGTACGACTCCATCTATTCTTCATTATTGACAAACGGAAATCTAAAATTACATTAATGACTCAAGTGTGTCTAGATTTAGAACAACCTTAGAGGTCTCACTTCTAGCTAAAAAAACCCTGAATGGCACAAGTTTTTATGATTTACAAACAATCCAGCAGTTTAACGGAATTAGAGTCTTTTCCAAGGAAGAGTAGAGGTCACAGGGGAAAAAAGTGCTTGAAAGTCTGGTGTTGTCAGGCTATTTTGGCATTCTGTCTCTGTGCTTTATTTTGTGAGCTTTTTGATCACTGTCTGAGTGTGAAGCCTTTGTTTTCCTGAAAAAATTGTCACATAAATATAGGTATTACAGATGAAATAAGCCTATTAGATCATCTCATCCCTCTCCTTGTCAGTGCAAGATCATTTCCTATGGTAAATTATCTAGTGCAGGCCAAGACAGAAAATAACTCAATTTTGTAAAAAAAATCCCCAACCCAACCCACCACCACCCCCTACCTACAGAGGTTTCAGCATTTATTTTCATTCTGAAACAAAAAAACATTTGAAACTCATGAGAGGACAAAAAAGATAGAGAGAGACCAATAGAATAAACGTTCCACCAGTGTGAAAAATCACTGGGAATTTGGAAAATTTGAACTTTATTTCTTATGCTGAAGGGATTTGAATGTACCTTTCCTGCATCCTGGCCAAATAAGAAGGCGGCTAACGTCTCTGAAGAAACATGTTTTCCTTAAAAGACTTTTCTACATTTGAAAAGAATGTACAGTTTAGGATGATTTTCTTTGATGATTTTTTTTTGTTTAATTTTACCAACATTAATTTGCACTGCATCTTATTTAATCTTGGTTACACCCTAAGACCACCTTAAATAATTCCTCTCTATCCTTGATGTTTATAGCCTTCAAATATATGTAGACAGTTAACATGTCCCTTCCCCCTTCCCCCCTCTAGTCATTGCTTAGCAAGTTATACATATTTATTTCTTTTAATCTTTCACCGTAAGTCAATCCTTTCAGCCCCTTAATAATTTATGTTGCTTTTCCTTGAATTTCCTCCAATGTGTCGAGATTTTTTCTAATACTGTGAGGCCCCGCATACTTTATTCTAGACATACACTCAACTGTTGACGTGGGGAGAGATAGAAGGAGGGGAATATCAGTAGTTTATGTTTGCTTCTTTCTTTATTTTGCATGCTTGAAGTTTGTGGTTTTTTTTTTTTAGAATACCTGAAACAAATCTTGTTTTTCCTCTACTTACAGTGACAGTACATACTATATATATGTACACACACATTTAATGGAAATATAAAAAATTATTTCATGTCTTTCCCTCCTGAATGATCACCTGACATCAAAAGACTGATAAACAAATCAAAGCTACAAACAAAACTCAGTCAGATATATGACAGCTGTAGCGTCTCCAAATGCAGAACTCTCCTGTGCATGTTGGTGATCTTACAATCATTCAAAGAGGTCCTGAAGCGAATATGGCTCAGTAGTTTCCATTCTTGGAAGGTGGTATGTGTACATAGCAATCTGAGATGTACCAAACATAACAAAATGAAGCATTCTCTACAGCAGCTGGGTCTTCGGCTATGTGAGGGATTTAAGATGAGGCTTAATTTCACAAGACAGTTTTGCAGGTCGATGTTGACGATTATTCTGATGAAATGAAAATCCCTCACATCTGGTGGACTAGCCAGACCTCAGGGAAGCTTTCCAAGGGAGTTTGGGATCAATACAAGATCAAACTCTTCACCAGACAAAAGCTGTTTGGAGCTGACCATGCTGCTGGAGCAGTGTGGGACTTTCTTTTTGTGAGTGACCATATAATTAGCTGGGGAGATGTTTCTGGAGGACCTCAATCCATGCTCAGGTGACACAACACAGGGACCATTGAAGAAACATTGCAATGTGTTGGGTACTGAGACTGACCAAACAGCTAGTGATTCGGGTCTGGGTGAATGCACTGGTTGATGTGTTCAGATTGCCAGTGCAAACATTACCTCTATGGTTAACTATAATTAGAAATCAAAGTTGTGCGGGGTGAAGGATGTGCCTGAATGAACAGCAGGAAATGACAATGTGTTCCCGCTTTCAGTATCTTCATAGATGTCATTGTTCATAAGAGTCATTTAGTGGCATTTGTTATTACATTAAGAGAATTGTGTGATAAAAGAGGCTTACCATGACTAAATACATCATCTGCTCAGCTACTTAGCATCTCTCAGTTACCTCCCTAACAGTATTATCATTCTCAACTGTAGGAGGCTCACAGCAACAAAGTGCTTATTGTCTGTCTGCTAAATTGAGATTAAAATATATGCGTATCGGGTGCCTTGGGAAAAACAAGAAACACTCCATCATAAAGATTAATTTAAGCTATTAAAAAAAAGTTTGTTTTGAGTTTTACCTTTCAATTGGCAATATTTACAGGCATAACTTACTTGACATTTCAAACCATCATTGACTTTTATAACGGAGACCTTAAGTTTCTAAATTCTTGCAAGTAAATTATGATTATTTTAAATAAAACCTTTAAAGATAAATTTCAATTTAAATTTTTAATTTTTACAATAAGAAAAATCCAGAGATTTATTAAAATCATTCTTTCCAGCCAAACTATTGCAATTAGAGACATTTTTATTTTTTTCAAAGGTATTGGACAATAATGAACGGATATCCTTGATGACTCCAGTAAAAATTTGTTTTACACCCTTCAATGCAAAAAGAAAATAACCTGCTGCTACAGAATCATAGAATAGTTTGGGTTGGAAGGGGCCTTTAAAGGTCATCTAATCCACCCCCCCTTCAATGACCAGGGACATCTCCACCAGTACCCATAAATCCTTCTCAGCAGGGCTGCTCTCAATCCCTTCATCCTCCAGTCTGTATTGATCCTGAGGGTTGCCCCAACCCAGGTGCATGACACTGCCCTTGGCCTCGTTGAAACTCATGAGGTTCACATGGGCCCAGTTCTCGAGCTTATCCAAATCCTTCTGGATGGCATCTTGTCCCTCAGGCATGTCAACCACACCACTCAGCTTGGTGTCACCTGCAAACTTGCTGCAGTTGTACTCCAACCCCATCATTGATGAAGGCACTAAACAATACTGCTCCCAAGACAGACCCCTGAGGGACAGCACTTGTCACTGATCTCCATCTGAACATTGAGCTGTTGACCACTACCCTCTGGATGTGACCACCCAACCAGTTCCTCATCCACTAAACAGTCCACCCATCAAATCCATCTCTCACCAATTTAGAGAGAAGGACGTTGTGGGGGACAGTGTCAAAGGCCTTACAGAAGTCCAGATAGACAACATCCATAGCTCTGCCCTTGTCCACTGTTTTAGTGACTCCATCATAGAAGGCCACTAGGTTGGTCACGCAGGACTTGCCGCTGGTGAAGCCATGCTGACTGTCTCGAATCACCTCCCTGGCCTCTGTGTGCCTTAGCGTAGTTTCTAGGAGGGTGTGTTTCATGATCTTCCCGGGCAGAGAGATGAGGCTGCCAGGTTGCTAGTTCCCAGGATCCTCCTTTCTATCCTTTTTCAAAATGGATGCAATGTTTCCCTTTTTCCAGTCAGAGGGGACTTCACCTGACTGCCGTGACTTTTCAGATATCATGGACAGTAGTGTGGCAACAACATCAGCCAATTCCCTCAGGACGCTGGATGCATCTCCTCAGGTCCCAAAAGGGACCCTCCCATGAGTCAGTATCTTCTTTTGTAATAATCCATCATCCTTCTTAATTTGCTTTTCTTTTCTACTACATGAAATCTTCTATGTACTGCAAATATACACCAGTTTCTTTGGTGAAATATTTACCATTTGTTTTTTTCACTCTTGAGATTTCTCTTCTTGGTTGTTGATTTTTGTTTGTATATTTATTTAACAATTAGTTTTTAGGGTTTTACCTCCCTTAGTTCAGCGAATATTTTATTTTTCAGCAGTTTGTAGCATGTGACCATGATATTTTCTTTATTTGCTCTCTCTTCCTTCATTCATTGTGTTTTCTCCACAGCAAGCTGCTGTATCCCAATACTTCACTTTTCTGATCTTCAAATAGATTGGAAATACACTTCCACAATGCAACTGTCTTTTTGTAGACTGTCACCACTCTTAATTTAGTGCAATCACATTTTAGTGCATTACTGCCACATCATTCTCCTGAGGCACTTAAATAGATCTACAATGTGTATGCTGCATAAAGGACATAAATATGTCTGATATTGATAGTTGTGATGCTCCACCAGTCCATCCTTTCTATACTCCAGATTCCTCCTTGAAGTTATATCTAACCTTGCTCTTTTTCACTCTCTGAATATGCTCATTTATGCACTTAATCTATTCCTCCAGCAAATTTACTGACTGGGGAAATTTGTCATTTATGCATGAAAATCTTTTCTTAAACAATGTATCATACTTATAGAACACTTTACATTTCAGAGGATTTTACAGATATTAACTAATTAATCAAAGATACATACATAGAATAGAAAATAAAATTTTAGTATCTCAATTTTAAAGAGGCAAAACTGAACAGAGAGATTTAGGTGAGTTGCTCAAGGCAATATAGAAAATCAGTGGCAGATTCAGACTGATGACTCAATATTTCATGGACAACAGTTTTGTGTTCAAACATTTAGGAAGCATTTCTTCACTGCACTTCAATCTCAACACCTACGAGAGATGTCTTACAATTCGTCACATGGCCCTGAAACACATTCAATGATTTTGCAATTTGTCAAATTATTTTAGCATTGCTAATTGACAGAAATCAAAGCCGTATCTTTTTGGAGAAGGAGAATTTGCAGATCTCCCTGTGAGAACCAGAAAATTTACATGCAGGTGTAGAAGACCCCAATATACTGGATTTAAAATCTTTGCTATATATAAATACAACCTCTTTATATTTTGTGTCTTAGAATTCATGTTTTGTGCATATGAATTTTGAAGGATGCAAAAAATTTAACTAATAGCGTTTTAAGGAAAAACTTTCTCAAACGTGCTTGATAAGTGTGATGCTTTTCAGAACACAGTGATGAGTTCAGCATTTGCAAGGGAGGCAAATATATCAGCACGTCCGTAGCATCAACCCATAAGAAAGATACTAAGTCCCTTCTCTCAAGGACTATAGCCTGAGTACTCTTCCTACCCATTAGTGAAACACAAGAACATAGGAAAACCTTTCCTAATCCAACATCCTTTCTCTAGCAGTGGACAGTTGAGAAACTTAGGAAAATGCCTTAGAGTTTGTCCCCAGGAAGGTTTCATTCTGTTAAGATTTCATTGATTTCTTAAGAGTGAGGATTATAACTGCTCTCAAAACTTTTTTTAGCATCAAGTATAATAACTCTGTCTCCCCTTCTTATCAATAAAAATGAGCACTTATCTTTCTATGGCCTTGTCTACATTTAAAACTGTTTTCAGTGAGGACTGTGAACATCGTAAATCAAGGTTCTAAGGGGAAAAAACCTAACAGATCCTAAGAAAGATAAATCCCATTTGAACTTGTTTAATTTGGTTAACTGAGAAAGGAAACACTTGGATAAAAGCGCTTTTTTTGCTGGTGTACATTGCTTATCTACTACTGGGCTTAAACTGACATTGAAGAGCAGTAGGGTGAAGTTGAATACGTAACATGGACAGCTCCTCCTTGCAGAACAGAGCAGTGTACCTGAGGGGATCCGCTGGAATAAACTTTAGTCACTCACTTTTGTTGATTTCTATCCTAAAGTAAGGAGGGCATGAAGCAGAACAGTGCATACTTCTTGTCCTGATGCAGTATTTGCACAGGGCCAAGTTCTGTGTCTTTGTGCACAAAAGACACAAGGCTTGCATCCTCCTTTCCAGTACAGACACAGGGCTTGACATCCTATGGCGGTGTTTTATACCACCTAAATAGGATGCACATGGATAATACGATGTGTTTGAATCTGTTATCTATTTCAATGAATAGCCATTTCCTTTTGTGTTGTGAGAAGACAAACCCCCCAGATACTTACTCTACAGCATTTGATCTTGTATATACTCACGGAAGCAATTTCCAGGCATAGGAAATACAAAAAGGTGGTTTGGAACATTCATCAGGGACTTTGACAGAGTATGCCATAACATGGTATGATGAATTATGGTTTAGATAAGAAGACCATAAGCTGGGTGGAAAACTGGCCAAACAGTTTTGCTCAAAGATCTGTGATTAGACGCAACCAGCCACAACCCTTCAAACTCAACAGTAAAGAGTACAACTGGTACCAAGCAAATAGTTCCTCATGGGTCGATACCGGATTCAATACTGTTTGAAGTCTTTACTTATGATGGCATGGAACATCTTTGCCTGGAGAAAAAGAAGCTATGGGAAAGGGTATGCAGTATGAAATCCGACTGTGGTCTTCCTAAAAAGGAGGTTATAAAGAAGAGAGAGACAGAATTTCTTCCAAGCTGCACAGCAAATGGACAAGACACACTGGGTACAAGTTGCAAGAAAAGAACCACTTCTTTGTAATGCGAGTGGTTAAGAATTAAAACAGCTTGTCCATAAATGCTGTTGCACTTCCATTCTTGGCGATTTTCAAAACCTGGCTGGACAAAGTGCTGAGCAATCTAAGACAACCTGGAAATTCACTCACCTTCAGTGGAGCATTGGACTAAATGACCACCAGAGGTCCCTTACAACTTAAATTTTTCTATAATTCTACACATTTCATATATCTCCTTCACCTAAGTGTCTGATTTCTAATGTTAACAATCCCAGTCTTTTATTTTTTTTTGTCTTCTGTCTTATGACCTATCCCTGAGTAAGAGGCAATACTTACCTTTGTGGTTTGCCTGAAATATTTCTCTGGTTGAGAAGAGCATGTGCACTCCACAGAAGCAGGCACTTTTTCCATCTTGTAATCTTTAGTCCTTCTCTGTATCTGGGAGACACTCATCTTTTCTGAAATTGGTCCTATTCTCTGCCTCCAATGCAACTTTCTGACCCTCATACCTCTGTGGGACCTCTTTAGTCAATCTCCTGTGCTCATTGAGGTTTATGGAGACTGCTCACTCCAGCTTCTAGACTACTGACCTTGCAATCTTGTTTGCTGAACATTTACAGTTGGATGATTTAGAAAATTTGACCACGTTGGGCATGAAGTGAGAAAGTAATTCCTCTTGTGCTCTGTATTGAATACATATACTTGGAGTACCAGAAATCTGTTTACTCTTCAAAAGCTTGATAAGGAATTAGCCAAGAGTTAACACCTCTTCTCTACCACAAGAGAATCACAGCCATGCTGTAATTAGTTGCTGAGGTGGGCAACATGCAACAAATTTATACCTTAGATAAGCCAAGTATTAACAAAGGGTGAGTCTCTCTTTCAGAGTCGTCTTGAAGGCACAGCGTCCCTTGAGGCACCCTAATCAAGTCTGTAGAAAAAAAAAAAAAAAAGCCATCTGTATGACTCTATAACTGTAAAAGAAATCACTATGTGATCTGATACCTCATAATCTCATTGTGGAGGGATGGCTTTATTAATGAATGCATTATATTTTTGTCACACACTGAATGTTCTCAGGCAATTAACCACTGGAAAAAAAAAGGAAATTAAAAGCAATTGCCTTATTTTTGTTTGAATGTGATTAACTGAAAAGACCATATAGTATACAGTATATTAACAAAAATATCCTATGAATATTTACCAGGCATACTTAATCAACTGAGAATACATGGCAGTCAATGAATCAGTGTTTTTCTGAGACCTTAGGTTCTCCTAGAATAATGTGCTGAAGCAGGCTGCACTATTGAAATGTTCTGTTGGGTCAACTACCAATTTATTATAAAATGCTGGGATCTCCATGTGCACAATAGACAGTGAACTTAAAAACAAACTCGGAGTCCGTTGAGTATGTAAAACAGATTTGGCAACACACACATACACACATGAATCTTATACCAATTCAGGTACTAGATCAACATGTTTTCCAAAAAGCCTCTGTGACCTCCTGGATATTTAACAGTTCCCAATTACCTATCTACATCTACCATAGAAAATTTTGGACGTGTTATATGACCTGCAAACTCAAAATCTTACCACTGAGATAAATTCATGGTCCTCATCAAGTCACTTGAACTTAGAGAGTAATAGTTAGTAAAAGCACAGTTGAGTACAGTTCAATGAAAGGAATATAAGTAAGGCTTGAGAACTTGCTTCACAACTGGACGCTGAATAAACAGATGAGGCCCTACACAAGTTAGAGCAATCCTCAGGTGTTCAAATATATTCTAGCATTTGATGGCAGTTATAGGTCTTTATGTTATGACAATTTGATGGAACTCTGTATTTGGCTTTGACATTCACCACCAGCTGAGATTGGGTGATTATCATAAGCCAAGGTCCAACCATGATGACTTTGGATGAGTGAGGATTCTCCTACCTCAACAAATCTTTCACTCCTCTGATCAAGACAGTGCACAAATCCCATTGAATTGCTGCATCCTTTCTTATCATAAAAGAAGTATTTGTCAGAGCTTTGTCTTATGTGCCTTAGTTTCCTCACTTATACTATCAGCAACACATATATCTTTTTAAAAGTTATATAATATTTTGACTGATGGGTTAAAGGCTGAGTTTATTGAACTGAAAGATAAGAGTTACCCCAGTGAGTTCTCACCCTGAGCAACAGTAAAAATTGATGTCTTTCAGTCACAATGTTGACATATACATATGCACACTTAAATGTTTTCATCATAAAATACCCTTCAATCCTGCTTTATGGTAATGAATTTCAAAACTGTATCTGTTTTCCTTTAGAGTTAACATTCTAAACTGGAGTTGAAGTAAAAGGCTGAGGAAGAGAGGAAGGAAAAAAGCATTATCCTCTTTTGATGAGCTAGCAAAGAAGGAAAGAGCTTCATGAATTATCAGATTGTATCATCACAGGTGCATAATAATTTCTACTGAATTCAGCTGTAGACATTGAGAAGGCATTCAGTTCATACATGAGCTCAAAAGTGTACTTTTTGCCAGATTGCAGGAGTGTTCTCCCATGCTGAGACAGACAATTAAATATGCAGTCAATCAAAAACCACACACACTCTCAAAGAAAAAAAAGAAAATGAAACAACAATGTACCTAGAAATACGTATTTATACTACCTGCAGTCAGGTGTAGCTTTTACAATTACTACAGATAATGAAATCAGTACCCGATACCAGATGCTGTAACCCTAATTCTGACTTCCAGAATGACCTTTCCTAATTCTCATTTGCCTTGGAATATTTTGTTTCTACAATATTACTAGTTACAGTTATCTCATGAGAAAATAGGTGGTATTGGTAGGAATCCTTTGATAAAAGGGTATTTGCAGAAAAAAGATTAGGAGATAGTAAAATTCCCATGGGACTTCAGAATTAGCTTTATGAATTCAGAAATAGAATTAAATTTAATGAGACTTAGCTGCTGAAAAGCTAGGTAACAATAAAGTGCCATTATCTTTTGGAAAGCTTTCTCAAGTCATAGAATCACTACAAAACAGAGCTGAAAAGGAATTCAAAGGATCATCCAGGGAAGAGAGGAACCCAAGGCTAGATAAGTTATTGCTGTTTCTTTTTCATAGGTGCTTTCAAGCTTCCTGTAAAATACACCTACTGATGGAAACACTACAGATTCTTGAGTCAATCAATACCAGTATGAAAATGCTTTTTCCTGATATCCAGTCTGAATTTTTCTCCATAGTCCTTGTCTTAGCCTCCTGTCATCGTTAACCCCAGCCAGCAACTAGGACCACACAGCCACTTGCTCGCTCCCCCTGCTTGGAATGGGGGAGAGAATCAGAAGAGTAAAAGTGAGAAAACTCATGGATTGAGATAAAAACAGTTTAATAAGTAAGGCAAAAACTGTACACACAAACAAAGCAAAACAAGGAATTCATTCACTGCTTCCCATGGGCAGGCAGGTGTTCAATCATCTCCAGGAAAGCAAGGCTCCATTACATGTAACTGTTACTTGGGAAGACAAAACATCATAACTCCAAACATTCCCTACTTTTTTCTTCTTCCCCTAGCTTTATATACTGAGCATGGTGTCATATGGCAAGGAATGTCCTTTTAGTCAGTTGGGGTGAGCTGTCCCAGCAGTGTTCCCTCCCAGCTTTTTGTGCACTCCCACCCTTCTTGCTGGTGGGGCGGTACGAGGAGCAGAAAAGGCCTTGACTGCTTAGCAATGACCAGACACACCAGTGTGCTATCAACACCATTGTCATCCCAAATCCAAAACATAGCACTATACAAGCTGCTAGTAAGAAAGTCAACTCTATCCCAGCTGAAATCATGACACATCCATAGATTTTAAGCACAGGTGATCTCTTCCTTTATTTCAAAAGCTTACAATCATGTATCTCAGTCTTCCTTTCTGTAGATTGGAAAAACGTGTGGGTTTTTTTTTTTTCTGTTTTGTTGTTTGTATGTTTTCTAGATGTGCCCTTTGCTTTTCTCTTCAATTAGGCCAACTTATTGAAGTGCAGTGCTGGAAACCAGCTAATGAAGTGTTCTCAGTGCTTAGTGGGGTTTAAGCACTACTTCCTGACTCTTGCTTTATATCAGAGCTATACTGCAGTTTATAAATGCTAATAGAGCATTTGCTGTCTGCTGTCATATCATGACTGCTTCCCTCTTATAGCCTTCAGATGCTCCTTGAAGAACTGCTAACTAATTGGCCATTCACCATCCTCTATTTGCCCTCCTTTTCTGTCTTAATGTAGAATGTCAAAATTCCTCCTGCGCACCACCCCCCCCCCAGTTATTTCTTCCATTAGTAAGGAAATTTTTTACTAAAAAAGGTAATTTTTTACTGTAATTTTACTTGAAACATATTCAGAGTTCCTCTCAGCTTTTTACATCTGCATACTCAGTAAGCAGGCTCGCTGTTTATTATGATCCAAGTTGGTAGTTCTGATACTGGATGTTACAGCATTTAGGATAGATCCTTGAGAAACCCAGCCAAGACTGATGTTAAATCTCATATTGCCTGACTTATTCCATTTGTCCTACATGGCCTCTGAAAAAGAGCAAGACCCTGGAATCAGACCTGCTTGCTCAGGACTACACTCCTCCTCGAGCTGACTTTACAAATTTCTTTCACAGCACGGCGATGTGGATGGATGCACTCACCAGCTGCTTTCATTTGTTGATCAAAGTTCTCTACTCTGCCACAGACCTCTCCTATTTAATCAACTTCACATTTCCCGGGGGTAATGAACACAGAGCACGTGTATCTTTTAAAAAAAAAAAAAGAGTATACTACCATCACTTTTTTTCACATGGATGTTTTTTCCACAAAGTGCTGGATGGTCTGTGGACATCCCAGATGTTCCCTTTGGACTGGCTTTTTCTAAAGTGAGTAACCTGTCTATTTTTCATGAGAGCACCAGATATATCATATTTACTTTGTGTTTGCACATAATTTGTTTAAACAGAGGACACAATTGTCTTTCAAATTATTCCCCTCAAAAGCACAGATTTTTTAAAAAAATAAATATATGCCTAGCCTTTATCTCTGAACACTATCCTGTACATCTAGTCCCCATTTCTGCCAGAGTCTGGTGAAAGTTAGACAAAATCAATTAGACATTACCTTAATCTTTACAACATACATGTGCAGGTTGACCAAAAAAAGGTGTGCTAATTTTAATTCTGGTGTAAATGTTCATTTTAAGGAGATGAAGATGTGTTTTTTGACTGATTTTTTTATTTGTCCTTCAGGAAGGTGATAGCTATTTTAAAGGTATTTTTTCTTTGGCAAAGATAAAGGCAGTTATCTCTGGCCAAAAGTGGTATTAAATTTTCATTTTGGTACATTTTATTTGGTTACTTATTAGCTATAAAGACTTGTTTACCTAAAAAGATGTCCAGGCTGTTTTATTGATTGTAGCACTGGAAAAGAAAATTGGATGATAATGTAGTTGCTGAGCCATTCTCAATGATATTTGAAGTCATGGCAGTCAGATGAAGTCCCCTCTGAATGGAAAAAGGGAAACACTGCATCCATTTTGAAAAAGGGTAGAAAGGAGGATCCTGGGAACTAGCAGCCTGGCAGCCTCATCTCTCTGCCCGGGAAGATCATGAAACACACCCTCCTAGAAACTACGCTAAGGCACACAGAGGCCAGGGAGGTGATTCGAGACAGTCAGCATGGCTTCACCAGCGGCAAGTCCTGTGTGACCAACCTAGTGGCCTTCTATGATGGAGTCACTAAAACAGTGGACAAAGGCAGAGCTATGGATGTTGTCTATCTGGACTTCTGTAAGGCCTTTGACACGGTCCCCCACAACGTCCTTCTCTCTAAATTGGTGAGAGATGGATTTGATGGGTGGACTGTTTGGTGGATGAGGAACTGGTTGGGTGGTCACATCCAGAGGGTAGTGGTCAACAGCTCAATGTTCAGATGGAGATCAGTGACAAGTGCTGTCCCTCAGGGGTCTGTCTTGGGAGCAGTATTGTTTAGTGCCTTCATCAATGATGGGGTTGGAGTACAACTGCAGCAAGTTTGCAGGTGACACCAAGCTGAGTGGTATGGTTGACATGCCTGAGGGACAAGATGCCATCCAGAAGGATTTGGATAAGCTCGAGAACTGGGCCCATGTGAACCTCATGAGTTTCAACGAGGCCAAGGGCAGTGTCATGCACCTGGGTTGGGGCAACTCTCAGGATCAATACAGACTGGAGGATGAAGGGATTGGGAGCAGCCCTGCTGAGAAGGACTTGGAGGTACTGGTGGATAAAAACCTGGACATGAGTCAACAATGTGTGCTCACAGTCCAGAAGGCCAACTGTGTCCTGAGCCGCATCAAAAGAAGCGTGGCCAGCAGGTCAAGGGATGTGGTTCTGCCTCTCTATTCTACTCTGGTCTGGTGAGACCCCACCTGGAGTCCTGTGTCCAGCTCTGGAATTCTCAGCACAGGAAAGACATGGATCTTGTGGAGCGGGTCAAGAGGAGGGCCACAAGGACGATCAGAGGGCTGGAGCATATGATGATGGTGGTGAAACACTGGAACAGGTTGGCCAGAGAGGTTGTAGATGCTCCATCCCTGGAAACTTTCCATGTAAGGTTGGACAGGGCTCTGAGCAACCTGATCTTGTTGAAGATGTCTGTGCTTATTGCAGGGTAGTTGGACTAGAAGCCCTTTTAGAGTGTCTTTGAACCCAAACTATTTCATGATTCTGTTCTATGAAATATTAACTTCTGGGTGAAAAAGGAAGGAGTTATTTATTAATTCTCAAATATATAAGGTATTCCATGTTTTTCCTGTATTTTTTTCTTAAACTCATATCATCTTTTGACAGTTTTTAAGCTAAAATCATTTTTAGTTTAATACTGTGAAGTTTATAGAGTCAAAATGTTTTGCAAAAACTGGACCTCAATAATGGTTTCAAAATTACATTGAAAAACAATGAGAATATTTTTTTTTTCTTAAGATTGAATTTGAAGAGTTAGGGCTTCTTTTTTTTTAAAATCTAAAGAAATAGCTTAAAAAAATAATTTTAGATAACTTGTAGCAAACACTGAGATTACCCTATGAAGATATTTCAAATTTTTCCATGAAACTTCCTCAGGAAATGTCCTTCATATCGATGCAGTTGTTAACCCTTTAGTGAACTTACAGTGAGAACCAGTGTTGTGGTTTTGTAATACAAGTATTTAAAGCAGCAAGCTGAGTAGAGAAAATAAAACTGAAGTTCTGTTCTTGTAGTGCATATGGCACAAAACATATATTTTGGAAAAGCAAAAAACTGTCACCACTAGAGATGGGTTTGCAATAGGTCATTTAGATGACCCATTTTTAAATAATATGTTGATTCTTTGAATATCATGAAACTTAGTAATTCACTTGAGTAGATGCTGATTTTACTTGAAATAAAATGTCAAAATATTACTTCTGTGACAAATAGCAAGCTCGGTTTTGACTGAAAGATGTGTCTGCCTTCTCTTGTCTAAAGGAGGAGCTACTAAATCCTGTTGGTTAGTTTGTATAAATCTGATTGTCCTTGAAAGGATCATTACTATGAAACACATAACCTTCTCTGCCCATGGGGCAAGTAACCAGCAGTGGATAAACTGAAACAGATTTTCATAACGCAAAGCTGATAAGAAGGTCATTTTTTAAAGGGGCCTCGAAATTATAAGGTGAGGTGATTAGTTTCAAAGGCTAAGAAAGAAGACAGAAAGCAAGTGAGAGCTGGATGAATGGTAATTACAGGGAAGAGAAGAGATGTGGGAGTGTGAAGGGGCAGAGTGTATCCATGATAGGCAGAAAAGGAGCTACAAGCTGGGCAGACCCTGGGCTTCGAAGAGACCTTTTACACATGTTGAAGAAAGTGAAGATCAATGGATAAATCAGGGCAGAAGAGGATACACATCTGTGACATCTAAAGTAATCCAAAGTATTTTGCTTTGTGTTTTTTTTTAGTATACCTCAACCTCTGTCTATTTTTAGAGACTTAAGCTGTTGTTGGGTATCCAGCCCCAGAAGTAGTCCATGACACAGTTCAACTTACTAACACTGATGTGTCTAGAGAATCTCTAAATTGCACCTCTACAGGAGTGCAACACTTCCAGTTAGTAAGCTTTTCCTTCTTTACATCTTCTTTTTTGTGGGATAGTATGTAAGTTTCCAGTAGCTGAGGAGAAAAGCTTGAACATTGTGCTGTAGTATAAATGTTCAATAAGTCGTAAGAGAACAAATTATTATTTTCAGAAACTCAACTAATGATTTTTGGGGGGTTTTGCAAGACTTCAGTATATTCGAGGTTGACATGACTGTTGGCAGGTGATCAGTACTTTGGGCACCATAGTATTTATTTCCTTAGAGTCAACACTATTTAGCTAAGAAACTGAGGAATAATGCTGAGTAAACGGAAGGTGATGTGTCCTCTGGGCTTTTTTGTGGAAGACACTTGCTTTTACTCTTTTTAATCATACGAAAGAAAAGCAAGGAGAATAAGCAAAAGCTCACAACTTCTTAAGAAGATTTTCAAAGGCTGGGAATAGACAGCATTATAAAATTTATCCACTATACGAAGACTAACAACTATTTTGGAAGCCTGTTGTCGTGTTAATTTTCACCTCTGCTACTGTTGGTAGTACAGAGTGGATCTTTGTCTCACTCCACTGGCTGTATCAAGTATACTGCTACTTCATGTGCTTAGCTTCTTGACATTATATTTCAAATCCAGAGGCACCAGGTTTGGTTACTGTAGACGGATTGCAATCGTAATGGTGTCTTCTATGACAATTACAGCTATTGAGGTTTATATCAGAAATTTTACAATTTTGGAATAGTTTCACCTGCTAGTAGCATTGTTCAACCTGTCTTAATGCATGTGTGGGTTTTGTTCTTTTATCTAATTATGATATTTTGCTGGAAAACGAATGAGGAACACTGTCCTATTGTACCAGTTTTTGCAATTTTTGTTGTGATTTTTATTAAGCCATTTTTTTTATTATGTAAAAGGAAATATTAGGATTATCTAAATATTCTTACAGTTTCAATAGATAAGCTGAAGTGTCTTATTTTGAATGATAAGAACGAAGCTCTAGTTTAATTATGTCTGGTCAAGGGCTCTGAGGAAATATTAGAAAGAAAGTAGGTTGTAACTTCATTGTTTTCACCCAGTTCCAGTTACTTATGTTCACCTGAACAAAAACAGTTTTGGAAAGTACATTTTTTAATGACATGATCCCACATCTGTGTATCAAAAGAGCGTTCATAGAATGCCATTTACTTCAGGTTGATGGGTGAAAGGGCAAGTACGTAATTCTCATTGCCATGCAGCTAATGGCATCATTTCAAGAAGGATTTAGTTTAGAGTTGGTGGAGAAACCAAATTACCTCAAATACAAAAGGTGATTCTGCTGTCTTTCAAGAGAAGTCATTAGCAAGTCAACAGAATAAGATGTTTTGTAGAAAAATTTATTCTTTTTTTTTTTTTATTTCCTTAAGATCAAGATTCCTGAAGATAGTGAGCAATACAAGAATAGTCTAAATACTACAAAATGTGACATTTAAAAGAAAATAGAGTGGTATCTCCCTACCTTTTTGAATAAATGACTGCCACTTTTGGGGGGTGGTGGTGGTGGTAGTGGTGCTGTTTGCTTAACTGTTTGCTTCTTTGAATAGGTACTGCAGCTGTTACTATAAAAAAAAATAATTCCATCTTTAATGAAAGTATCTTAATTTTCATTTTCTTTTAAAGAGGTATTGGTAATTAATTGAACAACTTTTACCACATATTAAGACTGGTGATCCACATGGCAAATTCGTATTAAACACTTCACAACTTTAGACCAGATAACCACTGAAAATTAATCATCCACAGAGTATTGAACTGCACAACTCTGAATCTCTCAAAAAGATCACCAGTCTATTAGACTTATATACTGTAATTACGTTATATATAACTGTATAATTTATAAGCTTTAAATTAGATCAACCATCTATTAGGCTTTATAAAAATGAAAACGTATTCATCAGATTTAAAAGTAATAAAAAAAGAAATTAACAAAATCTGGAATTTACCTCCCTACTAAAGACAGCAATTAGGATTTTAGGCTTTCAAGAACAATGACTTTAGCTGGTATAATCTCCTTTGATTTTTACAGTCAGTGGGATGGGTTTGTCCTATTTTAATTTTTAGATCAAACCCTGATGTCAGTCACAGTGATAATAAATCATGTATAACTGTACTTCATTTGAGTTGTGCCTGTTTTGCACACATAAATGTGGAAGCTGAACCAGCTATGATAATCTTTGCACACAAAATCAGAATAAGAATTCCAACACGTACATTATACCATAAGGTAGATAGGTCCACACATAAAAACTGTCAATCCAACTTTTGATTTTTACAAAGAAAACACTTTTTACTTTGGTCGAGTTAAAATCCAACTCTTCTGGCTGATTTTAGTTTTACTTTTTGAAACACAAAGTCAAGCTGCCAAATACTCAAATATAAAAGTGCATCTAAAATTAAGATGCAAAGCAAGAACTGTCCCTCAGAGAATGGCTGAACAAATTTGACTAATGTATTGTGGACAAATTTATTTCCACCTTTCTTTTGATACCATTTTTTAAAAATAATATTGTGGCTAAGATAATATTTGTAGATTGATCTCTCACCTCAAATATCTCAAAATATTTATCTAACTTACTGGGTTTATTTCTGGATTTGTGGAATTTTCAAACCCCTAGTTACTGTAATGAGGAATTTTTTTTTCTTTTACACAAAAACAATACAAGTGGACTCTGCCTGAAGCTCCTGAATGCAACATCTATGGCAGAGCTGATAAACCACTCGTTGGCCTCTCTCTTTGGCACTACACCTGAGAACGGGCACTCTCCTGTGCCCCAGTCAGTCTTGAGGAGAGTCCATCAACATTGACATCAGTGAATACTCCATGAGCATTAAAAATTTAATATGTACAGAGCTAAACCTTCCTGAGCCACAGAATCCAGCCCCTAAATACAAAAGCCAGTAAAACCAGAGCGTAATCTTACTAATACCTCCTTGTCAAGCCAACCATACTGGTGAATACTATTTCTGGCTTGCTTCCCCTCTCACTTATCAGGATAAGGACTCAAACAGCATTCTTGCATTAATGCAACCAGTGATTGGTGATAGGTGTATGCATGGGAATGTTTATTTCTTGCAGAATTTATCTGAAAACAGTGCTGACAGGATAGTTCCTCATATACTTAAAACAGCCCCTGGGTAAACAACTTTGCTGTCTAAAAGATCACACATGCATATATTTCATGGGTTGGAAGTTGTACGTTTAATCTTGAGAGCTCATGTTGTTTTCACCTAAATTTGTCATGTGAATTTGAAATGTAACAATCTGTGTCACCTTGGGATGTTTGCATTGGGATGTTTTATTGAAACCCTATTCTGACAGGGAAAAGATGAAGTATTATCTTAGATTCATAGATTTTTCAAGTCAGGAAGAATTCTACAATTGGCTAATGTGTCTTTCTGTGTATAGCACAGGACCTGCATAACATGAGGAGTTATATTTTGGGCAAGCTGCCTTATCTGGCGTTAGTTTAAACTTGGCAGTGATATGACCCTCTTGCAGCCAGACATTTTGCTGGAAAAGCTATAAATATATATTGTTCAGAATTGAGACTGACAATATTCAATCACTTTTATAGCTGATAGTGAAATAAGGTTGCTGTCTTCTCAAATGATAATGTAGCACTTGAACGACCTAATAATTTAAGCATGTTGGACTCAATCTGATATTTAGGTTACTTTGAGGATTTGATATTAACCATTATTCTTTTGATTATTTTTTTTTTTTTGTACATGCTTTATGATTTTTCTAGTAATATAGATTAGTTAATAAAATATGTAGAGCAAGAAATCTGTGTTTTCTATGAACTTCTTTGCAGAATCAAGAGTTTGGAATCTGGCAGATCTCTGAAGAAGATGAATGAGATAAGAGATGACAGATAATGATAAAGTAACAACTCTGTGACTCATTGAGGACACAAAGAACTGTCCCCATAGGTATTTCCAGTAATATCTATGTTGGTATTTTCAGGACAAATGTTTTGCATTGATCACTTTTTCAAATGAGGAACACAAACTGCAGACTACTCTGGGTATTTGTTATCAATTTTAAGCTTGTAGTTCTCACAAAAAAATTTTCAACTGTTATATTTTTATCATTCCACACTATGTTTATCTGTTTACAACTGATTGGAATTTTCCTTTTTCCCCCTTTTTTGTAATGTCTCACATCCCTAGTTTTATGTGGTCATGCTCTTTATTGAAGAAAACATTCTTGATTAATTCCTCCTTTAGCACAATATATTCTTGTCCTGACTGGGGTGTCTAAGCACTAGCTCAATCACATCATATACCATACAATAAATCTACAGCAACATGTAAACATAGAAACAAGAAATGTCTAAACAATATAAGCAGCTATTTTTTAAAGTATCTGTCACCTTTAACAGATACCCATACATGAACATGAACACTCATGAACACTCATTCTTCTCCAAACATGCCACATATTACCCAGAAAGGTTGCTGAGAGAGGGTCTGCAGTTTCCATCATTGGAAATATTTAAAGCCCTAATGGAGAAAGTCCTGAGCAACATGGTCTGATCTCATGTCTGAACTTGCTTTGAACAGCACGTTGCACTTCCTAAGGTCTCTTCCAACATGGATTATTCTGTGATTGTATGTCCTTCTCCATATATGGCCTATGCCTTTCCGTGGAGAAAACAAATGGGAGGAAACATATTTCATATTCCTTATCTTCCATACTTTCTTTTCTTCTTTTTCTAATTTATATTGAAGAAAGTGCTTGGCAATGTACTTGGCTGCATAACATTTTTTAGAAATGTATCAACACTTTCATTATATTCTATATAGCACAACTTACAAATTGTTTATGGCTAACCTAAACAACTAAAGTTAGTTGTCTGTTAAGGGATCTAGACTTTACCAAACCCCCTGGATATTTTAACCCAACAGTGAGAAGAGGATTAATCTTACTTCTCTTTGATGGCTAACATGTAGATATCTGTTATAAACTAATTATTCTATTATAAACAGATTTTATAATGTTAAAAACACTACTATAAAGTACTAGCTCTCCCTGTAGTCAAGTGAAAGAAACTGAAACTTGCAGATGCCAATTCATTCCATCCTTAGAGAAGTTACTATCGCAAATGGGTTATAGATTTTTTGAGAGGCATATGTTTCTCTTTTTAGAGACATTCCTTGTGGAATCTCTGAAATTGGAGAACTTTGGATTGTCCCTTTGTAGTTGTCACTAGTGAGGCTGCACCTCTAATATTACGTTTAGTTTTGGGCCCCTCACTACAAGAAAGACATTGAGGTGCTGGAGCGTGTACAGAGAAAGGCAACGAAGGTGGTGAGGGGTCTGGAGAACAAGACTTATGAGGAGTGTCTGAGGGTTGTTTAGCCTGGAGAAGAGGAGGCTGAGGGGAGACCATATCACTCTCTACAACTACCTGAAAAGAGGTTGTAGTGAAGTGGGGTCAGTCTCTTTTCCCAAGTAAAAGACTATAGGACAAGAGGAAATGGCCTCAAGTTGTGCCAAGGGAGGTTTAGATTGGATATTAAGAAAAACTTCTTCACTGAAGGGTTTATCAAGCATTGGAAGAGGCTACCCAGGGAAGTAGTGGAGTCACCATCCCTGGAGATATTTAAAAGACAGGTAGACATGGTGTTGAGGTACGTAGTTTAGTGGTGGACTTGGCAGTGTTGGGTTAATGGTTGGACTCAATGATCTTAAGGATCTTTTCCAACTTAAATGATTCCATGTTTCTATGATTCTATAACTTATTTCAAGCAGATGACTAATTTTTGTACTGTGCAATGCAGTAATTTATTTTACAGATTATTTTATGTATTCAACCCTGCTTCCCTTTCATTGTTCTTCTCTTTATTTTTCTCATCTATGTTTGCTTTTACTTCTTTCTGCCTGATACCAACTGTGAATCAGCTGTATTTTATTACTCCGTTTTCTCAAGTCTGTTCTGTCTTCTTGGTGATTCTATGGTATATATTATGATCGGATTATTATGATAATGTTATGGTACTTACACTTTATCTTTTTCCTTCTATTTTTTCCATTTTTTTTTTTTTTTTTGCATATTGTGCCTTTCTGTATCTCTTCTCTGTATGTTTTTTTGCATATTATTACACACGCCTGGTATTTGGCATTCTTAAAGATGAATTCTTAAAGATACAGGGTCTTTGTATTATGACCATGATGTCTGAATTTTTACTTTTCCATTCTAACTCATCTTCCTGTTTTATATTTGCTTTTGATAGGTCAATCAATGTAGATACAAAATACTCATTAGCATACTTTATAGCTTTCCCATATAGTTTGATATCCTCCTTTTTTATCTGCATTAGCAAGATTTTGGTAGTTTGAATATTTTCAGATTCTGATACCACTTACCATATACTTTCTGTTCACTTCTCTGTTCATTATTCCAATAGGTCTATAGAGATAACAACAGTGAAAGTAGCAGGAAAAATAAAAGCTAATTATCTTCACAGATTGCTAATACTCAGAAAACTGTAGTAAAGCTTTGTTAGGTCCCGCAAATCCTTTTCACTTTCTTCTTCCCTTAATAACTCAGTCATGACCTTGACCACAGTTGCACTGGACTTGCATGGGAAGGTTTTGGTAGTGGGGGTCTACAGGGGTGGCTTCTGTGAGAAGCTGCTAGAAGCTTCCCCCATGTCTGATAGAGCCAATGCCAGCCGGTTCCAAGATGAACCCAATGCTGGCCAAGGCCGAGCCCATCAGTGATGTTGGTAGAGCCTCTGGGATAACATATTTAAGAATGGGAAAAAAAACCCTCAAAACCTGCAGGGCAGCAGCCAGAAAAGAAGAGTAAAAATATGTGAGAGAAACAACAACAGGAGGGGGAGGAGGTGCTCCAGGCACCAGAGCAGAGATTCCTCGTGCAGCTCAGGGTGAAGACCACAGTGAAGCAGGGTGTCCCCCTGCAGCCCATGGAGGCTAATGCTGGCGCAGATATCCACCTGCACCCTGTGGAAGACCCCATGCCAGACCAGGTGTATATTCAAAGGAGGATGTGACCCTGTGGAAAGCCCGTGTTGCGTCAGGCTTCTGGCAGGACACGTGGACCCATGAAGAGAGGAGCCCATGCTGGAGCAGATTTTTGGCAGGACTTGTGACCCCGTGGGGAATTCTGCTGGAGCAGTCTGTTCCTGATGGACTACACC
>NW_009648369.1:2277305-2308251 GCF_000708025.1 Charadrius vociferus
TGAGGAGTCATCCCCCCGAGGAGGAAGAAGTGACAGAAACAATGTGGGATGAACTGACCGCAACCCCCATTCCCTGTTTCCCTGTGCCGCTGGAGGGGGAAACAGAGAAACTAGTGAGTGAAGTTGAGCCTGGGAAGAAGGGAGGGCTGGGGAGAAGATGTTTTAAGATTTAGTTTCTATTTCTAGATTAGATATTAGGAAGAAATTCTCTACTCTAATGGTGGTAAGACACTGAAACAGGTTGCCTGGAGAAGTTGTGGAGGTCCCATCCTTGGAAGTGTTCAAGGCCAGGCTGGATGGGGCTTTGAACAACCTGATCTAGCGGAAGGTGTCCCTGCGCAGGGCAAGGGGGTTGGAACGAGATGATCTTTAAGGCTCTTTCCAACTCTAACCATTCTATAATTCTATTATTACGCTACTCTGACTTCTGAGTCTGTTTTGCCTCTGATGGTAATTGTTGAGTGATCTCCCTGTCCTTATCTCGGACCACGAACCTTTTGTTATATTTTCTCTCCCCTGTCCAGTTAAGGAGAGGGAGTGATAGAGTGACTTTGGTGGGCGCTTGGTGTCCAGACAGGGTCAACCCACCACAACAGTGTAGACATCTGTGTTTCAACCAGCCAGTCCAGACTTATTTTATAATCAACAGAGAAAAATGGGCATTTCTAGGTAGTAATTTTTCTTGATCTAGTTTATATATATGAAGGAGGAGGATACAAAGTATAATCTAGCAGTGCCCATTTCTCTGCCTAGGCTACAAAGACAGTCTGGAGAAATAACTTGGTATACACAGGTTTGCACTAGAGACGTAATGTTAGGTGAGATGAATCCCACTTCTGGTAGCAAATGGCAAAACCTCAACATACAAACTTAAAACATTTGTGAGAAATGTCTTGGATATGCAGAACTTCATACTTTGACAAAGGATATTTTCAAGAAAAAAAGAAGGCTTCTACAGCATTTTGTAAACTTCCTGAGCTTCTGGTCTAGTTAGACAGGATCACGCTTTTACCTCGTATCTTTCACAGGTAAGAGGCAATAATCAGGGAGAGAATGGACTTTTGGATGTTTACTTGTTATGTGGTTAAATGAATGTCAGGTAACTTCTGGGATGGTGTTACCTAACAACGAGATAAGCTATCAGCAAAATGCTACTCTCCATCTCATAAGCAAAGGCGAAGCAGGAGGAGATTCCCATACACACGGTGGTGTCTTAAAAATGATTCTCCAGGGGTGTTGCATTTTGTTCACGACTCTTTGCTGTGATCATTGCTTCAAAGCATAATTTATTCTGTGTCTTCTTAGCCACTGGAGAACTCTCAAGGTGGTGGAATTGTTTTAGCTCATACTAGCAGTAGGTAGTGTTTTGGGAGGTTTTGTTGTTTGATCTCACTAATAATCAGAGAGATGTACATTTAAAACACTGAAATTTAGGTAACATATGTATGTACATTAACACAATTTTTCATGTATATTGTACTGGTGTATATGCTGTACCGTTATACTGCAAAATGCTAGATCTGAGCTCTATGTATCGCATATTTGCATTTTCTTGTTAACTAGAACATTGGGTTGATTTTGTAAGCGCAATATATATTCATATGCTTCAGGATTTAATACATTTAATGCCAGGAGGAATGATTCTGATCATTTAGTCTGACCTGCTTCCTAATGCATGCAGAGGATTTTTCTGAGTTTCTGCATTTTTTGGAATAAACAACAAAATGAGGATCCCCAGAAAAAACTAAAATTGATGAGGACCTGACTACTAGATACATAACCTGCAGATCTTTATGCTAATTCAGATAACCCAAACCAAAACACAGTAACCACATACAGTTGGATCACTTGTTTGGATTACCTCCTTGAGCAGCCTTTCCCTGGCCCTAGGGAGTAAAATCTCACCCTATTTACAGCTGCCTCTGCTACAAAGAGCATTTGCTTATCACATGGGTGAGATTGTGCTACAACTTTCCCTCTAACCCTTCATTAACTCCTCTTTCTCAGACACATTAAACACAAGCTGGTGGTGTTTACTTCTAGAACTATTGTATTTTCAGTCTATCACTTCTGTCTAACAACCACCAAACTTTAGTCTAAGGACTTAAGCCTAGCCCATTTTAAAGACCTTCAAAGACCGAGAACTAAGAGCGTGCCCAGTAAATGTTCTTCATCTTTTAATAATTTCATAACAGAAATGTGACTTTTATTTGCTGGAATTTAAGTCAATTACTTGTCTTGTCTGCCATGGTTATGGGGTGAGGGGGAAAGATTGCTCTATTTCCCTGGATATTTGGGGAGTACTACTGTGTACCCTTCACAGCCGCTTGTTTAGAGACAACATCTAGGCAATGTACTCTAGACCAAGCAACTCAAGTTTTTCATTAAACATATAATTACTTTCCTTCTTATTGTCACCTAAACTTGTAAGATCTCTTCAAACAACTTCATTGTTTCATTAAGACCTTATTTTAGCCAGTCTAACATAATACCTACCAAAAAAACCCCAAAACCCACCACCTTGCTGTTACAACCGTTTCAACTGCTGTATATCATGGAAAAAAACATTTCTTTCCACTCACCTTGCTATCTATATATGTATTTATCTGACCTTGGTTGTTTTACATGTAGATTATGAGCACTCTGTAGCAAGAAACATCTTTTCTTTTTGGTTCTGCCCAAAATTTACAAAGGAGACACTTTTATTTGACTGGAGGTGTGAAACAAGATCTAGTGCAAATGAATAATTCTTATAATTTTAAAATACATAGTTCTTCTTTATCATTGGTGTTTCTATATGAGGGAAATCAACATTGCTTCCGAAATGAGTGTAGTAATATCTATGTCTCTGAGGAAGTTTGAAAAAGCTATTAAGATACTCCTAATGGAATGACATTAATGCCACACAGCAAATTCACTGGTAACTTTATAAATATATACATATAAAACCTAAGTATTTTTGGAAGGGAGTCTGAGTTTGTTCAGTGTGTGCTATGGTTAAGTTCTGGTCCATTAACAGCTCTGCTAGTACAAATAAATGATAATGACAATCCATTACTTTTTGTTGTCTGTCTTGAACTGTTGATCATAAGAATATGAAAAATCTAGTTGGTGTGAGTTGGGCTTTTGTCTTATGTACCAATATATGTATAAAAAAGAGGGGTTTTAATGTTCTTAAAGATACATTAAGGGCTTTCCTTGTCATCTGAAAGCTATTCAGACTCATTTAGTTGCATGAGTAGGAAAATACTCCTGACTACTAGTTTGTTGTGCAAAAATAATTGAATTAAAGCTGCTTGTAAAACCACATGAGAGGGACGTCTCATCATTTTGTGAAATGTGAATGTTTCCTTGAAATAATAGGCATGTCCAACTGCTGTTTCCAGTGAGGCAAGTTATAGATAAGAAGCCATGATGGAATATGTCATGGGTAGTCTTGGCACAGTGTGTTAGAGCCTTGGTTCATTTATGTGTGTGTATGTATATATGTATATATATACATACATGTTAAAAACGAAGGGCTTGATTCTGATTTTACTTAACTGCTTTCTTTGATGTTACCTTGAATTTTCACTGCCTTAAAGAAAAACTGATTGACCCTCATGGTATTGCTAACTGTTTTCAGAGTATTTTCTTGTATTAATCGTGTGACGTGAAGATTTTGCCACAACTTTGGTCTACACACACTATTGTTTTTTGCTCCCTGGATTTTGGCTTTACCAGGGAGTCTAAACAGATTGTGATTTTCTCAGCTGTGTATTATTTAAAACTATTTGCCAAATACCTTCTGCAAAACATTTTGATCTAAAAATTTTGCTATAGGTGTTATTTTTGTAAATATCCTGTCTATGAAATATGATTGTAATTAGATTGGTTTTGATTTTTCTGACAAATCACGTGATTATTTTTTTTTTTCCTAATGTCTTACTGTATGACACATAATATAGTTTCTGGTTAGAAACCTTTTATATGCCAGAAAATGTTTAATCTGATATTCTTCTTTTCAAGCTCTTTACATCCATATTACTTTTGGTAGGCACATTTACTAGCTTCTTATATTTTTACTAACTTTGGGTAACCCTTTATGCTATAACGGCCTTACTTGCCTCCATGGGAAAGCATGTGGAATGAGAAGCTAGTCAGAACAAGTGAATGCATTCCAGATCTTGATAGCTGAAACCTGTAATCATGGCATTTTGGCATTTTTGGTCCAAATAGAAACTCTGGGAGCTTGGCTCTCTGGGGTCATATAATAAGGGAGTTGTAAAGGTGGGACTTGTATGACAAGACAGTCAGTATCCAGATGATGCTGATTGTGGATTCTATGGTAGGATGCTGAGGACACGCCCCATGAAAATTCTACTGTTTCAAAACAAGAAGCGTGCAAATTCTCTAAGCATTTAAAAAAAAATGCTTTTCTGGTGGATGCATATATTCATATACACTTGCATAATCACACCCACACATGAACTTGGAAGAATAGTTAAACGATTGTTATATGGTCTTTGTCCTACTCATTCTTCTCATCACGACATCACAGAGAGATAGGGGTTGGAAGGGACCTCTGGAGACCTAGTCCACCCCCCCTGCCAAAGCAGGGTCATCTAGAGCAGGTTGCACAGGATTGCGTCCAGGTGCGTTTTGAGTATCTCCAGAGAAGGATACTCCACAACTGCTCTGGGAAGCCTGTTCCAGTGCTCCACTACCCTCAAAGTAAAGAAGTTTTTCCTCATGTTCAGTTGGAATTAGCTGTCTTCCAGTTCATACCCGTTGCCCCTTTTCCTGTCTCTGGACACCACTGAAAAGAGTCTGGCCCCATCCTCTTAACACATGCCCTTTAGATATTTATAAACATAGATAAGATCCCCTCTCAGTCTTCTCTTTTCCAGACTAAACAGACCCAGGTCTCTCAGCTTTTCCTCATCAGAGAGATGCTCCAGTTCCATGATCATCTTCGTAGCTCTCCACTGGGACTCTCTCCAGTACTTCCTTGTCTTTCTTGAACTGGGGAACCCAGAACTGGACACAATACTCCAGATGTGGCCTCATCAGGGCAGAGTAGAGGGGGAGGATGACCTCCCTTGACCTGCTGGCCACATTCTTTTTAATGCACCTCTGGATACCATTGGCCTTCATCACCACAAGGGCACACTGCTCCCTCATGGTCTACTTGTTGTCAACCAGGACTCCCAGGTCCCTTTCCACAGAGCTGCTTTCCAACAGGTCAGTCCTTAACCTATATTGATGCATGGGGTTATTCCTCCCCAGGTGCAGGACCCTACACTTGCCCTTGTTGAACTTCGTTAAGTTTCTCTCTGCCCAACTCTTCAGCCTGTCCAGGTCTTGCTGTATGGCGGCACAGCCTTCTGGTGTGTCAGCCACTCCTCCCAGTTTTGTGTCATCAGCAAACTTGCTGAGGGTATACTCTGACCCCACATCCAGGTCACTGATGAATATGTTGAACAAAACTGGACCCAGTACTGACCCCTAGGGAATATTGCTGGCTACAGTCCTCCAACTAGACTCTGCGCCACTGATCACAACCCTCTGAGCTCTGTGATTCATCCAGTTCTCAATCCACATCACTGTCTACTCATCTAACCACACTTCCTAAGCTTATTTATGAGCATGTTATGGGAGATAGCGTCAAAAACCTTGCTAAAGTCAAGGTAAACAACATCTACTGCCCTCCCCTTATCTACCTAGCCAGTCATGCCATCTTAGAAGGCTATCAGATTGGTCAAGCATGATTAAGAATCCTTAGGTATTGAAATGAGATTCAAAGTTCCAATCAGACTCACCATAACTTTATTTTGTCTTTACTGACCTAAAATAGAAAGGCAGATGGGACAAATATCATAACATATAAAAATGTTTCTGGACTCAGTAGTACTGATATTGATTTAATTCATCTCACTGTGGTAATACTATAATGGCACAAAAAGTGTTGGAAAGTTCAGAGGCATTAATCTTCTTATCTGTGCACTGAAACTCACTCTGAAAAGATAGATGAAGGAGGGCTGATGAATGCTGCTTCATTAGGAGAATTTTAAAATGCAATTTGTCTTCATGAAAACGAGGGATTACACATTTCCAGCTTTCTCCTGGGCCTGCTAGAAATATTTTTAAGCAATAACCTTTGATACAGAATAGTCTTTATGGTAGGACAGTAATTATTATAGAAGAGAGGTATGTCCTGGTCAATCTGTTTGTGAATCACAGCAGTGGAAAATCTTAGAACTGCAGATTCAAATTTCCTAAAAATGATTATGTGATATCAGAAAGAAAAATTCCCTTTAACTAACTTGGGTCTATGTTCAGTAGATTATGCAGAAGATTGTCATAGTGCTTAAGGCTAATGGTGCAGGTGATGAGCTAAAACTTGATTAATCTTGAAATTTGGAGGAATCAAAAAGCTTTTTCCTAATAGAATATAGGATGTTAGAATAACATTCTAATAGAATAATGGATACTCTTGCTATTACTCACACCTTAATTCCAGACTGCCTTGTATCGCCTAAGAGCTTTATGACAGGACTGTGCAAAACATGGAAGAAAAAAAGGAACTGCAAAGGTGCAGGTATGACATCTGGAAACAGAGAACAAAACCTGGCTACACAAACACATCTTGCTGGGATGATGAGGTTTTAAAGAATTCCATTTCCTGATTGCTCATTTCCTGCCTTATCATGTATAATCCTTAGGGATCTGAAACTAAAGCCAGTGAAACGAATAGACAGATTCTCATTAATTCAAATATGTATTAGACTAGAACTTATAATAAGGTGTAAGAGGAAGAGTACTGCCCATGTCTGGCATGATGAAAGCTCCCCCTTTTCCCTCTTTCCTACACTTATGTGGCTTTTCAGACTTCAGCTCAAAGGTACCCTTTCCACATTACTCTGTCTGATCCCACTTACAATGTTCTATACTGTTGCAGAGGAAGAAAAGGTTAAGAGAGATAGCACTAATCCATCTCCTCTACTGGAGTGGGCTTTTATACCCGTTTTCTACTGCCTATCCTTTTTATCCCCTCACCTTTTGTATGCTCCCTTTTTGTGTATGGGATGGTTTATCCCTAAAAAAACACAGATCTGCTTGTTGTTAGAGAAAGTTTCATGACCGTATCCTCACTGTGAGGCCATCTGCACAACACCCCCACCTCAATATTCACTTCATGCAGCTTAACTATTCTCTAGTTCTGGAAATCTGATCTCAGGGGGTCCAAAAATGCAAAAGGGTGACTGCATTTTACAGCTGACTTCAGTGGACTTTGAGTCAGGCTGCTCTAGATATCATTAACTGTACTGGAGAAATGATCCTGCCACACGTTGTGTTCCCCCCAATTTTAATCCTAGGCAGTGTTGGAAAATAGGTGGGAAGATACTGCAGAAATGAATTTAAACTTTTATACATGGGAAATGGAGTGTAGTATTGAATCGACAAAAATTATTCCAGGCCTAAGCGGAAAGAATCTGAAAACAAGACGTAAGCAGCCATGCATAAAATGTCTGAAACCACAGAGGAAACAGCTGACAAGATGAGTGGTAACAAGGTGAGCAACATATCAAAGTGAAAAAAAATCCATCTAGAGAACACAATATGGATGAAGGAAGCCAGTTACTGTATGTGTGAGAGTGTGTTTAATATACTCAGCTGTGTAAGACCTTCAGGGAAAAGATCACTGAAGATGCCAGAAAATTCATTGTCATTATGGACTAATGCTCCAGTCAGACAAAGGAGACTGGTGAAATTACAGGTGTATCTGCTCCTTTCCCACACAGTCCATAAAGTATCCCCATGATGTAGATTAGCTGAATCCCTCAGGTCTGTAATCAACCAGGGAGACAGCAAAAAAACAGCACATACAGAAGTTGATGATCCACCTATGGAAATGCTATAAATAAATGCTGGAGATGGTGGGGGGTATCTGTGTGTTCATTTGCAAGGAGGAAGGCAGAAGACAGACCAGGGTAGTAAGACTTACACAAAGTGAAAACAGGAAGTCAGATGAATAACAGATCTCTGCTCTTCTTTACCCCACGTCATGCATTTTAATGTAAAACTATCTTCTGTGGATTGTCTAAAGCTTATGACTTTTTTTGGATACGTATACTTAACAGTACACTGCATAATGTCTTCCACTAGCATGATCATCTTCCTGTCTGGATTTCAGCTTCAGAAACTGCAAAGACTATGGCAACAGCCCAAAGTCAGTTTAAGCACTCTGATGTTTGCTTTACATCAAACTGTGTATGTCTCATTTGCTTTGATTAGAGGCTGTTTCAAAGCTCCTGAAGTTTGACTGTTTGTAAATCCACATCTCTGAAATGAGGTAACAATTTAGGGAAGACAAATATGTACTCCTTGCTAATTAAAAAATAAAATCCAGAGCCTTATTCATTGTAGACTTTTCATTTTTCTCATAATTTAAAAGGGTTGATTTAGAAGTTAGGCAGCGTAGGAAACATCTCACCTTAACCTTAGCTACTTTGAAGACTTCTGTTTCTAAACTAGTCAGGAAATATTCGACTCAAAATAAGCAGCTAAATTAAATGAATTATGCTCTAGAAATGACAATTCCCATCCTCATTATTAAGTGGATATAGATTATGAGGTCCCAACACAATGATCTCATAGTAAAGTAACTGTGAATCGTCAGAGTAGGATTTCATTTGAGATTGAGATATCTGCATTTGGGAGTCCACCACAATTAAATGTCAACAAGTGCTACAAGTCTGAACTCCAGTAAATGAAATCAGTAAAATCTGGAGAGTGACAAGTGTAAGGTCTTGCACCTGGGAAAACATATTCCAGGAGTGCAGCACAGACTGGGTTCTATCCGGCTGGAGAGCAGCTCTGTGGAAAGGGACCTGGGAGTGTTGGTGGACAACAAACTCAGTACCAGTGAACAGTGTGCTGCAGTGACAAAGAAAGCCAACAGGGTGCTGAGCTACATTAACAAGGGCATCACCAACAGAGATAAAGAAACCATTATCTCACTGTACTCAGTGCTTGTCAGGCCACACCTGGAATACTATGCTCAGTTTTGGTCCCCACTATACTTATGTGGACAGGCTGGAGAGGGTCCAGGGAAGGGCCACCAAGATGATCAAAGGACTGGGAAACCTGTCATATAGGGAAAGGCTGAGAAAACAGTTTGTTGAGTCTTGGGAAAAGATGGCTTAGTGGAGACCTTATCACCATGATCCAGTATTTAAAGGGTGTCAATGAAGAGGATGGAGACTCTTTTTTTACATGGAAAAGTCAAGGGGTAATGGGTACAAGTTACTCCTGGGGACATTCTGATTGGACACAAGAGGAACATTTTTTGCAATCAAGCAATCAGCCATTGGAATAATCTCCCTAGGGAAGTGGTGTATTCCCCACTACTGGATACTTAAGATTCAGCTGGACAGGTGTCGTGGTTTGGCCTCAGCCAGCAACAAAGAACCACACAGCTGCTCGCACAACTCCCACAGTCGTGGAAAAAGAAAATGACAGGGCCAAACTCCTGGGTTACAAGAGTGCAATTTAACAGAACAGCAAAAGAAAAGATGAAAACGCAATTACAGTACCTCCACAAAGCGCACTGACCTGACCCGCACCGCTGCAGCCCACCCCCGAGTGGCGACTCCTCTCCTCGCCCGGCTAGCTCCTCTTATAGCTCGGGCATGGGTCACGTGGTATGGAATACCTGCCCCCTGCCAGCTCCTGGGGAGATTAACCCCATCCCTGCCGGAACCAGGACAACAGGTGTTGGGCCATCTTGTCTAGACTGTGCTTTTGCCAAGAAAGGTTACACCAAATGATTCTTGAGGTCCCTTCCAACCTGGTATTCTATGATTCTATGATTCTATGATATATGCTCCTATGCTATTTTGCTAATGTTACAGCGTATTCCCTATAATTTTAGCTTAGGATATAGACTGAAAACCAAAATAACACCTATATACTTTAAATTAAATTTATATGTAAATCAGATATCTAAATCCAAAGGGATGACCTCAGAATTGTCCTCAAACTGCTCATAATCCTGAAATCTAAGCTCATATCCACCCTCAAAATATACTGATAATGACAGTCACACTGAGACACAACAACTGTCCTGATATCACAAGACAATGAAGTAGAACAAGCTTCATTCAAAATTACAATGACAGTGGTATGCTCCTAATCTTCAGTGTGGCAGCCTACTTCTACAAAGCACACAGTAGGCAGAACACTGTCCTAGAAAACATTGCCAAAAGGACAGTGAACAAGCTGGAGATTCATCTGCCTAAAAATGCTTTTGGAATTTGTCAATGGGTTTCTCTTACTCTGCTCTAGATTGGCTGCAGGCACTCCATGGTCTACATATTGTGTACCTTCTGTCCATATGGCTGCCCTGTGGACAGCTTGAAGATTGGCTATAGAGAACTTTTCCAAATAGTCCTGCTGGCATGTTAGTGCAGCAGTGTGCTCTACTGTATGTGGGCCTCTGTGCACTGGAAAGAACCTGGAGTTTGCTTCAGGCTTGCCCCATGGAGAAAAGATGAATCTACTCTTTAAAGGTGGCCCTGGGGCCACCAATAAGTAGCAGCATAATTAGCATGGTTATCTAGTGTCATTTAGGATGCCCTGGGAGATCCCAGTCATCCACACAGGGCTGGTGCATACAGGACAAGATCATATCATTCTCGACCAGCATCTGAAGGACAACTGGGAAGCTTCATCACACTTGAATAAGAACATTAGGTACCTCTGTTCAGGCCACTTTATCTCAAATGACCACAATGTTTAGAAGAGGTAGTATGTATCAAATTAACACAATTATTTGAAGTGGCTATAGCGAGAAGTCAACAACATGCTGTGACACAAATTCTCTGTCTCTTTTGCCTCATACTTAAAATGGCAGATCTTAATATATTCGCTGCTGTCACCCCTGAGAGAACATAACAAGGTCTACTAAGTTTTTTGGGGGGAGAGACTAACAAAATAAACCAGAAACTTTAAAGTTTATATCACTACTAGCCTTAAATATGATATGAAACTCCTACACTTGGGTACTTATAAGGCAAAACGAGAGAAGTGGGCAGATCCCAGTATATTTGAAAAGTGTAAGTATAACTACAATTTAATATAGGAAATATATGAACATTGGAATAATTTAATTGAAAAGTAATGTAGCTATCATAAACTAAGAAATAGCACAGCTGGAGGATTTTGAAAGTGATTTGGAAGCAAAATCCTCTCATTGAATTAGAGAATAAAAATTCAGTTAGGGACCTTGTAGAGTAGCAAAGCTGGTAGAGCTTCTATAGCTAAGGGGCTGTCTGCATTTCCACTACAGACCAGTACTTTCTGGGGATTATATTTCATCCAGAAGAGTTTGATGTGGGATGAACTTGGGATAAAAAGTCTCAGCCTTTGAGTAATATTATGGTAACTCTATTACAATAAAAATCTGTATTCACTTCATAACTGTTGAATCTACTTCGTGGCTACATTATACATTTTGATATAAAGATGCTAATCTGACCTAAGGACGTATACCCACATAATACAGTTCAGAAAATGCTTTTAAGGCAAAATAGTTGCGTTGGTATGATGTTGTGTCCAAGTTACTCAACCAAAACTCTCAGCCTGGTTTATTTTCTCAGGTGAGTTTTTTCACCAGGGATATTTCCATTCTGTTCAACATTTTCCTAACTCATCTCTGCAGCTCATCTGCATTGCTCCTATTAGTGTTGAAATAGAGGAACAAAAGAAAGACAACAGTTATGTTAAAAAACAGGTCCTGGTCTGTTCTAGATCTTGCTTGGGCATTAGAAGGGAAAAAACAACATAGAACATTAAGAATTGTGAGATAATTCCAATGGTATCTTTATATTCTTTAATGGTAAAAGAAATTAATACATGTTAAAACTAGTGTTCCTCTCTTTTGAATTATGTTGCAGTTACTTTTACGGTGCAAACTTAGAGGTTAATTGTCAACAGTCCACTATGGATGACCAAGCAAATAGCTCGTTTGGCTTGGGAACAAGCTTCCAGCCTCCCTGGCTTTGGGACAGCTCTGTCAAGGAGCTTCAACACTGGGGAAGCAGGGTAGCAGAGGTCATTATTAGTGACAAGAATATCCAATGCTTTTAAGTATTTGTCTTGAGAAACAGAGAGAGATTATGGGAACAGAGGGGGAGTTGTTTCTCTTAGATAAAGTTTGTAAGAGTTTAAGGTCCTATTCTTTCATTTATTTTGTGATCCCCCCCTTTGTTTTCTAAAGGTTGCAAATCTAAAATTTTTAAAACTATTTAGAAACTTACTTAGGTTGAAAGCTGAAAGGGAGAAAAAGACAGATAGACTAAAAAAAAGTAGGAAGACCTAAATGCTGAAATGAAGGAATTTCTACTGATGAAGTAAGCAGATGGATGGAAAGACAGATGTGATAACTTTAGTACATTCCTCTTGGGGAAGAAAGTAGCTTGCTGCAGGTGCATGACACAACAGTCAGAGAGGAAAAAGTTTATTTTTCTTAAAAAATCCTACAGACCAACACAGAAGTAAACTGCTTTATCTCTGTGTGCAGTTTATTTACCAGAGACGGAATACCAAATCTGATCTTCTGGCAACTCATTCATTCTCTGTTGGGCTGTCCACATGATTTTTTTCGTGTAGCTTCCTTTCCCAGCAGGTATCTTCATCTCATGAGTATTTATGAAATACTGCTAGCTAATTGTTACCACTTTTCCCAGGTAGAAAAAGAACTGTCAATCACGGTTGTCACAATTGCTACAGTAAACAACATTTAAAAATAATAAATATAGTTAAATTTTAGACAAAATATCCAAGGACTAAACTTCTCTGGGGACCTTACAATCCTTCTTAGATTGACAAAATAGCAGTAATCTGGACTGTATCACCCATGAAGTAGTCCCATCTCTGACTTCAGTTCTTATCAGCCTCACATCTCTCAATTCCAACATTTTCTTCATCCATGACTAATATTATCAAGTTCTTGGCTTGCTAAAGGTCTCTAGAAATGTATAGTCTTCCCTGGAAACAAATCTACAATTTTTGCTACACCAGTACAGCAACATTACAAGTAAGGTGGTTCTAGTTTGAGGTAAAACAACCAATTTTCTTTTCAGTAATTTTACTTTGGGGGCTTTTTGGTGGTTTGTTAGTTGTTTTTTTTTTTTCTCTTTAAGAAGGGCTTGCAAAATTTTTTTTCCTGGCAGAGTGTTTGTTAAAGGCCTACGTATGGCTTCAGAGAATGTGCCGTGGTTTAACCCCAGCCAGGAAGCAGGACCACACAGCTGTTCACACACTCCCCACCCCCACACCCCACACTCCTCCCCACAGTGGGGAGAGAAAGAAAAAAACTGGTGGGTTGAGATAAAGACTGTTTAATAGAACAGTAATGGAAGATAAATAACAATAATAATAATAATGGTAAAAGAATATACAAAATGAGTGATGCAATGCAGTTGCTCTCCACCAGGTGACTGATTGTCCAGCCCATCCTGAGCAGCGATTGCAGATTCCTGCCCCCTGGCCAGCCATCACTTATACACTGAGCATGATGTCTATGGTATGGAATATTCCTTTGGCCAGCTTGTCCTGTCTATGCTCCCTCTCAGCTCCTATGGGAAGTTGAAAACGTCCTTGACTTAATATAAACATTACTTAGAAACAACTAAAACATACATATTATCAACATTATTCTCACACTAAATCCAAACCACAGCAGCTACTAGGAAAACTAACCCTGTCCCAGCTGAAACCAGGAAAGAATAGCATGAATTAAAAAAAATAAAATAAAAAACCCCAATGTTATATCCACTGTAAGGAGGAACTAACTTTTTCTTGCTAACCTTTCTCTATTGTGAACTTTAGTGCCTAGATAAAGTAGCTTGCAAGGGAGTGAAGTTGGATTCCTCAGTGACCCTTTGGAAAGAACATGCACTACACATAGAATAATTATTTAGATTTAAAGGCAAATTTCAGAGCAGCCAAGTTTCCGAGTCATGGCTCAATGTTGGAATTTGACACTTTCTGTCCTTCTCATTTAATTTTTAATATGGAAAATAAAACCATGATTTATTATTAGATTCAGCAAAAGAATTTTGTTATTCTGTGTACTGGCAGTTCAGTTAAGATGGGACAGATTTGATCTCTGGTCTCACTATGCAATAAGTAATGATACCCTAAAATGTCTCCCCTTCAGCTGTTGTATTTACCCTTACAAAGTGAAGCAATTTCCACAGGAGAAAGGAAGTGTACCATTTACTTATGTGCATTCTCATTGCTGTGCAGTCTGCCCAGATGGAAGAGATGCAAAACGAGAAGACTCAAACACCTTTATGAAGAAAAGGACTTAAAGACTGTATTTAGCATATTCTGAATGAGTGCTGTAAGTCTGAAAGTATTCTGCAGAAATGTGGTTGGAAATTCCTCATGGCTGATTCACTTCAGTTAGCCCTGGGAAGTTACTTGTTTAGGACTTGGTTTCTCCTTTCAGAAACACTGAATTCCTTCTACTGCTGTGGAGAGAGTGGAAACACTTAACGTGCTGCCCAGCCTGTGCCTCTGAGATAAGGTGCCCTGGCTCAGCACAGAATGAACACATATACCAAGTTACAGTGCTTAGGAGACCAAATACAAATTCAGACTAGAAATAAAGTCTATGTATTTAACAAACAGAACAATTTAACATGGGAAGAACTTATCAAGGGCTAGTGTAGATTTTCCATCACTAGAAATTTTAAAATCAATAGTGGCTATGTTCCGAAGACATATACTCTACTTCAAATGAACACTAATTCACAGTCTTTATAATGGCGTGTATCATGCAGAAGCATAGACTATTCAATCCCTTCTAGTTTTATACTCTGAATCTTTGAAGGCAGCTGTTTCCATTAACTGGAAAAGCAGAAAAAAAAGCTTTTGTCAATAATAGCAGTGATATATGAAAGCAGAGGTTAAAATAAGCATAAACGGGACAGTTTGTATGCTGCTTCTTCTGTACTAAACATAAGAAAGAAGACTCTCATGTCGCCTCCATGGTGCATCTGCTCTTTACTCATCATGTTATATTCCTGCTAAGGTGACACACATTCATCACCTCTGCCTGTGGGTAGAAGAAGGCTTATAGCTCTTCCCCAGACCTTAGAAAGAAAGCCCTTCTCCTTCCATCTCTCTCCTAAATAAATTTATTTGAAGCACAATGTGAAAGAGAGAGGAGAAGATCATTGAAAGTGGTGGGAAAAGGTAACAAAAAATTTACTTCAATATGATATGCACAAATATACCAATTCATAGGAAAAATAATAAGGAATGTAAGGTTGCCTTAGGACAGTGGAGGAAGAGAGAAAATACAGGAAGGGAAAAGAAGAGGAACAAAATTAAGGAAAAAACCCTTGAATTCACAATAAACTAACATAAGGTTTTGCTAATTTGCAGAGGCCCTCAGCAAGCTACCTGTTGATGAAATAAATAAGTAATTTACATACATCCATCAACAACTCTGTGAACACAGTGATGGGATTACCAGACTTTTAGCCTCCAAATTATAGAAGTGACAAGAATCCAGAAAACTGGTTATATTAAAACACCCCTTGACACAAAAGATACTTGATCTTGCAGGCTTCACAGAGGTGTTTGCTTTTTTTTTTTATCAAACTCTGTGTGATGATATAGACTAGATTACAGTTACCTGGAGAGGTATCCAGAATTTTATAGACGATAAAGCCAATATACTTTTATTCATCACATATTCATCATCATAGAAACAAATATTTAAAGAACTTATTTCGAGAAAAAAAAAAGGCAGAAGATATGATCATAACTCCTAAAAAGTAATAAAGTGCCAGGCCTGGTTTAGTATAGCATGTATATGAGGGCATTAGTGAAGAATTATTAGTCCTTGTGGATAGTGTCATTGGGTATATATTAAGTTCAAGATTCTGTCTAAAGACAAATTCTTTTGCTCCAATTTAAAATATATCTGTACATTGTATTCCTAAACAGGTCTGGGAAGAAATTTTCCTATGAAATTATTTTTGATGGAAAACAGCTTCTGAAGAAACAAATTATTACACAATTTGTACAAATTATTATTACACAATTTGAACAAACTGTGTTCAGTTCAAATAGTAGTGAATTCAGAAAACTGAATGATATGTGATATGAATCAGGCCAATGACTAGGTAGTGGTAGATAACTATTGTAGATAGCATCTATATTGATAATCTGTGACTCTTTTAAGGGAGGACCAAATTTATGTTCATAAAAGTACTGCTTCAAACCTATGCTATTTCAGACACAATTAATAATAATTTGATATTAAACCAAAGTACTTTCGTTTCTTGACAAAAAATTTTAAAAAAACCCAAATAGTCTATTTTTTCTCTTCCCCCTCCGCCCATTACCCTTAAAAAGTAGAGCTTTTCATAGTTAATTTGAGAGGAAATGGCTTTCTTGCATGTTTTCCCTTGTATTTCCTACAAGAATAGAAAATACTTGGTTCTGAGTGTATGGTTTGAATGCTCTTGTAGTCCAGACTTTGAAAACTTCTATCTTCTATTTCCACGTTATTCTGCTGGGTGTATACACAAAGCAGAAATTGTACTAGTCCTTGATTTAGGTTAAGAAAAAAAAAAAAAAAATCCAGGTTACCTGCCATAGGGGAAGCAGAATGTTACTCGTCTGACTGTCTGAACAGCACAATAGGTGCACTCTCCCCCTCTGCGTCTGTGTGTGTGTCTCTTCAGTTCCTCAAAGAACACATCTCTTCTTCACAGAGAAAACAACCATTTTCTTCTCTGCAAGAAGAAAAGGTGGGGCAGGGGGAAGGTTACACTTCAGGGAAGAAAAAGTCTCTTCTCACACTTGAATTAGTTTTGCAAAACCAGTTGAGGGTAATTCATAATGCTTCACTGTTAACTGAGTTCATTTCTGAAAGCAGCTACTGGAGATGGAGGAGAGCAGCATGTTGTTATTACAAAAGGCAGACAGGACCCACTCTGTGTGGGGCATACTAAGCATTATCTTTATTAAATATTGATTTTATAATCTTTAAGTCACTAAGAGCTTGGAGACACTGATTAAATTACTTGCTAATCTAGAACAAACTAGTTTTGTTGTAAACAGAATCAACAGAAATAATCTTAAGAGGCACATTTATGTTATGGGTAAACAAAAATCCACCCCACTTTTAGGCTCAAACCCTGAAAAAAGGTCTGGCATTAGCAAACATGCAATATTTGGATAAATCCTTATCTCACATGGGTATCCATCTGAATTTATCTCATAAATTTAGGCCAGTCTGGCTTTATTTCTCTGGGTAAGGTAGATGAGTTTTGAGTAAAGATATATTTTGTCACTGAAAATTAAACACAACTGCCACTGCCTTCAATAAGACACTCTAAAGCAAGTTCTAGCTCATTTGTTTGTTCATGATATGTTCTGGAGCAAGCTTTGGTGTATGCTATTAATAATGTTCCTGCAGATGCTTCCAAACTAGGACAGAGATTAGAACTGCCAGGTATGGTCTTTAAGGACTACCAGATTTTTTTTTCTACTACTTCAAATAAAAAACTAATAATGATCCAGAATTTCAGACACAGCCCCGTCTCTAACATTTCTTGTTGTCTGACTTGGGTACTCCATTGATCATCTGGTTAACTTGTTAGCTGGTTCAACCTTGTGTTAGCGACTCTCATAAGTACTTTCAAAGTATTTTCACAATGTATTTTCTCAGTATTTTCACAATGGCTAAAGATGTTTCTAAATTAATTCTTCATCTGTATGAGACAACAATATGCAAGAAATGTTTCCAATCTTTAGTGTACACACAAAACCAACATTTCAAGCAAGGGTAAGTACAGTTAGGATTCTGAATGTCTATTTGGACTTATTAACAGTAGAAAATTGATGAGTATCTGTGGGTCCAACCTACGGCAGAAGCTCTAGTTCCTCATAGATTTTGAATTTCAGAATATATATGACCTCTATACAGGGTCAATGAAAAAAAAGGAAAAAAAAAGTACAGATAATTTGACAGCTAAATCCATTTTTGGTATCTGTGTGTCTGAAAAGTTACTGTATATTTTTAGCTTACATCTTCATCTTAACCTACCTGACTGGCAAGGAAAACTTTAATCTACTGATCATATTTCAGGTACTGTAATTTTCTAGATAACTATTGACCAACATTATTTATTTAGTTTTAAACAATGGTGGTAATTAATCATTTGATCTATTCAGTAAAGGATGTGTATATGCAAAATCACTTAAAGCCAATAAATCATCTCTGGTGATCTTCTAAAGTATATGATCCAGTTTAGTGAAAAGTCATAAGCCAAATACATGAATCACTTGTGAAGTCCATGGCTCAATTTATCTAAAAGGTGAGATTCATCTCTATTGAAATATCTATGAAGTCATTGACTTCAAAGTTAAATACATGCTCACTGCTTAGCTCTAGCAAAGTCAAAGGCATTTGGATCATCCCACATAAAATCTATATATTATTGTTATTTCTTCCCATTACCTGAGATCTCAATGGGAACATAACTACTAATGTATCTCTAACTTAGACTGCTGTAAGTGCATTCAGAATTTTATCACCTTCTTCAGTACTGCAAGTGTTCCCATCAAGGTTGCTTTCTGGCACGTCTATATTCAGTGTGACTGTATTCAGTGTGCACAGTACTGCTGTGATAATGTATCATGAGATTCTAGTGCACAGCAAATAATTGGTTTTATGCTTATATGTTTCATGCCCCACCGTTCCTTCCATTGCTGCCAGATCCTATTTGCCATTTTTTTATTTAATTTTTAATTAAATGAATTATAAACCAGCAAAGTCCATAGGGAGGGAGTCTTTTCCCTTCCTTTATATAAGCCCCATATTTGGTGTTCTTCAACGCACTTCATGAATATTAATGATTTTCAAAAATCTAATAACATTTTTAGATCTTTCTTATCTACCATTTTCTTGTATGTTTGACAGTATGACATCTCTTCTGTTTTGACCCCATAATTCCTGCAGAGCTCCTAGCACTTAAGACTGTCAGTTCTGTATTTTAGGTTCATCTCTAGTGAATCTGATACATCCACTTACATGTAATTAATAGTGTCTAGGTTCTGGTCACATATCATACATTCGCCCACAGGAGAGCTGGGGAAGGACTTTTTACTAGGGCATGTAGTGACAGCACAAGGGGGAATGGCTTTAAACTGGAAGAGGACAGGTTTAGGTTAAACATTAGGAGGAAGTTTTTCACTTTGAGGGTGGTGAGGCACTGGAACAGGTTGCCCAGAGAGGTTCTTGAGGCCCCATCCCTGGAGGTGTTCTAGGCCAGGCTGGACGTGGTCTTGGGCAACCTGGTCTAGTGGGAGGTGTCCCTGCCCATGGCAGGGGGGTTGGAACTCGATGATCTTCAAGGTCCTTTCCAACCTAAACCATTCTATGATTCTATGATTCTAGATTTACACTTTTTCTACTGTGTCTCTTTCCTGTATCTTTTGTGAGTGACCTTCTATATATCTGTAATGAAACTTCCTGGGTAAAAACTAGTTCCAACTTGAGATGCTTATATTTAGGCATTTCCATGTATATATCTATAGGCTTCTTTGGGGCTCAATTTATGTGCATACAACCAAACATCTATAGTCTTCATGGGTGACTTAGGTTGTACAAATTGTCTACACAAAGCAGTTAGCTGTAATGCAGAAGTATGTGACCTCCCTGGCCTTTCTGGATCAGCAGTTGAAGGCCAGATAGAATTCCTTAGAGCATCATAAATGATGCTGGACGCCCATATTCAGACAATGCTGCCCAGGTGCCACTAGGGTCTCCCATAGGGCACTTTAAATGGCAGGAGATGTACACAGTGACACTTGAGCTTATCTTGAAGTAAACATCCAGATTTTTGTCAGCTTTTTGAACTCTAGTCTTTCCATTGAGCATAAAGAGATGTTAGACATCTGACATACTGGTTCACACTTAAATCTGCTCTTAATTTCTTTTCTCGGGTTTGCATTCCTTTTAAAATTTGACACCTTCTTTTGTAAATCTGTAAGTAACTCTGTTAGGGTTCTCTCCATTTATTTCTAACTTAAAATCTCATATTGTTGCCTTTACAATGACTTCTCCTCAGTGGCATTTCATTCTTCTTTTAGTGCAAGAACGTTATCCAAGATGAATTCAGTGCATTTTCTATGTCTTCAAGAGTAGTCTGTCACAAGAAAAATCTGTTCCAGGACATTCTAATTCACTTTCAGCCTGTTGTACCGTTTCTATGGTCATAAAGCCTGTTCACCCTAAATTTATGTTCTGTGCCCTGCAAAAAATGCTAAATTTAGCCTGGCTCCTCTGCCCAATTCCCTTATATGAATCTTTGTCCAATGCAATAGTGCCACAAAATTCTATGTATTTGTGATGGAATATTTTTTCAATACCTTGGCCATATTTTTTACCATTAATTCTCCCTTCCCCAGGAGCTTGCTGTTTGTCCAAACCAGAATAGCTTTGATATATCTTTATTTCTTCATCAGAATTTAAGTACTTTTAAATATTTATAATATCACCTTGTAGTGTTTCTACACTTTCCTAATCAGCTATTTCAGGTAAAATATCTTCTCTTCCATGTAAATTTGCTATGCAAACATAGTTCTACTTCAGTTTCTTATACAGAAGCCAAGGGTGCAAATTTGTCAAACTGTGTACCTAGGTGTGAATTCCATTTCTTTCCCTCTTGTTCCTGTTCAAATGTGGATTAGCACCATATTTTTTCACCCCGCTACTTCAAATCTGCGATGTATTTTTGTGATTTTAAAACATTTTTCTGCTGATATAGTTGTTGTAGTATGTTATCTTATCCATAATATTATGTATGATCCTAGCTGTTTCTGGTTTGATTCCTCTTTGGCTCTCACAGAGTTGAATTATAAGATTCATACTCTTCCAAATAATCTCCATTGTCTTGATCAACTTTTCAGTTTTAATTGATGTAGCCACTGATTTATTGTCAACCTATCTTAACCATTGGATTTTTTGACTAATCTGGGTCACCTAATAATGCCTTTTTTTCTGATAGCAGTTTATTGTATTCTCTGTTATAATTTCCAGTTCTCTCTTTACACTGTAGTACATATTTTACAGAATCCTCATGAACTTAATAGTTATTCCTCCAAGGTGTTATTAACATTTTCTGTGACTTTTTTAGGCTTCTTATCTTCATTGTTCAAGGTTCCCAATGGCACATCTTCCCCAGATTTCTCAACACAGCCACCAGTTTCTCCTTCACAGTGCTTTTCTCCTGTTATTTGGATCCTTTAACAGGATGATTTTATAAGCTTTTTCCTTTTTTTTTTTTTTCTTTTTCTGTAATGGCCAGGGCTTTACCCAGCAGTCACAATACTTTTCTGTTCTTTCCTAAAAAAAATTGTGAGAACTATGCCATCTTTCATAAGGACCTAGGTTAGTCAAAGAAACATTATGATTAATACCGCTACTGTTAGTATCCCCCACTTCTGTGACACTTGTGTGCTGCATTTCCCAGCACTTCAGTTATTCCTGCAGAATATATATGTCAAAGTCTATGCAGTCTCTGTCAGCAATTCAAAATCTACAGTATATTTAGAGAAGAATAAGGTTGTCCAGTTAGTAGAAGCAAGTCAAATAAATCATCAATATTACACCAATATTTCCCAGCCTGCATTGATGGCTGGTCATTCTACATGCAAATCACAGAAGTCTGAAACCTTTACAGAGGTTTGGCTGAGCACCTATTTGAACGATAACTGAAAAGGTCTTATCCCTTTCCACTGACTTGGCTGGCTTCATCCTTCTCTTTGGTGCTGTCTGGTGGTGACTGGAACTGTCACAGGGCTTGCTGAGCCTGATGGGGTTGGGTGTGCTTGTCTGCTGTACCTCTAGAGGCAGAGGACCAACTTGGAGAGCCTAAATTCGATTGTGGCGATTAAACTGAGGTATTGGCATTACTTTAACAAAGCCCTTTCTACTCCAAAAACAGAGATCATTATTTATTGAGCAAGGGGAGGCTCGCTGCTGGGCACTGGAAGTAGGCATGTGATATTAACCTCAAAAGTTCTTAGTCCATGCAGCAGAAAGGAAGACATAGTTCTTGCTTGCCCCAGGCTGTGACTGCACATAATGTTATACACAAGTACATCATGGCTCGGTGCTCGGTTCCTAAACTGCTGAATTAGACTGTAATTGTAGAGATTAGAGAGAAAGAGCCTCAAAGGATTAAAAAATGACCTAGTTTATGTAATATCTGCAGCTGTACAAGGTGTTGTCCATGTTGTTGCTAGAACAATTTAGTCTGTAATACTGGTTGTTACATAAACTTAAGAAAGATATCCTCTCTAAAACTCTGGTTCCCTACCTGCTGCATTACTTAATGCTGATAGAGCAATAAGTTCTTAATTAGACCATAATTTATTTGCAGTAGAAACAATGAATGAGATTCTCAGCTGGTACAAAATCAGTATAACTCCATCGACTTCAACAGAACAATGCTGATTTTTATAGTGTTACAAACTCTTAAAATTTTATTGGTGGTCTTGCCATTTGTGATGCTTTTATTAAAACCTTGGCTGCGGATGTCTTCAGGTGAGAATCTCAACCTTTTTTTTTTTCAATCTGCATCTTGACTTTGCAGGGAAGCAGCGTTTGAAAACATGGCTTCTGTAAATTGTCAAGGCTTCAAATATATAAGATGGATAGAACTCATTGTTCTCAATATTGTGTATTTCTTTAAATCCTGAAATATTTGTGCCACTTTTATGATTTCGTTGGGTGAAGCCAGAAAGGGCTGCAGGAAGAAGGTCCAGTTTATTGATTTTAAACACTTGGATTTGGTAATAGAGAATTTGGCTCAGTATTTGCTTTAATGTATTACTGCTGGGTGTTTAACAGACTTTGGGGCACTGGGGATTTACTAATACTAGCAACACTTCTACCGCTTTTTTTTTTGCTAGTGGTATAAATGCATTTATTGTTACTACTACTACCAATTATATTTGTGAAGGGGGCAAAACACTTTCTGCCTGCTTTAATAGGGACCATGCAGCTAAATAGAAGAGCTAGTGTGTTTTACTCACACACCATCAGAGATCTGGAGATGGAAGGTTCGACGCCTTCCTCTTGGCTACCCATACTGGATCTTGAGGATGGAGCTCTAGGGACACATGCTGTAATGTGTTCTTTGAGGAAGAAGACTTGAGGGTGGCATATTTGAATGCATCATCTGAGAACATCTGCTCCTTTTTGTGAAGTGAGATGTATTGAATAAGCAATGGAATGAAGACAATGACTTGTCTGTTGTCATGAAACCCAAATTTTTCATTCTGTTACCCTTGGCAGAGCTCTCTCGGACTCATCTGAAAGGACAGGTGTCCCTTCTGTGTCTTCTTTAATAAGGGTGAGTGTGAGAGGGAGCTTGTTTTTACTGTCTCTTTATCAAGGGTGAAAGAAATTGCTGCTACACTTTATCGGAAAAGCGTATTTAAAAAGGAAAAATAACAAACTCATAAAAACTGTTGTTTTCTTAAGCGAAGGGGTAAGGGACTGGAACATGGCAATTATATTAAATCAGGTTGTATTTTAAACTGCTTTGTGTTCTCACAGGGGAAATGGGTTTCTACTGAGTTCTGTAAATGGGCATTTTGAAACAGAAGACTTAAAAAACTGTCATGCTTAATGATACCTACAACAGAATGCCAAGAAGAAGATAAAAGATCAACTCTGTTATTCCCACTTTGGCTCTCAGGAAGAGGTCTGCAAAGTATCCTTCAATCTTTTAGAAATCTGCGAAAACTAGCACTAGCTGAAAGTTTTTCCACATTTAATAGTATGAAATAGCTTTTCAGTGAAACCAAAATGTTCCTGAAAAAATTTCCACTTTCATGAAGAACATCTGGTTGGGTTTTCATGAAAAAAACTGTAAATGGAACTCATTGTTAGTGGAAAAAGAATGGATAATAGTTATTAAAAAGGAATAAAAAAAGAAAAAAAAAAAACCAAACCACAGAATGTCTCTCCCTATACTGTGCACAAAAAAAAGAATATTTTCTCGTCAACATGTTCTAGAAGTTTCTAGAAATTCTACACATAGTCAAAACTGGATATTGCTATTTTAGAAGTGAAATATTCCAGAATAATGCCATAACCTAATTAGAGCAATGGTGAGATAATTCTACCCCAAATATTGATGGGTCCTGTCAAAATCTCATGAAAAGCTATAAAAATATTTCTTCTGAATTCTGCTGGTGTTTGGTGAACTGAATTTTATTTTCATAATAGCGCATTAGTCAAGGACCTTATTGAGACTGGAGCAACAGAATAATAGCTAGAAGACCATTCTTACCTCAGCAGTTTATTGTTACAAATAGATAATTAATCTGAATTTAAAAGAAAAAAAAAGATTTTTATTTATTCTTCATTCTAAAGATTTTACTGAACTCTACTCTGGGCACCTTACTCCTGTTGGTTTTATCAAGAGTTAGGGATTTAAATAACTTCGGAGTTCTGGACTTAAGACTTTAGGTGCCAGCAGCTATCACAGAGTCAGGAGTGGTGTTCACAGAATCATAGTACAGCCCAGGTTGAAAGTGACCTTGAAAGATCATCTGGTCCAGCCTTTCATGGGAAAGGACATGTAGGTGAGATTATCTACCACCTTGTCCAATTACAACTTGAAAACCTCCACTGATAGGGACTCCACCACATCCCTGGGGATGTTGTTCCAGTGAATCATTCTTCTTAACGTAAATAATTTATTTCTTATATTAAGGTGAAACCCTTTCTGGTGTCACGTGTACCCATCGATCCTTCTCTTCTCCATATGGCTCCTTGTCAAGAGATAGTCTCTGTCCTCTTTGTAGCTGTCCTTTAAGTACTGGCATACTTTGATGAGGTTCCCCCTGAGTCTTCTCCAGGAAGAAAAGACCTAATTCCTTTGGTCTTTCCTCATAGGGTAGGTTTTCCAGCCCTTTGATCATCTTCTTAGGACCCTATCCAGTCTCTGCAATTTTGTGGAATTGTGAAGACCAAAACTGAACGCAGTACTCCAGGTGTGGTCTGACAAGCGCTGAACAGAGTGGCATGATCATATCTCTGTCTTTGCAAGCAAGGCCGCTGCGGATGCAGCCCAGGATTTGATTTGCCTTCATTGCAAATTCCTTAGTTATAAACTCAAGACCATCCTGCCTCTGGAAAGGAATATTTAAATACTTGTTCATTTAATATCAGAGAAGAGATGACAACAAACAAACAATAGTTATGTTTCTAAGTGCATTTCACATTGTACTTGGCAAAACAAAGCATTTGGTACTCAATGACAATGCCAGGGCGGGCCAAATACTACAGAACATACTTGAATGAAAATAATGAATTAATTTGATGTTCTTCGTATTGTTTTTTGTCTTTTAAATATTCATCCAATAAAAACTGTATCCATTGGAATGCTTGTGGAAACAGACACTGTGACCCTTCTGAACACCATAGTACAATCTTTTTAGTGTTTTCTGATGCACTGATCAGCTGCTATAAAACATATCAGATGAAGAAGCCAGATACAAAATGAGCATACCGAAAACTTAAAACAGAAGGTTTTGTGAATGTTTTCCTATAACTTAACATGAAACTACATACACCATGCATGGAATAATTTCGAATAATGACAAAGGTCGTAAGAACCAAAGTCCATACACATATCTAGAATTTACAACAATAGAAAGATTGTGTTGTTAAATGCTAATTTTCCACTCACTTCTAGCAGAGTATAAGAGAAAAGTTAGGATTAGTAAAGGCATATTTTTCTGATGTATTGGCTCGCTGAGTTTATTCATTATTTGCGAATGATTATTTTTTGCTGCTACATAGGTCTAATTAATTGTTACGTTGCTAAGAAGGTTTTTGCATGAACATTTTTATCATTCTGTGTCACAAGAAATGAATTAGAAAATAAAATATTAACAAACGGTTTTATTTCAGGGTTAACCTTGATGAAGGCAACAGCCTTGCCTTTTCCTTGTTCTTCCGTTTCTAGTATGACAACACATCTGTTGTCAGCGAAAGCTTTACTTTTGTCATTCTGTTGCGTATGCTGACTGATGAGGATTTTCAGGTCTCATCAGGGATCTTCCTTCTGCAACAAAAACACTCATGTATTTGAAAAAGTGAATCTCAGTTATTTGTTAATTGTGTCAAGGCTATGACACTGTTGAAAATTTGTCTGGTGGTACGTGCAGAATAGTATGTATGATAAAATATAAGAATAATATGTCATATTGTTCTTTACTATTAATAAGTACCAGATACAGACAAGAGAGCTTGAAAACTACAAAACAGGGAAGAAGTGGCCCACCCTAAACAAATGTGCATAAATAAGGATGTGCTGAGAGTTCCCGAGGACCAGAAGAAAGCAAATGTCATTCCTAACTTCCAGGAGGGCAAGGAGTACCAAGGGAACTACAGGCTGCTCATCCTCATCCTCTCTTCCTGAGAAGGTAAAGGAGCAAATGACCCCAGAAACCATTTCCAAACACACTTAACAAGGTGATTGGTAGCAGTCAGCATGAATTTGTAATGGAGAAATGATGGTGGACAAACTTGATAGCCTTCTAGGATGAGACTACTGGTTGTGTGGATGAGGGAAGAGCAGTGGATGTTGTTTACTGTGAATTAAACAAGATTTTTGGCACACCCTGATGGCACTTTATAGGCCTTAATGTCCCTGACCAGCCCCATCTGAAGCCTACACCCACATCCTCTTCTCCATCTCAACCAACATGGGGCCTTCAGTTCACGTGAGAGTGGTGTGGTCCGAACAGTAATAGAGTCTGACAACACATTATAAGGCAAACGTTATTGAGGCAGTAAGAAAGATGACCAACAACGTGCCCATAGGTGACTCACCCAATCACTGGTAGCAAACACAGGATCATAAGCGATGCATTGGCTCTGGCAGGCTGCCGGGGACATTTAGTGTCTGGGTTACTTGACAGCAATGGCCAATTGTGTAAATGCCTTTTGAATGTGGGTAAGAGTCACACCACACCTTGACTCCACCAATGGTATCGTGATTTGAGAACCATTCCTTAAATAAAGTGCGGACAGCACCCTGCCTACACTGCCAGTAGTAGTCAAGGGGCAGGGTGTCAAGTGGCATGGTGTCAGCAGTCTGTCTATGCCAACGATGAAGGTCAAGGGACAGGGTGTTAGGAGGTAGGATATCAGGTGGTCAGACACTGGAACAGGTTGCCCAGAGATGATGTGGAGTCTCCATCCTTGGAGATATTAAAAATCTGACTGGACATTGTCCTGAGCAACCTGCTTTAGATGACCCTGCTCTTACCAGAGGGGTTTGACTAAGCAATCTCCAGAGGCCCTTGTCAACCTCAGCTGATTCTTCTATTACATTAAGTATCTCAAAATAAATTAGAATATGAGACATGGCTGAGTACGAAAATAAGAAATAAGAAAAATGTGGTGAAGAAATGTAGCAAAGGATGAACAATGATCCATATTCCCAGGGTTATTTAAGGTATCTAAAGCCATATCTCCAGAGGTATTCAACTTCTGTGATTGAAATTAGTGGAAATTAGATGCCTTAACATTATTAAGCCTCTGGCCAAAGTAATCACTGCAAGTTGATGTCACTTTTTTTATTTTTATGTCACTATTTCCATCCATTATTAAGGCATCTGTCTCTTTATTAATTGGTAAAAGCAGTGCATCTCACATTCCGTCTTTACTCATCCAGTGTAGATATCCCAGTGCCATGATTCACTGAGACAGAAAAGGACATACCAGCATATCACAAGTTACTTGTATTCTGCAACTAGAATTTTTCCTGCTGGTTGAAAGCAAGCAGAGCTGAGTAGAATAAGGCTAGTTATGTAAGGGTGCTTACCGCTAACATGCCTCTGGAATTTAGGGGATGCCACTAATTTCATCCTAAATGTTGCTGTTGGATCTAATGTTCTACAAGGGAAACAGTGATTCTGTTTCACCACTGTAGCTAAACTGAAAAATTCAATCACCTCAACCCACATATTTTGGAATTTAGAGATTTGTTAACCCAGAAAAGAAGAATACTGTGAAGATACTTGAAATTTGCCCTTAAGAGAGTCACCAGATATTCAATGAACTGATCAACTGATGTCATCTACTGGGACTTGTGCAAAGCGTTTGACACCATCCCACACGATATCCTGGTCTCTAAATTTAAGAGACTTGGATTTGACAAATGGACCACTCGGTGGATAAAGAACTGGCTGGATGGTCGCGCTCAAAGAGTTGCGGTCAACAGCTTGATGTCCAAGTGGAGACCAGTGATGAGTGGCGTTCCTCAGGGGCTGGTACTGGGACCTGTATTGTTCAACATCTTTGTCAGTGATATGGACAGCGGGGTCGAGTGCACCCTCAGCAAGTTTGATACCAAGCTGTTTGGTGAGGTAGACATGCTGGAGGGGAGAGATGCCATCCAGAGGGACCTGGACAGGCTGGAGAGGTGGGCCCAAGCCAACCTCATGCAGTTCAACAAGGCCAAGTGCAAGGTCCTACATCTGGGTCGGGGCAATCCCAAGCACAAATACAGGCTCGGTGGGGAATGACTGGAGAGCAGTCCTGAGGAGAAGGACCTGGGCGTGCTGATTGACCAGAAGCTCAGCATGAGCCAGCAATGTGCAATCGCAGCCCAGGCGGCCAACCGTATCCTGGGCTGCATCAAAAGAAGTGTGGCCAGTAGGTCAAGGGAGGTAAAAAAAAGGAGCACCTCTCCTATGAGGAGAGGCTGAGAGAGTTGGGGCTGTTCAGCTTGGAGAAGAGAAGGCTCCGGGAAGCTCTTATTGCGGCCTTCCTGTACTTAAAGGGGGCCTACAGGAGAGCTGGGGAAGGACTTTTTACAAGGGCATGTAGTGATAACATGACGGGGAATGGCTATAACCTGGAAGAGGGCAGGTTTAGATTAAACATTAGGAAGAAATCTTTCACTATGAGGGTGGTAAGGCACTGGAACAGGTTGCCCAGAGAGGTTCTTGAGGCCCCATCCCTGGAGGTGTTCAAGGCCAGGCTGGACGTGGCCTTGGGCAACCTGGTCTAGTGGGAGGTGTCCCTGCCCATGGCAGGGGGGGTGGAACTCGATGATCTTCAAGGTCCTTTCCAACCTAAACCATTCTATGATTCTATGATTATTATTAAACAGTCTTACGGGTGTTTTCTGTGAGGCTAGAAGCAAAGTCTTGTTCTGTGCATGAGTGAATATTTATTTATAAAGTTCATTTCCTCAGCGCTACGTATGCTTTACTTCAATAAAATGTACTGCTATGACTATACAGCAAATACACAACTCTTGCAAACAACAAAACATGCCACTCTATTAAAGGTATCAAATGCTTTATAATTCACTGACGTAAATCAGTAGATAGCACAGTGGAAGTGCAGTATATCACCTTGTGACATGGTTAGACTATGCACTGAATAGCAGTACTGCAATGTTTTTGAAAAGCTAATTTACCCAGACATGGCATGCTACAAACCAACAGAATGATATTGAATATAAAAGGGTAATTTGTATGTGGATTCAAGGCTAGAAACCAGCCTCATGATACCATTCTGCGTGTCTCAGCTGATAAAATATCACGGCTTTTCCATTCACCTTTCCTCAATTCCTGGTTTTCCCTCATTTAAAGGGCCAGTATTTTATGCTTCTACATTTTCCCTTGATATTAAACATAATTTCTTATTATTAACCCCCTCAGTTTTTAACAGCTTGCTCTTTATCTATTATAAAATACAGTTCTCTTTCATATAATAAGATGGTGAGCTGCTATAACCTCCAATCTTGTAGGTTACAGCACTAACTTTGTAACGGAAGAGCTGTAATTCACACATACATGAATACAAATTCACAATATTTCTGTTATTTCAGACAGTGCCATTACATTTTTAATTTCTGACTTTCTCAACATGATTTACTTGAGTTCCCTTGTCAGACCTTTTAAGGAAGCGAGTTTTGCTTCCATTTAATCCTTTTGGTTTTCACAGTTTTCGCATCAGGCACAGTTTATGTCTGAATGATTGCCGTGCCAACCCATGACAGCTGTCTCTATGGCTCCTGTGTCCACAAGCCTCTCTGGCCATCTGAGCATGGTTTCCTTGGTAGAAGTGTGGAGGAACATGTCTATGGCTGTTTTTTTCAGACACTATTATCAGAACACTATGATGTGTTGTTGCAGATGGAACAGAAGATTCAGCCCTGATAAGGGAAACACTGCAAGCCACAGGAAGGTCTCCATTACTTCTGAATTACATGTGAACCAGAACTGCGTGATCAAAAAAAACTGTCACTGAAAGAAGTTAAAGAAGTCATCTCATCTATTCTGTGGTCCCAATACAGGATTAACTGTCCTTGACTGTTCCTCACAGATGTGCTCTTTAAAACACAGCCACCCTAAGCTTGGTGGCAGGACTCATAGATTTTCTTTCCTTACGGTTGAAGCTGAATCTCTATTGAACCAACTTAAACCCATTACCTTGCTGTAACTACAGGGGACATGAACAGTCTAGTCCTCTACTCTCTATGGCTACCTTTTATGTTATTATGTCTGTTCTCAGTCTTCTCTTCTACAAACTAAACTACTCCAAATGTTTCAAACTGTCCTCATCAGTCTTGCTTTCTAGATAGCTGATAATTCCTGGTTTGTCTCCTTTAGCTTCTTTTGAAACTGGTCCACACTTTTTCTGAAATGCAGTTCAGAAAGCAAAGCGCAGTGTGCTTGCCGAGACTGAGCACAGTATGCAGCGCTGAGGAAAATGAAAGAACTATTTCATATCGTACAAATGGTATTGCTCTTTACACACCTTCGTAAGTTGTGGGTAATTTTTTTCAACTTATTTTTCAGACCTTTCCTCCAACTTCTAAATAAA